>NC_092771.1:34434928-34782034 GCF_047496795.1 Chiloscyllium punctatum | reverse complement strand
CAGAGACTGGGAGGAACTACCTCCAGTTGGGTCTATATTCGGAAAGTGGGAGTATTTTAAAGTGATGCAGTGAGAACTCAAGGCGAGTGTTTTTCTTGGAGAGTGAATATTAAAAGCAGAAAGTCCAGCAAATGCTGATCACGCAAAATCGTGAATTTGATAAAATAAATTACAGTGCAATAAAATCAGGTAAAGCCCTTCACGAGTATACAGAGGCAAGGGGATTGTAGACAATGAAGTGCAAGCACTCGTCATGAAATATATTGGGAGATACGTATGAGGAAAAGCCACAAGGTTTTTTATTAGTATCGTGAGAGTAAGAGGATTCCCAGCTAAAGAGCGAGACCTGTTAGAAACCAAAAGAACAATCAGTGAATGGAGCCAGTGAAAGTAGTTGAATTATTCAATGTATAATTCCCATCTGTATTCACACAGGAGAAAGGCATGATGGCGAGGGATTTCAGTTGGGATGGTGAGATTCTGGAACGTTTTAAGATCAATAAGGAGGGGTTATTAAATGATTTGACAGATATAAAGATAGAGACATCGCCAGAGACCAACGAAATGTATCCCAGACTGCTATGGGAAGTAAGGGAGGAGATTTCCGGGGCCCTGGTGGATATATTTAATACTTTTCTGGCCACAGTTGAAGTGCCGTATGACTGGAGAATAGCTAATGCGTTTCATTTGTTCAAGAATGACAGAAGGGATAGGCCAGGTAATTAGAATAGGTAGGAGAAAGTGAGGTCTGCAGATGCTGGAGATCAGAGCTGAAAATGTGTTGCTAGAAAAGCACAGCTGGTCAGGCAGCATCCAAGGAACAGGAGAATCGATGTTTCGGGCATAAGCCCTTGAATGCTGCCTGACCAGCTGCGCTTTTCCAGCAACACATTTTCAGCTCAGAATTAGAATAGGTAGTCTAACGTCAATGCGAGGCAAAGTATTAGGGACAATTCCGAGGGAAATTTTGAATTAATATCTAGAAAGGCATGGATCGATGAGTAGTAGTCAGCACGGATTTGGTAGAGGAAGATCCTCTCTGATAAATTCAGCTGAGTTTTTTGAAATGGAGTCTGAAAATATTGATGAGGGAAGTGCACATGATGTGCGTTACATGGAGTTCAATAAGGCCTTTGACAAGATCCCATATGGAAGGCTGAGGTAACTTGACAAATTGGATGCAAAATTGGTGGAGGGTTGATTTTGTGATTTAAAGCCTTTGGCTAGCGGGTGTATCACAGGGATCTGTGCAGGAACCATTGCTGGTTTTTATGCACTGAGTTGCATGTGTGCCGAAGTTATCATTAGCAGGTTTGCAGATGACATGAAAGGTGAAGGTGTTGTCGACAGTCAGGTGGATGTTCTCAACTTTCACGCTGAAGGTTGAGGCTGGACAGAATTTCAAGAGAGTCATTTCAGTCGACAAACCAGGCAAGAGCACAGCAGTCAATGATGGAAAACTGATCAATTAAGCTGCATTTACTTTGATGTAAAATGTCTGACAGATAAGGCAGATGAACATGAGACTGGGAAACCACAGGAATTACAGAAACACAGTTGAGGGAGGGACAGGACTCCAGCTCATTGTTCCAGGGACAGATGCTGCAGAAAGGAGAGAAGGGCAAGCAAGAGAGGAGGAGGAGTGGAGTTTTAGGTCAGTTAAATCATCACTGCAGCACTGAGAGAGTATAATCCTGGGGATCACCCAATGAAGCTAAATGAGTGGAACTGAGAAATAAGAATGGATGATCAGTTTGATATGACTACTACAGTCCCCCAGTAGTCAGCGGGAAATTGAGCAGCGAACATGTCGGGAGATCTCAGGTATCTGTAAGAATGATAGAGTTGGAATGGTCGGGGATGTTAACTTTACAAACCTAGACTGGGACTGCAATAATGTTCAGAGCTTGGATGGGAGGATTTTTTTAAACGTGTTCAAGAAATCAATCTCAATCAGAATGTCAATGGCCGGACTGGAGAAAGGGATAAATCTGACCTCCCGCTGGGAAACAAGGGAGAGAAAGGGGCTGAGGTGTTTTTGGGGGAGCACTTTGACAACGTCACCACAGTTCTATTTATTTGAAAACTGCTATGGAAAAGGACAGATCTGGTGCACAAATTAAATATCAAAACTGGTCTTGCCCCAGTCCAGAAGGAATTAGTCAAGAACGTCCCAAAGTTGATTCGTGGAGGCTATTTACAACTCAAGCAAGTGGATTTATTTCCACAAAGAGAGATAAATTAAGATTTTAGGGTCAGCATATTCCTGTTAGTGTGAAGGACAATCCTGATACAAGTGGGAAACACTGGCTGACTGGGGATATTGAGGTTCGGGTCAGGACAAAAAGGGGCACATTTCCTATATAGCCAGCTGGATTCAGTCAATCCATTGAAGAACATTGTAGGTGTAGTAATACTCTAAAGAGGGAAATCATGAGGGCCCTAAGGGGACCGGACAGTGCTTTGGCAGATAAGTTTCAGGGAAATCTAGAGACATTCTATAAGTTTATTAACAACAGAACATTAACTCGGGACAGAATGTGACCACTTAAAGATCAATCAAGCAATTCTTGTGTGAAACCACAAGAAATTGGCGAATTCCGAAACAAAATTTTCACGTCAGAACCTTCTGTGGAAATAACACTGGGAAGCAGGGAAATAAACAGCAATGTATTCAAAAGAGTGCACATTGGAGAACAGGAGGTGCTGAAGGCATTAAAACGCACTAAAATTAGACAACTCCCTGGGAACTAATCAAGGATATCCCAGGATATTTGGGTAAGTTAGAAAAGAAACTGACAAAATATTTCTATCACTGACACACACAGGTGGTGAGCTGGGGGTCTGGGGGGTGCCTAATGTTGTGTCAGTATTTAAGAAAGGCTGCGAGGGAAAGTTTGGGACACAAACACCTGTTACCTTGATGTCAGTGGTGCGAATGGTGTTGGAAGCGATTCCACGGGACAGGAGTTAAATGCATTTGGAAAGGCAAAGATTGATTAGGGATCGTCAGCACAGATTTGTGTATTGAAAGTAGTGTCTCTGAACCTTGACTGAGTTTGTCAAAGAGGTGACAAAGAAGATGGATGAAGGCAGAGCAGTCGACGTTGACTATCCTGACTGCAGCAAGGCCTTGGACAGGGTTTAGTGTAGTGAACTGGTTAGTAAGGTTAGATCACATGGGATCAAGGAGAGCGAGCCAAACGAACACATAATTATCTTGACAGTCGGAGACAGAGGGTGTTGGGAGAGGGGGGGGGGGGGCGCTCTGATCAGCGGTGTTCCATAAGGATTGGTGTTGGGCCACGCATGTGCATTAACAAGAATATAGGAATTTTTGCTAGTTAGGTTGCAGACAGAAAAATAACTGTCATAGTGTGCAGTGAATACAGTTATGAAAGATGATTTTAATTAACCGAGCCAATGGGTTAATAAATGAAAGATGGAGCTGAATGCAGGTGCTGGATTTTGTTAAGACAAACCAGGGATGACTAACCCAGTTAACGGCAAAGCTCTGTGCAGTGTTATCAAGCAGAGAGAGACTACATTGTTCCTTGAAAATGGCATCACAGGTGGTCAGGTTGGTGAAATTGGCATTTGACACACTTGCCCACATGGGTCAGAGCATTGAGTACCTGCGTTGGTACATCATGATATGGCTATACAAGATATTGTTGGGTCTGCAGTTGGAGTAATGTGTAGAATTCTCATCTGTCTGCTTTAGGAAGCATTTTCTGAAACTGTAAATGGAGCAAAGATTGACGAAGATGTTACTGATACTGGACGGTGTGATTTACAAGGAGAGGCTGGATAAGCTGGAAAGCGAAATGGCGGGGGGTGGGGGGGGGATGAGATGGCATTGGCAGATAAGGTTAAGTAGAATGCAGAGATTCTACAACACACAAGTACAAAAATGCCACTGGAGAGACAGGAGGGTCACTCAAACATCAATGAGGCCAACCATAGAACATAGAACACAGAAAAATACGGTGCAGTACAGGCCCTTTGGCCCTCGATGTTGCGCCGATCCAAGCCCATCTAACCTACACTAGCCCACTATCCTCCATATGCCTATCCAATGCCCGTTTAAATGCCCATAAAGAGGGAGAGTCCACCACTGCTACTGGCAGGGCATTCCATGAACTCATGACTCGCTGAGTAAAAAATCTACCACAAACATCTGTCCTATACCTACCACCCCTTAATTTAAAGCTATGCCCCCTCGTAATAGCTGACTCCATACGTGGAAAAAGGTTCTCATGGTCAACCCTATCTAAACCCCTAATCATCTTGTACACCTCTATCAAGTCACCCCTAAACCTTCATTTCTCCAATGAAAACAGCCCCAAGTGCCTCAGCCTTTCCTCTTACGATCTTCCTACCATACCAGGCAACATCCTGGTAAACCTCTTCTGCACTCGTTCCAGTGCCTCCACATCCTTCCTATAGAATGGCGACCAAAACTGCACACAATACTCCAGATGCTGCCGCACCAGAGTCTTATACAACTGCAACATAACCTCAGGATTCCGGACCTCAATTCCTCTACCAATAAAAGCCACTACGCCGTATGCCTTCTTCACCGCACTATTTACCTGGGTGGCAGGTTTCAGAGATCCCTCTGCTCATCCACACTACCAAGTATCCGAACATTAGCCCAGTACCCCATCTTCTTGTTACTCATACCAAAGTGAATCACCTCACACTTACCTGCATTGAACTCCATTTGCCACCTTTCTGCCCAGCTCTGCAGTTTATCTATATCCCGCTGTAACCGGACACATCCTTCCTCACTGTCAACAATTCCACCAACTTTTGTATCATTCGCAAACTTGCTCACCCAGCCTTCTAGCCCCTCCTCCAGGTCAGTTATAAAAGTGACAAACAGCAATGGTCCCAAAACAGATCCTTGCGGTACACTGCTAGTAACTGCACTCCAAGATGACCCTTTACCATCATCTTCTTCCAGCCTCCAATTCCTAATCCAAACCTCCAACTCACCCTCAATGCCATACCTCGGTATTTTCTGCAGTAGACTACCATGGGGAACCTTGTCAAACGCCTTACTAAAATCCATATACACCACATCTACCGATTTACCCTCGTCCACCTCCTTAGTCAACTTCTCAAAGAATTCAATAAGGTTTGTGAGGCACGATCTGCCCTTCACAAAACCATGCTGACGATCCTTGATCACATTATTCCTATCCAGATGTGCATAAATACTATCCCTTACGATTCTCTCTACGACTTTGCCAACAACAGAAGTGAGACTCACCAGCCTATCGTTACTAGGTTTATCCCTACTCCCCTTCTTGAACAAGGGAATCACATTTGCTATCATCCAGTCTTCTGGCACTATTCCTGTAGACAACGAGTACATAAAAATCAAGGCCAATGGCTCTGCAATCTCCTCCCTTGCTTCCCAGAGAATCCTAGGATAAATGCCATTAGGCCCAGGGGACTTATCTATTTTCACCCTTTCCAGAATTTCCAACACCTCTTCCCTACATACCTCAAAGCCATCCATTCTACTTAATTGTGAATCAGTATTCACATCGGCAACAATGTCCTATTCCTGAGTGAATACTGACGATAAGTATTCATTCAGTGTCTCCCCAATCTCTTCAGCCTCCACACGCAACTTCCTACGACTATCCTTGACTGGACCTATTCCTACCCTAGTCTTTCTTTTATTCCTGACATGCCTATAGAAGCCTTGGGGTTTTCCCTAATCCTACCAACAATGGACTTTTCGTGTCCCCTTCTTGCTGCTCTTAGCTCTCACTTCAGATCCTTCCTGGCTACTTTATAACTCTCAGTCGCCCCAATTGAACCTTCACGCCTCCTCTTTACAGCTGCCACCCTCTTCCCTTTAACAATGGATTCCAATCCCTTATTAAACCACGGCTCCCTCACACGACACTTTCCTCCGTGCCTGACAGGTACATACTTATCAAGGGCACTCAACAGTTGCTCCTTGAACAAGCTCCACATATTAGTTTCGCCCTTGCCTTGAAGCCTAAGTCGTGCCTCACCGTATCATAATTTCCCTGCCCCCCAGCTATAACTCTTGCACTGCAATGCACACTTATCCCTCTCCATCACGAGAGTAAATGTCACCGAATTGTGGTCACTGTCCCCAAAGTGCTCACCTACCTCCAATTCTAACACCTGGCCTGGTTTGTTACCCAGAACCAAATCCCATGTGGCCTCACTCTTGTTGGCCTGTCTACATATTGTGTCAGGAAACCCTCCTGCACACATTGAACAAACACAGACCCATCTAACGAACTCGATCTATAGCTTTCCCAGTCAATATCAGGAAAGTTGAAGTCCCCCATAACAACCAATCTATTACTTTTACTCTTCTCCTGAATCATCCACGCAATCCTTTCTTCTACGTCTTTCGGAATATTAGGAGGCCTGTAGAAAACTCCTAACAGCGTGACCTCACCTTTCGTATTGCTAAAGTCAGCCCAAACTACCTCAGATGGCGACTCTTCATCCATCGTCCTTTCCAACGCTGTAATACTATCTTTGACAAGCAATGCCACACATCCCCCTCATTTACCCCTACCTCTGACCCTACTAAAACATTTAAATCCTGGAACCTGCAACAGCCAATCCTGTCCCTGTTCTACCCATGTCTCAGTAATAGCCACAACATCGAAATCCCAGGTACCAACCCACGCTGCAAGTTCACCTACCTTATTTCGTATACTTCTTTCATTGAAGTATACACGCTACAAGCCACTTCCATGTTTACAGGCACCGTCCTTTGAGATTGATATTCCTAACCTCCCTACACTCCAGGTCCTGCACCCTATAGCTACAGTCTAGTTTCCCATGCCCCTGCAGAGTTACTATAACCTCCCCCCCCCCCCAAATAGCACTAGCAAACCTCCTCCCAAGGATACTGGTGCCCATCAGTTTCAGGAGTAGACCATCCTGTTTATAGAGGTCCCACCTTCCCCAGAAAGAACCCCAATTATCCAGAAACCGGAATCCGTCCCTCCTGCACCATCCCTGTAGCCACGCATTTAACTGTTCTCTCTCCCTATTCCTCGACTCTCGATCACGTGGCACGGGTAACAAACCAGAGACAACCACTCTGTTTGTTCTAACTCTGAGCTTCCAACCTTGCTGCGTGAAAGCCTGCCTAACATCCTCAGCCCTCTTCCTACCTATGTTGTTGGTGCCAATGTGGACCATAACTTCGGACTGCTCCCCCTCCCCCTTAAGGACCCGGAAAAGACGATCAGAGACGTCACGTATCCTTGCACCTGGGAGGCATCATACCAAACGTGAGTCTCTCTCGCCCCCACAAAACCGCCTATCTGTGCCCCGAACGATCGAGTCCCCAATAACTATTGCTCTGTCCTTCTCCACCCTTCCCTTCTGAGCAACGGGGACAGGCTCCGTGCCAGAGGCCTGAACCCCATTGCTTACCCCTGGTATGTCTTCCCCCCCACAAGTATCCAAAACGGTATACTTGTTCTTGAGGGGAACGGCCGCAGGGTGTCCCTGCACTGGCTGCTTCCGCCCAGTCCCCCTCACTGTCACCCATCTGTCTGCAATATTTCGAGTTACTACTTCCCTCAAGCTCCGATCTATGACCCCCTCTGCCTCCTGAATGATCCTAAGTTCATCCAACTCCAGCTCCAGTTCCCGAGCCATGTGTGGAACCGTTGGAGATGGGCAAGACCCTAAATGAATATTTCATGTCAAAACGTACTGTGGACAAGGATAAGGAAACAAACGGTAGTAAGCAATGATGTCTTGAATAGAATCTCCATTACAGAAGTGTTTGTGCTGGAGATCTTTGAACACAATGGTAGAAAAAACTCTAGGTCATGAACAAGTGCATCCCACAACATTGTAGCAAAGTAGCAGTGGGGAATGTGACAGAGATATTTGCATCTTCCTTCGTATTTTTCATGTGCATAGGTGGCTGAGGGGTGAACTTATAAAGGATTATAAAACAATGAGGGGAATACGTAGGATGAATCGTGAAATCGTAGGATGAATCCCCAGGGTAGGGGAATTCATAACTAGAGGGCAGATATTTGAGGTGAGAGAAGAAATACTTCAAAGTGACCAGAGGAGAACATTTCCCACACAGAGAATTGTTAAAGTATAGAATGAGCTTCCGGGGGAAGTGGTAGAGAAAAGTACAATTACAACATGGAAAAGAGGTTTGGGCAGGTATATGGATAGGAGAAGGTTTGCAGGGATATGGGCAAAACGCAGGCAAATCTCGTGACGAGTTCAGTAACTGTGGTCAGCATGGACTAGATGGACCGAAGGAACCGATTCCGTGCTGGATGGCCCTTTCTCCAGTAATTGGAGAAGAAGACTATTGAGGTAAGTCATGTTGTAGATACTGAACCAAGTTACAGCGAGAGGGATAATAGTTTGCAATGCATTACATTTCAAATACGTGGAGGGACTGTAGGGGCGGGAGGATGTTACAGGGCCAGGAACTTTCATAGGAGTTAAAAACTATTGAAGACACTGGTCCACGAGACATGGTATATGTACAGTGTTGGAGGGGGAACGCAGAACATAAAGTTTCCAGGCAACAATCCCAGCCTCTCTCGCGAGGCCTGTTTTCCCCTCTGTTGTACCGATGCTCACTCAGACAGCACAGGCCTGGATTGATAATGGTGACCCACCCGATGCTGTCTCTGTACAACAAAACATACAGCAGGGGCGATGAATGAGCATGTGGTGTGTCTGTAATCTGCTCCCCCTCCAGCACTGTACCTATGTCATGTCTTGTGAATCGATAGTTGGAACCCTCTCATTGCTCTCTGCTCCGTGCACCGTGAGTGATCTGACCTCACTGAAGGATATATTGAAGTTTTCAGATCTCCCTTCCATTTGTCTCTATGGCTGACCAACCATCTTCAATGAGGTGATAGACGAGACACCCAGCAGCTGGGAAGTCTATTAAGACAGGAATTCCATGGGTACCTACAGGAGACAGAGAAATAGGCAGAATAGGAAATTATACTGATGCAGTGAGTGTAATACATGGAGAATGGTCCTGAGTATCACAGAGATCTAGAAAATCCCAGTCTCCATCCATTGACAGTGCTGTTGCGTGTCTCTGGAGTGGATAATTCTGTTCTCTCAGGATCTGGAGTAGCTGCAATGGCGAAAGTCGTTGATAGAGGCAGCAATTAGACACACACAGTGAGGGATACCGCATGGAGAGGCACTGAGTAATATCACCAGAGTGCAGGGAGGTATCAGGATCAAACAATCATGAATGAAAAACAGGTTTAGCTTCATGATACACTTGTATCAGTGTTCAGGGATGAATAGTCTGTGAGCAGACGAAGTCATGGCGGAGTGGTATTATTGCTACAGCATGTATCCAAAGCCTCAGCTTATGGTCAGGGGAGACAGGGTTAAATCCCGCCCTCAGAAATGGTAGAATTTCAAATAATTATTTTAAATATATTAATTAACAATCCATTACTGATATTCAATAAATACAAACACTTCTCGTTTCGAGAAGGACATCTTCCCATCCTCACGTGGTCTGCACGACATACCCACAGCAAAGTGTTTGCCTCTCAATTATCCTCTGAAATGGCCGAGCAAGCCAAACAACGTAGGGCAGCTGGGGTTGGGCAAGAAAGGCTGGTTAGCCAGAAACACCCACATCCCATACCTAATTTTAAAAAAAAATACATCAGGATGATCCCTTTGGAACAGAGCTGTGACCAGTGTCCTGGTCAATCACGTCGTAGGTTTATGGGCAGGGGTTTAAACTGACAGTGATGATGCAAGGACAGGGTTCAGGTTAAAGGACCTTTCCAAATCCAATGTGAAACGGTGAAGCATCAGACCAGCATGGGAATGTGACTGAAGACATGCAGGAAGGAAGTGGAAGGAACAGAGTTTAACTAAAACTGTACATCAGTGAATCAGTTTTTGACAGGAAATTGTGGGAAAGAGTAAATTGTGTTTGTTTCTGGAATGGGCAAAGTCTCTTCGATCAGGTAGGTGGATTTGTGACACAGGTATTAAAGATTTAGACACCAGGAGACATGGCAACAGGGCGAACAAAAGCTGGAACATAAATATTCAATGGCTCACATGCTAGCAGAAACTCAGGCAAAATGGACAACGCTAACAATAATGGATAACAAAGGCATTCCAGAAAAAGCATTGGCCGCAGATCATGAAGTAGAGTCAGTCTGAATGTAAATTTTGGCTACTACGTGCCAATGACATAAACAGCAGAACAGATTTAGGCCACCGAACAACATTTCATTGCTCATCACTGCATTAAACAGGATCTCATTGGAATTGTAAATGCAGGCATTGTGATAATTTAGTGAAACTTCAATATTCATATAATCTTGAAAATTAGACTGACAAGGGTGATATTCGAAGGGGAGATGGTATAATGTTTTCAGTGTTTCTTTGAATAACACATTGTGCAACTGGCTAGGGACATAACTATCTCAGATTGACCGTTGCGTAATGAAACTCAGTGAATGAGTAATGTCACCTGGGGGGATCCTCTGGGAAATTGTGATAAAGTGCTGTTTAAAGAAATATAAAGTTTTAAAGTGATCCACAGAAAGGACAAGCTGCAACTAGAAACAAAAACAACCAACTACATGCTTTGAGAGGAGAACCGATTAAGGTAAACAGGCTAAACAAACTGAAATATGTGCCTGAAAGTGAACAGTCGTAAACATTTAAAGGAACAGTGTAAACGACTCAACAAAAGGTCATTCCATTGAAAGAGAAACTCCTCAGCAAGAAATTCCCACCCATCTCTCACTCAGGACAAAATGGATCATATTAGATTATCAGGCTCAGAAGATCAACACAAAGTACTTAAAATCCTGAAGTAAGAGTGAAGGGATTGCAAAGGATCTGCTAGCAGGAGGTGGGCAATGGGAAGAGGAATCTTTGTCAATGTTTAATGACAAGATCGGATCAGGGAAAAAATAAGGTTCTGGAGGTGGTGAGAGTGTTACAGGGTGACAGAACCAGGACGGATTACTGCAGCTGGACGTGTTTGCAGAGGTCGGGAGGGACATATGCATTTTTATTTCTTCATTTATGGGATGAGGATGTCACTGATTTGACCAGCATTCTTTGTCCCACTGCTAATTACCCAGAGGGTAGCTCAGAGTCAGCCATATTGCAGTGAGTCTGGATTCACATGTTGGCGTGCCCAGGTTAGAATGTCAGATGGTCTTCCCAAAAGGAGGTAAGTGAACTAGATGAGTTGTTCCGACTGATGAACAATTTTTTTTTATGGTGGCCTCACCAATGTTTTGTACAGTCACAACATGACATCCCAACTCCTATTCTCAATGATCTGCCAAATGAAGGTAACCATTCCAAACGTCTGCTTCACCAGCCTGTCCACCTGTGACACCACTTTCAAAGAACTCTGCACCTGCATCTCTGGGTCCCTGATTGACAACATGACCCATGGCCTGAACATTGACTGTACAAGTCCCACCAGGCTTGTTTCACCTAAATGGAACACTTCACATTTATTCTTCAGCCCACTCTCCCATCAGCACTGTTAATTCTGTTGTATCATAGAAAACCTTCACACTGTCCAGTTGACCACCAATGTCAGTGTCACCCAAAAAGCTTACATACGAGGAAACGTCGATGGAGAGCACGATCACTCACAATTACTGTACTGCCCTTGTTGCAAGTTCAGTTAGTGTCCATATTTACATTACCATCACTGTCGGGAGCTGATAAAAAGAATTCCTGCTAAAAATTACTGCTGCTTGATTATTCTCAGATCCACCCAAATAGACTCCAAATTTTGATCTTCAGTTCGATCTGTTTATCTCATTAATGCATTAGCCTCATCCTTGCTTCACAAATTTTGGCTTTTGCTTCGCCTGCCTAGATCCCAACAGCCCTTCAATATCCCCTTCCCAGCAATGGTCATTCTGCAGCTACATCTCCGGAAGAACAGTTTGATCAGAACTGTCATTCCATCTGCCTTATAGCGAATGCAGGGAGACATTCATCAGTAGTGGGGCGGTTGAACAGATGTGTAGAGATTACAGAGATAGGGAGGCTTGTGGGGGCTCGAGGATTATAGAGTTAAACAGAGTTACATCTGGTCAAGAATGTCAGAGCGACAAAGCGGTTTGGGGATTGGAGGAATTTACAGAGATAGAGGGAGCTTGATTTGATTCTGGAGATAAGGACATAGATGGATGTCGGGAGAGGCAGGCAGAGTGCCAAGCACAGAAGGGAGTGTTTCAGGGAGAAGAGTATTATATCTACTAAGAGAGATATGGAAGTTTCTAATGACTGAAAACGTTTACAGATCGGGAAATCGGCAGGTATTTCAATGCATTACCCAACAAGGGAAGATAAAAGGGGCTCCATTGACTGGGGGTTTTGTCACGACTGGCAGAGCTAACACAGAAAGGGAGGGCTTCACTTGCTGTAGATGTTTATGGAGATCGTGGAGGGTTTGGAGCAGTTTACAAAGACATGAAAGCTTTTAGAACAGTACTACGATAGACAGGCTTTAGTTAATGCAACAATAGGAAGCTTAATTTTACTGGAGGACCGAAGAAATGCACGGACCGTAATGGTGGCTGCAGATCTTAACGGATTGTAGAGAGATTTGCAGATTGGAGAGAGTGTGAGCTTCAGTTTCTGACAGACATTGCAGGAACTGGAGTAGCCTTGGCAAATGGGCAGTTTGCAGTTAAAAAAGACGCTGAAGAGATTAGAAGTAGTAAAATATATAGGGAGGGTTGTGAGGCAGTTAGTGGTTAGAAATACCGAGCGTTGCGGACAATGCAGGGTATTATACAGACAGGGACGGTAGTAAGAACAGGGGAAAGTAAGAAAAAAAAGGAAAGTGCAGTGTCTGAAGAGGGTTCAGCAATCAGGAGGTTTCAAGATGCAGGAAAATGTCATAAAGACAGGGACAGTTGGAGGAATTGGAGGAACATACAAAGATAGGCTTTCGAAATGGAGAAAGATGACAGAGATGGGGAGAGTTTCACAACTGAAGGCAGTTGAAAGATCAGCAGAGTTGGAGATTATTGGAGCAACTTTCACAGTAGAGTTTCTGCAGATATAAGGGCAGTTGTCGAGGCCAGATCAGCTAACATAGATCGGCAGAGTTTTAAGGTGCACTTTTCAGAGAAACTGAGGTATGTAGTGATGGGACATGGTGATAGCCACCGTGTTTTCTTGTTGTCCGTCTTTAAACAAAGGTCATGGGGTTGAATGGCCCTCGCAGAGCCCAAACTGAGATTCAGTGAGTAGTTGGGTTCTGAGGAAGTGCTGCTTGATCCCATTGTCGATGACATTTTCTATCACTTTTTTAATGATAGGGATGAAAGCAATGGTACAGTCATTCATTATCTGATGTTTTGTCTGTGTGTGTACTGGACATACCCGGATAGTTTCCCACATTATCAGGTAGGTGCCAGTGCCGTAGCTCAGCAGAAACAGCTTGAATGGAATGTTATCAGGGCCCACAGCCTTTGTATTCTCCAAACCTTCCAGCCTTTTGGTACCACAAAATGAATCTAAATGACTGAAACCTGTCATCTGCAGGAGACTAAAATGAGCCATCGGATCAACACTTCTGTCTCAACATTGTTGTGAATATTCCAGCTTTCTCTTTTCTGCTGTTGTACTGGGCTCTTCCATCGTTGAGGGAGTTGATATTTGTGGATCCTCCTCCTCCAGTGAGTTTTATGTCTGTCCACCACTATTCACTCTGATTACATTTGACCGGATTGCAGAGACTAGGTCTGATTCATTGGTTATGTTTTCACTTAGATCTGTCAGTCACTGGTAGCTTACATTATTTAGTGAGAAAATGATCCTGATTGGTAACTTCAACTCATTTTGAGGTGGAACTGGTGCTACTCTTGGCAGGCACTCCTGTGTTATATATTGAACATGGGTTTATCCCCTGGCTTGATGGTCAGGGTAAAGTGGAGCATATCCCAAGCAGTGATAGTGAAAATTGTGCGGGAGAACAATTCTCTTGCTATTGGTAATTACCCGAATCACGTCACACAGCCCAGTGCTGAGCTACGAGATGTATTCGAAATCTATCCCGTACAGCACAGTGATAGTGTCTCTCTCTCACACACACAGAAGGTATTCACAATGTAAAATGCCGTATGCAGTAATCACTGTTCCCAATATCATTATCGATCAATGTGTCTGCAGCCTGCAGATTGGTGAGGATGTGGTCAAGTATGTTTCTCACTCTTAGTCGTTCCCTCCCCGTCTGTTGCAGACCCAGTCTAGCTGCTATGTCCTTTTGGATCAGCAATGCTGCTGCTGAGCTGTTCTTGGTGATGATTTTGAAATGGCCCACCCAGTATATATTCTCCCGCTCTGTCACTCTCTCAATGTTTCCACCAAGTGTTGCTCAATGTGGAAAGACACTGATCTAGCAGCTGAGGGGGTGGGGGGGGGGGGGGGGGGGGGGTTCAGCAGTAGGTTTCCGTGTCAGTGTTTATCTGACACCATGAGGCTGAGGGAGGGGAGTCAGCACGAAGTTTTCGTGTCAATGTTTGATTTGACAGCTTGAGACTGAGGGAGGGGAGTCTGCAGGAGGGTTCTCTATCAGTATTTGATCTGTCACTATGAAGCTGATGGAGCAGAGTCAGCAGGAGGTTTCCATGTCAATGTATGATCTGACCCCGTGCGGCTGAGGGAGTGGAGTCAGCAGGAGGTTTCCATGTCAATGTATGATCTGACACCATGAGGCTGAGGGAGTGGAGTCAGCAGGAGGTTTCTCTGTCAGTGTTTGATCTGAAACCGTGAGGCTGAGGGAGGTGTGTCAGGCGATTTACGTGTCAGTGTTTGATCTGACACAATGTTATGTCACATTTTTGCTTGAGCTGTCTGTAGGATAGCTCTCCCAATTCTGGCCCTAGCCCCCAGACGTCAGGAAGAACGAATTTTCAGGGTCTCCAGGGCATTTTATTTTTCTCGTTGTCAACCAAATGGTCTCTTCTGTGCAGTGTGACACTGACGTTATGGCTCCTGTGATTTGTCTCACGCATTCAGTTCCTGTCAGTGCTTTGGCTTTTTTCACAGATTTTCACATCGTCTTCTCTGTTAAGTCATTGGACAGTTCAGTCTTGAAAATGTCCGCATGAATTTCTGTATCTTTCCCTGTCTTCTCCTCCTGTCGCTACATCCATGTGTATCTCAGTAAACCTCCACATCTCCACAATCTTCATCTCATACTGTAGCCTCATTTGTCACTGTAAATTCCTCAACCCCAACATCCCTCCCTATCACTCTAACATCTAGCTACTACACCTCTCCCCATATCTTGTGAATGAATACTTTTTAAAAATCTCAGTAGCCTGTTCGAGCATGTACAAGCTGCACTTTCACTATAACATTTGCAGCTTTGCTTTCTCGTCTGTGTAATATCTCCAGCCTTGCTTTCTATCTCTGAGGGACAGGAAAGAAGTACAAGAAATTATAATGGTGAGAGATATAGGAAATAAACAGTTACCGATATAAGGGATGAGCCAATTTTCACTCTTTCTGATCTGTTAACTGAGAGTGTGGTAATTTGTTGGATAGATGGATAGAAACCTAGCGTTCCACTATGTAAGAGCAGGTAGGAGTGCCAACTCAAAACTGTGGATTTAACAGAGGATAACAGACTGTGGATTGTGACAGAGTGCACGGTTCCAGCAATTCAGTATGTTCTTCGGAATGGTTTAGCAGGATCCAAGACGGGAGTGATGACCCTTGTTGTGGGTAAGCACAAGGAAGACCAAGACACCCAGCAGTTTAAAGATAAATAGCTGGTATTTTCCAGAATGTTCAGGACTCCGTTTCCACTATTACAAGTTGCACCACGAAGTAATAACTGAAGACAGACATGAAGGACTTGATGTTAAGTTAGCAGACACTTTGTTTGACGTAATGTTGCTGGAAAAACCTGAAGAGGCAGAGGTTCAGATTACAGTGTTTCGTCCTGAAAGGCTAAGGGACTTGCAACAGTCAGACAAGACGATAGAAGGGATATATGTGGATCCGTACTTTGAAAAGGAAGTAGAGAATATTTCAAAGGGTTATTATCTGCAAGAGAGAATCCTAAGATGGAATAGGAGACCACGGCAGGTTAGTGCAGAGGAGAAATGGACCAAAATGCACCAGATTTTGTTGCCAGTAGCATACAGACAGGAAGTGTTATGGATAGTACTTGAACTACATGAAATAGGTCACCAAGCATACGAAAGACTCAGGCGAAGGAACAAAAACTTTTATTGGCCTGGAATGCACAAAGATGTGGTTAACTTTTGCCATACGTGTCACACATGCCAAATAGTAGGTAAGCCACAGGCAGTAATAAAACCAGCACCGTTGTTGCCAATTCTTGCATTTAAATAACCTTTCACACTAGTTATAATTTATTGTGAAGGTCCTCTCCCGAGAAATAATAAGGGGAGCCAATACTTGTTAGTCATGATGGGGCTGTCGACCAGATTTGCAGAGGCAACGCCATGAGGGAGTATCAAGGCATAAGGAGTGGTCGAGGAGTTAGTAGCTTTCTTCACACAGTACGGGCTACCCAGAGAGGTTCAGTTGGACCAAGAGTCAAATTTTACGCTCGGCTGTTGAAGAAGGTTGTGGATGCTGAGGTATACACACTTTAAATCCAGAACATATCATCCTGAATTCCTGGTAGCTTTAGAAAGGTGGGATGAGACCTTGAAGACCATGTTGATAATACACTATCAGGATTACCCGAATGATTGGGATAAAGAGATTCCACTCGTATTGTTTGCCACTAGAGATGACCCAAACGAATCTACTCAGTTCACTCCCTTCGAGTTAATATTTGGGCAAGAAGTTAGAGGCCTTTTGAAATGAATAATTGAAAAACAGACAGGAGTGAAGTCAGAGATCTCATACTTTGACTATGTATCGAAGGTGAGGGAGAGATTAAATCGCGTAGTTCTATTAGTAAAACAGCATCTACAGAGGGCACAGCATAGAATGAAGCATGTGTCAGTTAAAACCTCTGAAGTTTTCCCAAGGAACGATGCGTTAGTACTGCTTCCAGTGATAGGAGATCCTTTCAAAGCCAGGTTTTCTCAACACCTTTCGAATTGGGAAAAAAAATGAGTCAGGTGAAGTATCTACTAAAGGTGCCAAATAGGAAAAAAAGTGGTATCAATTATATCATGCGAACATGTCAAAGCCGTATTGCACGAGAGTGAAAGAACTGAAGAAACAGGTGTGAGTTACTGCCCTGCAGAGGGAGGAATCAAATTCAGATGGTGTTGGTTTTGATGTGCCTCAGAATAGATTAAAAAATGAGAGATCCGAGAGGAGGGGTATAGGTTAGTAAACTATTGGTCTCAGGACAGAACGCAGTTGAAAGATTTGTTACTACAGCACTAGGACATATGTACGAATAGGATGAGGAGGACTAATGCTAATGTAAGTGAAGTTGACGTAAGGAATAGTGCTCTGATAAAATGACACCCCTATCTGCTTAATCTCTCAAAGCCAGACAGATCCAGATGGAGGTGGTGGCCATGCTCGATGACAATATCATCGAATCAAGCCAGAAGGAGTGAAGTTCGCTGATCGTCTTTGTTCCCAAACTGAACAGGACTCAACGATTCAGCATGGATTATCGGAATGTAAATGGCATTTTAAAATCGGACTCACAAACAATTCCTAGATTGGAGGACTGTATCGAGAAAGTCGGCCAAGCCAGCCATATCACCCAGTTGGATATACTGCCTGGTTACTGGCAGGGACCTTTAACAGGAACTGCAAAATACATTCGTGCATTTGTCACCACGAATGGGCTATACCAATTCAAAATGATGCCCTTTGGAATGAAGAAAATCACCAGAAACATTCTAAAGACTCATGAACAAACTGTGCAGATTATTTGGACGATGTAGTGACTTTTAGTAACTCTGCGAAAGATCACATGGTACATGTGGCAGAGCGCTTTGAACGACTACGAGAAGCAAACATATAAATAAACCTAAACAAAACTGAACTCTCAAAATCAGAGGTGACGTTCCTGGGACTTTTATCAGAGCGCAAAGGCGAAGGCCATCGAGGAATTTCCATGACCAACTTCGATTGATTCTTCAGACTCAGCAAATTCTATCGCAAGTTTGTTCCAAACTTCAGCAGTATAGTGGAACCGTTAACTGATTCGCTGAAGAAGAACAAAGGTTCAGTGGACAGTAAGATGCCAGGAGGCATTTACAATTTGAAAGGAATATTAAACACTGCACCAGGTTTGCCTACACCAAAGTTTCCAAAACATTTCAAAGTTGTCATAGATGCTGGTGACAGAGGAGTTGGATCTGTACTGTTACAAGAAGATGAGGACGGGGTTGACCTGCCAGTTGGTTACTTTGCCAACAATCGCAGCATCCACCAGAGAAAATGTTCCACGATCGAAAACGCACGATTTAGTTTGGTGCACTTAACGTATATGTCATAAACAATGTGTCAGAGACGGTTGTTTATACGGATCTCTATCATCTTTTATTCATGGGACACTTTAAATACAAGAATATGTGACTACTCCATTGTGGTCTTATGTTACAGCCTTTTAATTTGAAAGTCATACATGTTATGTGTCGTAAGAATGCAAACACAGTTGAATTGTCACGGATTTAACTGAAATTAGAGTAAAAACACATCTTTTTAATGTTATATATATTTGGGAGCAAGTTAATATGAGCTTAGATCAAAATAATCCACACTATTTCGTAACGTAGTTAAAACATAGAAAAGATCGAAGCCAACTTTTCATTACATGGTTCAGTTTTTCTTAAGGGGAATTGTTACGAAATTTTAAAGTGTACTGTACCTTTAAGAGAGTGGAAAAAGCTATCAATGACTTAGAGTGGCACAGAGAGTGCTGAAAAATTTAAAATGTAACATTTGGTCGAACCGCTAGAGGAGTTGGGTTGGCTGGATACAAAAACAAATTCAAATTCAGCCAATCAGTTAACATTTTGCCCTAACATACCAAACTCCACTCAAGTTTCAATTTACTATTTTGGCAAAGTTAAAACTAATGAAACAATCCAATACTTTGTGATACAGGTATCAGGCATTGTGAACAGTTAGCAAGAGAAAGGAAAAGACCAGCAAGCCACTACCAAGTACAGACTGCCTGCAGAACTGGTCTCTAAATAAGTACCTTTGTTGTCCAAAGATCTGTGAAGCAGAAAAGAACACAGAAAGATTTACAGAGAAATCTCTGCATATCTGATTATTTCCAAACGTGATTTCTTTTGAAGTTCGTAATCGGGAATTTGTCGGACTAGTACTGTGTAGAGTTAGATAAAAGATAAGTTTATGAGAAAGCAGTTGTATATTGTTGTCAGTTAATATTCTACTTTAAACTGAAAGAATAAAGTCATTAATTTATACTTTAATTCATGACTTTTGGGATAGTCCTCTGCGTCTCGATCTGTTTGATTGGTTTAAATCAACAGAGGGGTTTACCTCGTGTCATAGCAAGGGAGACTCGACCGTCTGGTAATCCCACTCTGGGCACTGCATTTCTAAAGTGTCTTGGTCCATGGTAAACAAATGGAGCTGCGAATACACAGAAGTGAAGCTCTGCAAACAGCGAGGTGCAAGGCACTGTACTATTTTCTCTGGGATTTCCAGGAATTTGGACACGTTCAGGTGTAAAGTATGAAACCAGTGTGTTTCAAACTGGTGGTGATTGAGCTGTGTCCCCTCTTTTCGTATAACCTGTAGCCTCACGCCAGAGACGGGATTGTGCTGACACTCACAATTAAGGTAACTGATTGATTCTGAAACTTTCTGTGCAGGAGTATTTGACATATCCATCATCTCTGCATTGCAGTCGTCAATGTGTTCACTGGCTGACAGAAGACGTCTGCCGGCTGAGAGGAATACATTATGTCCATATACACAGATGTAAATGCAGAATCAAACCAGGATTCAGCGTGACTTTTAAAATTGAGGAACAACGGGAATTTAGAAATAATGAAGAGTATGTTTTTGAAATACTAATTGATTTGAAGATTGATAAGTTGCTGCATTTGATACACTACATCCCAGAGTATTGAGGAGGTTGCAAAAGAGCGAGTGAAAGGATTACTGATTATTCTTTGAAGCTGGTTAGATTCCGGAAAGGATCTTTCAGGTTTGAAAGCAGCGAGAGTGAACGCAAACATTGAAAAAAGGACGGAGAGGGAAAACAGGACAAAATATTAGATAGCTTGATGATAGTTTTAAGAAAAAAAAAGAACTTTTATAAGAATGTGACAAATACACACACATTGAAGTATGGTTTGGTCGTGTCGGCCTGGATTAGGAAAGGGAAATAATCTTTGATAAACCCGCTGAAGTTTGTGGCTAATTTCCGTTGTGACATTGACAACAGAGAAACAGTGAAAGTGGACTCTTTGTATTTTCAGAAAAAAGTTTGACATGGTTGAATTTCGGTGAGTGAAGAATGTTAGTGTCCATGGCTAGGTAGGGGCGGAATATCCCAAATGGATTAAAAATTAGATAATGGGGAGAATGAAGCGAACAGTGTTACTTTTCTCTGAACTGAAAGCTTGTTGCGTTTCAGAAGGACCAATGTTTGGACAAAAGCTGTTTGCAAGGTATAAAAATTATTCAGATGTGAACAACAATCATTCACATTTATATTAATTAAACACTGAGAGCTTGAGAAAAGCTGTTGCTGAAAAGGACCGTGGATGTTCTAGATTATAAGTCATTAAGAGAATTCTTACTGGGCAGGCATTAAATGATGTGAGGCTCTTCATGCAAAATGATTGGACTACCAGAGGAGGAATGTCTTTCTAAGTAGTAGTGTTTTGTAAGGAGGTATCTGCAATATTGTGAATAGATTAGGTCTGATTTATAAATAATGTTCTCCTCGTCACTGACACAGTGCAAAGGATTTTCAACAGATAAACTCTGGTCTGATGGTACCTTTCGGAGAGACTGA
Organism: Chiloscyllium punctatum; assembly: GCF_047496795.1. Classification (NCBI taxonomy): domain Eukaryota; kingdom Metazoa; phylum Chordata; class Chondrichthyes; order Orectolobiformes; family Hemiscylliidae; genus Chiloscyllium; species Chiloscyllium punctatum. The sequence goes on along the minus strand of NC_092771.1, from coordinate 34,761,024 downwards.
AGAAGCGATGCGTTTAATCTGTAGTACTGTGAAAGAATAATAAGTTGGTTAACGTTGGACACTCATTGTGTCCCAAACATCTGAACAGGGTGAAAATTCCATACTTTCTGTAGAATGCTTGCTTCCTGATAATTTAGGTGCCTCTGCAGAGCCCCATATCGTGTGACGGGTTCTGAATGAAATCTGAACACTGAAATGTGCAGTTTCTGTCTGACTCGGTATTGAATGTTGCGTGGTACACAATCCTGTCAGCAGGCACAATACCTTAAGTCTGAAACAGTTAGGTATTCCCATTGGTTTCTGACTTCCATAGAGACCATGGGTCTGTCTTCTTGTAGATGGAAGACACCTTGATGATTTGGCTTCATTCCTACAGCAAATAAATACATGTTAAAGTAACAATTATGAACAATGAGCAATCAAGCAATGTGAAACAAGGTGGAGCAGTCCAAACGTTCAGTCCTGTCAATATTTGTTTGTGGTGGTCGAGCATCTCTGACCCCTTCCTGTTCCTGTATTAACAATGTGAGAAGCTGATGGTCCTCTTCCTGATCCAGGTGCGAAATGGTCTCTTTCTGATATAGGTGACTTGAGAGAGTGAGCAGACTTTTTCTCTTCTTGTATAATAGACAGGAGGTACTGAATAGGCTGTCCCTCTTCTTGTCCAATAGTTTTGATGGACTGAATGACTTCCCCACGTTCTTGTGGACCCAGACTGGTGTGGGAATGAGCTGCACCATTTAGTACGGAAATGTGATGCCTGGAAGTCATGTTACATGAATGTTACCCAAACTTTAACAGCACTTCTTGCATGTTGTCCAGGTTTTTTTGCACATGGATACAGACTGGTTCAAGAGCCGAGGGGGTTCTGAACATTGTGTAACCTCCAGCCAATATCCCCACTTCTACTTAGTGTGAACTGAATGGACTGAATGGCCTCCTACTACACTGTTTTGATGTATGATAACAAACCGTGGATGCCTGGGCTGAGGGAGCTACCTTGAACATCTCCTGCAGTCATGTCCCATAGCTGAGATGAAGGAGTCCCACCGATGATGAGCATGTTCCCTTGTGTTGTTTGGGGGCTGCAAACAGGAGAGAGGTTACAATCGATTCGCATTAAGTGCAGTTATGCTCATGATCTTGGATATCATCCTCAGTCAAATACTGCCTATTTATCGGGGTCAGACCAATCAGACCTGACCCCCTAAGTTACCTCTTTTGTTCATAACAATAGGTAATGGTGTCGAAGCAGAGAATGTTTTCTTCAAGCATAGGGTAGTGAATGTCAGGAATTTTCTTACACAAAGAGTTAGAGGAGCAAGATCACTAAACGTTACCAGTGGTGTTCCACAGGGATCGATTCTCGGACTTCTACTCTTCCCGATTTTAATAAATGACTTGTGTGAGCAAGTGGAAGGGAGGATTAGTAAATTTTCAAATGACACGAAGGTTGGTGGAGTGCTACATTGTATGGAGATCTGTTGGAGTTTGCAACGGGACATGGACAGGATGCAGAGCTACGCGGAAACGCGGCAGATGAGTTCAACCTGGAAAAGTGTGCAAGCTCGAAATTTAATGCAGAATGCAGGGTTAAAGTCAGAATTCTTGGCAGCGTGGATAATCAGAATGATCTTCAATCCATGTCCATAGATCACTGAAAGGTGCACCCCAAATTGATAGGGTTGTAAAGAAGGTGAATGGTGTGTTGGCTTTCCTTAGCGGCGGCGGGGTGGGGGGGGGGGGGTGTAGTGGGGGAGGTGGGTTGAGTGTAAGAGCGGTGTGGTTATGCTGCAGCTCTATAGCGTCCTGGTTAGACCACCCTTGGAATATTGTGTTCAGTTCTGGTCACCTCATTATAGGAAGGACGGGGAATATTTCTAAATGGTGCAGAGTAAATTTACCAGGATGTTGCCTGGACTGGAGGGCAGGTCTTAGGAAGCGAGGAAGGCCGAGAGCTGATTTTATAGAGGTGTACACCATGATGTGAGGCATAGATAGACTGAGTAGCCAGATTCCTTTTGCCCGGGCAGAAATGATTTTCAGAAGGGGACTTAATTTTAAGTAATTGGAGGCAGGTTTAAGGTAGCTGTCAGTGGTAATATCTTTGCAGAGAGAGTGGTGGGTGCGTAGATTGCACTGCCAGCAACGGGATTAGAATCAGATACGTGAGGTATTTTTAGGTAGATGTTTGGATAGGCTAATAGATGATATTGCACTGATGTATAGATGATATTGCTCGTCTGATCTTCGAATAGGATCAAAGGTTGGCACAACATTGAGGAGCGAAGGGCCTGTACTGTGTTGTACTCTATGTTATATAGAATAAAGAACAAAGAAATAGGGACAGCCCTTCGGCACTCCAAGCCTGAGCCGATCCAAATGTACTGTCTAAACCTGTCAGTCAATTCATGAGCATCTGCATCCCTCTACTCCCCACCTACTTATGCATTTACCCATATGCAACTCAAAAGAAACTACCGTTCCTGCCTCTACCACCGCTGCTGGCAACGCATTCCAAACGCCCACCACCCTCTCTCTGAAGTACTTGCCGCGTGTATCCCCCTTAAACTTTCCACCTGTCACATTGAAAGCGTGACCTCTCGTTATTGAATCCTTCACCCTGTGAAAAAGCTTGTCTCTGCCCACCCTGTATATACCCTTCATGATTTTATAAACCTCAAACAGGTCCCCATCTCCTTTTTCTAATGAACATAACTTAACTTACTCAACATTCTTCATAGCTAGCAACGTCCATACAAGGCAACATCCTCGTTAACCGAAACTGCACCCTATCCAAATCGTCCACATCCTTTTGATAATGTGGCGACCAGAACTGCACACAGTATTCTAAATTCGGCCGAACCAATGTCTTGGACAATGTTTACATGACTTGCCAGCTCTTATAATCAATACCCCGTCTAATGAAGGCAAGCATACTATCTGCCTTCTTGACAACTCTATCCATCTGTGCAGCAACCTTCAGGATACAATGAACCTGCACACTCAGATCTCCCTGCCCATCAACTTTTCCCAAGGCTCCTTCCGTACATTGTATAATTCGCTCTAGAATTTGTCTTGCCTAACTGCATCACCTCACATTTGTCTGGATTGAAATACATCTGCCACATTTCAGTCTATCTATATCCTCCTGTATTCTCTGACAGTCCCTTATGCTTTCTGCTGCTCCACCAATATGGTCTATGAAAGTATTTGAAGATGCTCTAAATGAATTTTGAAGTGTCAGCGAGTTGAGTGAGAAGAAGAAATGAGCATGAAAGAGAACTTGAGTCCGACAGAAAATCAGTCATGATCTTACTGTATTTTAAGTTAGACTTGGGGGTTGGCGGCGTGGGTCGTTGAGTGTGAAAAACCTGCTTCTGTTTCTGACGTTCTCACATTCTGTTTTTGGAAATTTAGTGGAAATTATTTTCCCTTAGTTTCTATTGTTGAATGTTGCAGTCAGGGAGACTAGCGAATTTTGTGAGCCATTACTGGGTGTGGTATGGACCTATATTCGCACTGAATGTGGGTCTATAATGTGATTAAAATTCAGAGAGGGAACGCTCTGTAAAGAGAGCTGAATTACCTCTTTCATACCCAGTCTGGGTTTTCAAATTACATTTTCAAAAATACCATCATACTGTTTATGACAGTCTTGAGAGGCTGTATGTTCTCCTCTGTTATTGTGCACAAGGTTGTCGGAGTAAGTAACCTTCAACTACTGGTGCCTATCAGGATTGAGGGACTGAATGGAACTCAGAAACATGGGGCTGAGGAGCAGGAGTGTGTCACCAAACACTTTGAGCCTTCTCTACCAGGCACTAAGATTCTGGCTGATCAGGTTGTGGTCTCAGCCTCACTTTTTGTCTGTGTCCCATTATGTCTGGCTCACTTCTCTAGCCAATAATTAACTAATTCAGCTTCGAGTAAATGTAAACAAAGAGGCACCTCAAACATCTGAGGAAGAGAATTTCCACTCCAGAGGCCATTTTAGAACTTTTACTCGTCCCCCTTATTCGATTAGAGAGTCATACAGCATGGAAACATACCCTTTTCTATACATTGTCCAAGCCGACCAGATATCCTAATCTGGTCAATTCACATTTGTCACCAGTTGGCCCATATTCATCAGAACTATTCCTGGATGCACTTACCCAGATATATTTTAAACGTGCAAATGAACCCGCTCTCAGGCGTGCCATTGTACTCTGAGGTAATCTTCTTCACTGCACCACGTTTCTTAATATAATCTGTAAAAACATTAACTCTGCCTCCGATATTCACATCAAAATCGTTTATATACATGATGAAAAGCAGTGAGCTCAGAACTGATTCTTTCAACATACCGCAGTCCACAAGCCTCCAGTCCGGAAAAAAAAATGCGTTCCCTTCAATCCAATTTTGCATCCAATTGGTTAACTTTCCCTGGATTCCATATGACCTAAACCTAAGTAAGCGGTCTACAATGTGCAACCTTACTAAACACTTTTCTAAAGTCTGGGTAAATATTGTCTACATCACTGTAAACAGTGCCTTCATCAATCTACTTTGTTATCACTTCAGAATAATCCGTCAAGTTAATAAGACATAATTTCTCACACACAAAGCCATGTTTACTGTCTCTAATCAGTCCTTGTCTTTCGAAATGCCTGTAAATTGTTTCTGTCAGAGCCGCCTCCAAACATCTACTGGACATTGACGTTAGGCTCACTGAGTCTAAAATTGCCCGTGTTTTTTATCACTGTTCTCTTTCCTAGTCCCACTCCTCCACTAGTCACAACAAATTTTAAATATAATTAGTTTGGTGGTTGGGCCAATGATATAGTTGTCAGAGTGTGTCAGGATCAGTGTTAGGAACAAGTCAGGCAGATTTCTTTAATCTGCTGAAACAACACGTTTATGACTAAAATAAAGTTACTCCAACTATCATGGGAAGAAGAATGACGAGTGGATATTGCAAATGTGCAAATTGATATTTCGGTTTGTAAAATAATGTGAAACACAGACAGACAGATACACACACACACACACACACACACACACACACACACATACACACACACGCACACACACACACACACACAAACATACACACACATACACACACACGTTTGATAACAAACTGAAAAGCGAAATCTCTGCAATGTCAACTTGAAAGAATTTCGTCCAAATATAATTCGAACACATGTCAAAAGGAAAAATGAGCATTTGGCTTAAATGTTATTCTACATGTAGAATCATTGGTTGTACAATACTTAGACAGGCCCTTTCCGCCATCTTATGCATGCTGACCCAAATTCAATTCACGTTAACCCAATTTCCCTGCACTTGGCCCAGATGCTGCTGAACCTTTCTGTATCATGTACTTGTCCAAATCCCTTTTAAATGTTGTTAATGTACCCGCCTCACCCACTTCCACTTGCAGCTCATTCCATATGCGGACCACCCTCAGTGTAAAAGCGTTGCCCGTCAGGTTCCCTTTTATTTTTCTCCCTTCATCATTAAACTGATGCCTTCTCGTCCTCGATTCCCCAACTCTGGGAAAAGAAAAGACTGAGTCCTTTTACCATATCCAAACTTCTCATGATTTTGTACTTTTTTTTTAAAGAACCTACCTCAGTCTGATATGCGCTAAAGAAAAATGTCCTAGTCTGTCTAAGCTCTCCCTGTAACACAGACCATTAGGTCCTGGCAACAACCATATACATTTCTTCTGCAATCTTTGCAGTTTAACAACATCCTTCCTACAGCAATGTGAACAAATCTGAACACAAAACTACAAGGGCGCCCTCACCAACATAATGTATATCTGTAACATAACTTCCCAACTTGTGTACGCAATGCCCTGACTGATGACGGTCAGTGTGCCAAAAAACTTCGTTACTACTCTGTCTATCTGTGGCACAACTTTCAGAGAACCGGGCATCCGAACTCCAAGGTTCCACTACACCCCTTAAGGTAATACCATTTACAAGAAACCCCTTCCTTGATTTGACTTTCCAAAATGCAAGTCCTCACAATCATTTATATTAAACCCCATTTCCTACTTCTTATCCCACTTCGCCCAATGATCAAAGTACTGCTGCAATGTCTGAAAACTTTGATCACTGTCCATGAGAATGCCTCTTTTCGTGTCATCAGCAAACTTTTAATCCCACCTTGTACATTCTCATCCAAATAATTGATCTTGACAACAAACAGCAATTGGTCCAGCACCGGCATCTGAGGCATTACTCTATTCACAGGCCTCCATTCTGACAAGCATCCTTCCATCATTAGCCTCTGATTCCTATCATCAAGGTAATTCAGTATTCAATTTTCCACCTCGACTGGATTCCATGTGTTCGAACCTTGAAAAGCAGCCTATCACATGGAAACTTATCAAAGGCCTTATTGAAATCCAGATAGACTGCATCAACCACTCCGCCCTTATCAACCTTCCTGGTCACTTCATCAAAAAACCCAAACAATCTTGTGAGGCATCATATCCCATTCACAAAGCCATGCAATATTTTCAGTTAAATAACAATGGTCATTAATTGATACTAAAGTAAATAATGATTACTCCTAACCAAATCCAGTCTTTCCAAACGCATGTATATCTCATTCCTCAGAATTTGCTCAAGTAACCTACTTACCACAAATATTGTGCTGACTGGTCTATAGTTCCCAGGTTTTTCTTTGCTTCCCTTCTTGAATAAGGCCACAACATTCACTTCCCTCCAGACTTCTGGGACTGCACTCATGGCTAAAGATGATGCAAACATATCAGCCAGCTTCCCCGTAATTTATTCTGCAGCCTCTTGCCAAGTTCCTTGATACATTTACTCAGGACCAGAAGTTCTATCCAACTTAATACATTCTAATACATACAACACCTCCTCTACTCTGCTAGAGAATGTCCCCAAGACGCCAGCACTCACTCAACCAAGCCTTGCAAGTCTTCATGTATTTCTTCACAGTAAACACGGTGGAGAAATATTCATTGTAATTCTTGCCCATCTCCTGCTTTGCTACATAAACCTGTCCACTTTGCTCCTTGAGAGTTGATATTCTCACTGTAGTTATTCATTATTTTTTCGTTAGTATGCTTAAATAACCTCTTTGGATTCATCCGAATCTTCTCAGCCAAGGCGATTTCGTAACCTCTTTTTGCACTCCTGATTTCCTTCTTTGGTAAACCTCTGTGTTCCCTCTTTTCCTCCAGTGATACCCTCGATTTCAGCTGCCTGTGCATGAGTGAAGCCTCCATCTGTTTTTTTCTGTTCAAATCCTCTATATCTCTTGTCATCCAGGTTTCCCGATTCCTGCCAACCTTGTCCGACACCCTCACTGGAACATATCGACCTCGAGCTCAAACTATCTTACTTTTAAAACTCCCCCACTTGCAGTACGTCCCTTTACCAATAAACTCCTACAAGCACCTGTCTAATTTTTTAAACATTTGTCTTGCACCAAACGAGAACTAGTTCCTGTGGACCAGATTTGTCTTTCTCCGTAACGATTATAAAATTAATAGAACCATGGTCACCAGTCCAAACGTGTTGACCCATTGTAACCCCAGTGAACTGTCCTGCTCTATTTCCAAGAGTCGGTCGGATTTTGCTCTTCCAGAGTTGAACCCTCTATATACTGTTTGAGGAAACTTTCAAACTTAATAGATTCACCCCATCCAAGCTCCTGTTTCTATGCCAGTCCCAATCTATGTTCGGAAAATTAAAATCGCCTACTATGGCAATCTCATTGCCCCCACAAGCCTCCTCAATCTCTCTACATATTTTTGTCCTTCTGTTTCCCGTGGACGACTTGGGGGTATATAGTGGAACCCCAATAACGTTGCCTTCCCTGTCGTAATTCTTATCGTCCCTGATAAAGCCTTAATAGATGATACTACAGTTATTTTATCTCTGATCACTGTTGTGATACGCCCTTCATGAAAAATACGACTCTTCGTCCCGTCCTTCCACCACAGTTGTCCCGCCTGTAGCACATTATTCTGGTACATTAAGCTGCCTGTCAAGTCCCTCCCTTAGCCATGTTTCTGTAATGGCTTTAATGTCCCACTTACTGAGCTCACCGCCTTTCCTGTCATCCATTTATTTTAAAATAGATGTAATTTAATCCAACCATCAAACCTTCCCCTCTGTCCGGTTCCATCCTGACTGTATCATGACTTTACTGTTTCTGATTCTTGCCTCTCGTTCCAGACTCGAACTTGCCTCCATGCTGTTGAGGATTCGATTCCCCTGCGAATCTCGTTTAAACCCTACCTTGTAGCACCAGCAAACCCATGATAGTGGTCCCACTTCAGCCCAGGCGCAACCAGGTCGCATCTGCCCAACAGAAGATTCCAATGATCTAAAATCTGAATCTCTGCCCCTTTCACCAAATCTTTCGCCAGACATTCATCTCTCATACATTCCTGCTCTCACCCTCACTAGCACATGGTCCTGGCTTTTACCTTTTGCCCTTGGTCTCTATAATCACCCTGCAGGACCTCATTCCTATTTCTGCCGATGTCATTTGTAACAGCGTCGCCCAATGACTTCTGCAGCCGCTCTGAAACATCATGGACCCTGGTACCTCAGATGTACCACGCCATTCTGGATTCCAATTTGCAGCCACAGAATCTTCTGCCTGTACCTCTAATTAATGAGTCTGAATGATTACTTCGGAAGTTATTCAGCTTACACGATCTGCTGGCAATTGGCTTTCTTCCTGGAGCAATTGGATTTAGCTGAATTCCTTTGCTTCAGCCATTGCGAAGATTCCAACGAATCCTCATCAGGAATCCTCCGTGAGTGGTAAAGACGATTGGGATTTTTTTTCTCTGGCACGTACAAATTGTTGTGATGACGGACAAAGAAAATGAGGCAATAGACTGCTCTTTCTCAGATAGGTTACATTTTTCCCTCCTGGAGTTGAATCAGTAATGTTATCAGACCCCAAAAGTGATCACGTGAGCTCTCCCAGAACAATGTTTGAACTGTATGAATCCATTACATTCCCTGATCCATGTGCGTGCATCATTATTGCAATCGTACGCAGAACTCATTTCCTTAACAAAACATGGCCCTGAAGTGAAGATGTGTTCATATGTGCCTGCGTAGTTTATAAACAAAATGTTTAAATTCTTCACAATATCTGTAAGAAAATGAATGTGCCTAATTCATAAAGAAATACAGAATTTGTTGGAAACGCTCAGCAGGTCTGTCAGCATTTATGAAGAGAAATTTGGAAAGACCATGGTTGGTTTGTTTGTGGCTAAGCACCACTTTCCTGTCTGTTCTGAATAAACATTGATCCTCGTGTCCATCAACGGTCAGTCATGGTCAGCCTCAAATATCTTTAATGATCCAGTCTTCACTGTTCCCTGGGACTGACAACACCATATATAGCACAGTCCTCAGGAGAACTGTATTATCTCAAACGGAAATGGGAAACTCCTTAAATTCAAAATGTGTAATCCTCACAGCAAGTCACTTCAACTTTTGAGAAATAAGGGCACAGCAATTATGTGCTGACAAGGCCATTACATCCGTCAAACTTATCCCACGGTTCCACTGACTGTTCAGTAAAGTAGTTACCAAACTTAGCATTTGCTACAACCTTGGGAAAATATTCCTGAAACCGTCAGATCATAAAGCAAAGGAAATTGCTTTAGGCCTTTTGACCTATCACGTCTATTTTCCTATTTGATCATGCCTCTCAAGTTTGTCAATACAATGCTTTCTCACTGTAACTCTTGATCGCCATTTAAATCAAAACTTACCCAACGCTCTCTTAAAGATGTAATTGTCTTTCTGTCTGTATACGTGTGTGTGTGATTTTATGTATATCTGCCTAATGACAGGTGACCGGGTAGTCACGGAAGGTTGTTTAATGGACTCGAAGAATGCGGTCAGTGATGATCCACAGGAAAATGAGTTGGATCCAGTTTTGTTTGTCCTTTATAGAAATGATTTAGACGAGAATTGCAAAAGGCATGATTAGCAAGAATGGTTGCATAATGGGCAGTGTTTTTACAATAGTTAACAATCTACGATTACAAAGAGATCTTAATCAATTGAAACAATGAATCATAGAAGTGTACAGCAAAGACACAGAACCTTCGACTCGTCCTTACCGACCAAATATTCGAAATTAATCTAGTCCAAGTTACCAGCATTTGGTTCATATCCCTTTATTCATGTAACAATCCAGTTGCCTTTAAAATGTTTTAATTGTGCCGGACTTTACCATTTCTCTGGCTACTTATTCCATACACAGAACATCCTCTGCATGAAAACGTTGTCCTTTGGTCCTTTTGAAATCTTTCTCTTCCCACATTGAACTAAAGCTTTCCAGTTTAGGACTCCCTTACGCTGAAAAAAAAAAAACCTTTGACTACTCAGCAGATCCATGTTTTGGTAAATCTCTAGAATTTGACTCCAATCAACACGAATGACTGTATTTTCACTCATCTCCCGCCAAAATTCTGAAATTCCATACTGACACCTTTTCCTTCTCGATCAAATCACCAATATAAAATCGGTTTCAGCAACTTGTTCATACATATTATGAAACCTCTGTGCGCGATTTTAAACGAGAAATCTATACACAGAGGTAAGGACATGACCATAATTCAGCAATAACCCCACAATCTGCAGCATTATTTTCCTGTGTGTAAGTTCATCTGGCTATTCCAACATGCTATGTTTTACCTCCACAGTGCAGGAATCCACACCATCTGCTCCAAAGATAGGGGTACGAACACACGTTCATGTCCTGGAATCAAATTCAGAGTTCCGGTTCGGACATGTTGGTGCTACGCACTAAACAAGACATAAAATATACACAGGTTTTTGGTCAGCTTTTAAGCGTAAAATTGCAGCTCTATATGGATGTATCAAATTCTGGTTACCATGACTGAAATGCAAACGGGCCATTTATCGTTGATAAAGAAATATAAGGTGTTTACATCAACTGTAAGATACTGATTCCATTTGATTTGCTCTTGGGATAAACTCTGAATATCGTTTGTTGCTTGTCTTTGATTTCCAGCTTAAATGGCTATTATCTACAATTTGCAACATTAGGGAAATACATTCTGCGGACACACTGTGCACTATGAAGGATCTCGAATAGATATCAATTCTGAACACAAGAGACGACGAAAAAGTACAATCTCTGGCCAAAAGGCACTGGTCCCTTTGAATTACCTCGAGCATATGGCTTCCCTCTCCCTAAAGTCATTAATTAATACAAGACAACATTTTACCTTACTACCTCCACTTACCCACACCTCCCTCTGCCAAACCAAGGCAAATCAAGCTCTGGGTCTTTGGGAAAGTCAAGGCTGGTGTTCGCAGGCCTTGTGGACCAGAGTATCTTTTAACCTGAAGGAAGAGATGAGGGGCCATATCACTCACTGAGCTGAGGTGTGGCAGATTGAGTGTGACTTGGATAAGTGAGAGGTATTGCATTCTGAGAAAAGGAACAAGGCCAGTGCTTCGGTAGTATTACAGAAGAAGGAGATCCCTGGTGTAGGTGTAACTTACTGACATTTGTGGCCCATATTGACAAGGTGTTTATGGTTATTTCATTGCTGAAACATTTGTATTTATAAGTTTGTAACATGCCGAGATTGTCCACGACAGTGATGACGCCTATTCTGTACTAATGTGTGCAGCCCTTGGCGTCCTGTTATAGGAAGGATTTTATTAAGCTGAAGAAGGTTCAGAAGAGATTTACCAGGACGTTACCGGGAGCACCTCATCTTCGGACTCTTGCGCCTACAAATATTGAATGCACCAGTTTCCAAATGTAACCTCCCATACCCACATCCCAGATCCGTCTCTCCAACTCGAGTACGCCTGCTCGAGGGAACCAACGGCTCCATCTTCCTTCCAAGCTCCCCGCCACACTCCCCAATCATCTATTACTATCATCTCCAATCTTTACCCACTTATAGCCTTCCCTTCCCGCAGGCCCACTACAGCACTCCATTTATCTCTCAGCCCCTTCCCCCTGCATAATCTTGAAGACGTGTCCTGCCTGAAGCATTGACTTTTTTGCTCACCTGATCCTGTCTAACCTTCTGTGCCTTTGTCACGGCCACACTTTATTTGCATTGAATTCTCCAGCATCTGCAGTTCCCGTTGTCTCTTGTGTACAATTCTCTGTTAACATATCCAAGTCGTTTGTCTGGTCTAGCACCACGTTGTCTTAGGCACATTGTTTTCACAGATCATGGACGATAGATGTTCTCTCAATGTCTAACTGATATTGTAATGCCTGATCAGTAGTTACAGGGTCTATGTTTGCATTTGCAAACAGAGAAGCATGTTTGTGCTCCGATAAACCTCTTCATTACTCACATATCAAACGCAGATTGAATGGTTCATTACAATTGATCAAGCATCTCCAACATTCATTCCCTCAGCCAACATCACATATGCCATTCAGAATGTGTAACGTTTAAACATTATTTTGAATTTTAATGGAACAGCTTTGAACTGAAAGGGGTTAACTGGAGCTATTTGTTCAGCGACTGTGATTGATGTCACTCTCCATGGATCACAAATGTATCACTGGAGGATTTGCCTCTTCTATTAGTTAGGGACTCGATTCAATCTGTTATCCCATTGTATGAGTGGCAGCATCACTGACAGCACGAAGAGGGATCAGCAGTTCCAGAAATAGTGGAAGGTGAGATCGGAATCTCAGAATAATACACTGGAATTTTCCAACAATGGTTCAGAATGTGAGAAGAATCGACTGGAATGATGCAAAACTTGAAAGGGGTTTATCCCAGGGTCTTTATTCCCTTTCTCAGCCTTGGGTATCATTAGCATTGCGGATCTATGATGTCCTGATGGTTATTCAAGCTGGTTATTTTCCCATCCTCGTTATAATTGGAGTTCCTGGTAAGTAATTCTGTCTGTTATGACCGTTTCCACTGAGTTGCGGCTCATATTATGCAAACTTTGGAAAGGTGGAAATCAACATTTAAATTACAATGAATGATTCCATTCTTTACAGATTATCATGAGCAAATTATTCACAACAAGTGACTCATTAATATGCAAGGAGGAATCAGATTGCTTTCAAACTCTATAATCCTTTTTGTCCTGCACAAATTTGCATTTCCGTATCATCTCCACTCACTAATCCTGCCCAGTACCACTATCATAATATTGCAGTCTCCTCAAAAGGTTCAGTACAACTTCTGAATAAACCCTGGTTTATGCCTGTGTTAAATTCGGATCCAACACTTCCAATTCCCTTCTAACCACGTGTCCATTACAGAATAATTACACATGAGGATGTTTATCTAGCTCTCTCCACAGAATCTTTCAGACGGGCAGACAGTGTAAAAGTCATTGACTCATAGTCTGGAGGCACAGAATAATATTCTATTGATTGCTGCTTGCCTCATGCCATTTAAAGACGGCAATGAATCATCGTTCCTTTATCAGGTCTCCGTGCAACTGCAAACCCACAGAGGTGTGGCTTACTCTTTACTGTCCTGTGGAACAGCTGAACTAGTCACTCAGTTCAAAATCGGCAAAACATGCTGGTCTAATCAGGACTGCACACATCCAGTGAGGGAAGAACAAAAGTAAACCTCTCTCCCTTCCTTTGCCTATTTGCCATAATCATGCAGCTCATTTCCATCCAGATCAATGATCATTCGCTGTTTCAAGTGAACTCTTTCTGATTGAGTCTCTCGCCGAAAATGATGTTATCTCCATGGGCACCTTTGGTGCTGCCTTCTTTGATGCTGACATTCAGATGTAAGGAATTTTTAAGTTCCAATTCAGTGTCAGGGAAGGAAAGGTTTTTAACCTCATAAGAATGAAACAGCAATGGCTAAATGAGGGCAAGAAACTATTGTGATTATTTCTCAGAGTGTTGTTGATGTAGCATTTACGGTATTGTGGACAGATTTTCTCTCGTTTAAAAAGGAATGATCTCATTTCAACGAAGAGAGTGTAAACGAATTTCACCAGACTAATCCCTGAGACAACAAAAAGCGAATGCATTGAACCTTGAGGTTGATGTCCATTCATTCATTATCTTCAAGTCAGACACTGGGAAGGTCATAAATTCTATGCTTGTTTTTTTTACTCAGGGTACAAGATTCTGGATACCACTCTAAGTCAAATCCTGCCTTGAAAGCAGGGTCAATCATTCTTATCTGAGCAATTGGGTTCACCCCTTTGATAATGTTAATAGGAGATGGTGTATGTTTGAGGAGTGTTTTATTCTCACAGAAGGTAACGAATATCAGCAATTCTTAAGTCTCAATAGTTAGCGGAGCTAGAATACTGAAAGTATTTAAAGAGGTGTTAGGTGGATTTTTCAACGGCCAGAGAGTTGAAAGGTTTAAAGAATTCGGCATTAAAGACGGGTTGATGCCACCAGTATGTCAGCCATTATTGCTTAAATGGCATTACCTACTCTTGTTTGTTATGTTCTCATAATCTGTAATTGGAAAGTTAACGTTTGCAATTTTCCTGGAAGTGGTGTTATTAAATGTTGAGGTCAGTGAAAGGAAAGTATTTTGTGAACCATCTCTGGGCGAGTTATGAGGCCCATATTCACAGTGATTCTGGATCTACAAGATGGTCCATAATGAAACACCAATTGCAGCGAGGAGAAATTCTGTAAAGAGGTAGTAGGCGTCTTTCGATTCCAGCCTGGATTTCGTTATAACATTTCACAACCCATAAAAAAAATGATACAGCCTTGAGCGACTGAATGATATCCTGTGTAACTGTGCACCAGGTATTTGGAGGAAATTGTCTCCAGCTACACCGGTGTAGGCGGTTTTAAGGACTGATTGGAATGGAGGATTATCCGACTGACGAGAAGGAGTGGGACATTGGATACTTTGACACTGCTCCACCAGGCAGGAAGAGTGGGTAAGTAATTCAGTTATAGGATTACAAGTGGCATGGACAGGGTGAATAGACAGCAGTTGTTCATTTTAGTCAAAGGGTCAGCTTCCTTACAGTCTGTAACCAGGGAATGGAGAATGGAGAGGAAGGAAGTAGCAGAACAATGATACAACAAATTCAGTTCTGTCTTTACAGAAAAAGACACAAATAAAGCTTTTAGGAGAAAGTGAGGACTGCAGATGCCGGGGATCAGAGCTGAAAATGTGTTGCTGGAAAAGCGCAGCTGGTCAGACAGCATCCAAGGAGCAGGAGAACCGACGTTTTGGGAATGAGTCCTTCTGCAGGAATGAGGAAAGTGTGCCAATCGGGCTAAGATAAAAGGTGGGAATTTGGGGAGGGGCATTGGAAATGCGATAGGTGGAAGGAGGTTAAGGTGAGGGTGATAGGCTGGAGTGGGGGTGGAGGCAGAGAGGTAAGGAAGAAGATTGCAGGTTCGGAAGGTGGTGCTGATTTCGAGAGTTGAGACTGTGACGGGGGGAAGGAAACAGGAGAAGTCTGAGTTTATCCCTTGTGGTTGGAGGGTTCCTAGGCGGAGGATGAGGCGTTCTACCTCCAGCCGTCGTGTTGCTATGGTCTGGCGCTGGAGAAGTCCAATGATCTGCATGTCCTTGGTGGAGTGGGAGGGTGAGGTGAAGTGTTGAGCCACAGGGTGGTTGGGTTGGTTGGTCCAGGTGTCCCAGAAGTGTTCTCTGAAACGTTCCGCAAGTAGGCGGCCTGTGTCCTCAATATAGAGGAGGTCACATCGGGTATAGGGATGCAGTAAATGATGTGTGTGGAAGTGCAGATGAATTTGTGGCAGATATGAAAGAATCCCTTGGGGCCTTGGAGGCAAGTAAAGGGGGAAGTGTGGGGACAAGTTTTCCATTTCTTGCAGTTGCAGGGGAAGGTGCCGGGAGTGGAGGTTGGGTTGGTGGGGGGTGTGGACCTGACGAGGGAGTCACGGAGGGAGTGGTCTTTTCGGAACGCTGATAAGGGAGGTGAGGGAAATATTTCCCTTGTTGCGTTTGGAGGTGGTGGAAATGACGATGGATGATACGAAGTATATGGAGGTTGGTGGGATGGTAGGTCAGGACCAGTGGGGTTCTGCCCTGGTGGCGATTAGAGGGGCGGGGCTCAAGGGCGGAGGAGAGGGAAGTGGAGGAGATGCTGTGGAGAGCATCGCCGATCGCGTCTGGGGTGAAATTGCAGTCTTTGAAGAAGGAGGCCATCTGGGTTGTACGGTATTGGAGCTGGGCCTACTGGGAGAAGATGCGGCGGAGACGAAGGAATTGGGAATATGGGTGGCGTTTCTACAGGGTGCAGGTTGGGAGGAGATGTAGTCTAGGAAGCTGTGTGTGTCCGTCAGTTGACAGTAAATGTCCGTGTTGATTCTGTCGCCTGAGATAGAAATGGAGAGGTCTAGGAAGGGGAGGGATGAGTCTGAGACGGTGCAGGTAAATTTGAGATCGGGGTGGAAGTTGTGGTAAATTGGATGAACTGTTCAATCTCCTCATGGGAGCACGATGCAGTGCCGATACAGTCATCGATGTAGCGGAGGAAAAGGTGGGGAATGGTGCCACTGTAGCTTCGGAAGATGGACTGTTCCACATAACCTACGAAGAGGCAGGCATAGCTGGGGCACACGAGGGTGCCCATGGCTCCTCCTTTGGTTTGGAGGAAGTGGGAGGATTGGAAAGAGAAGTTGTTCAGAGTGACGACCAGTTCAGTCAGTCGAAGGAGGGTGTCACTGTAATGGTACTGGTTGGTACGGCGGGAGAGAAAGAAGCGGAGGGCTTTGAGTCCTTCGTGGTGGCGGATGGAGGTGTACAGGGACTGGATGTCCATGGTGAAGATAAGGCGTTAGGGACCGGGGGAAGCGAAAATCTTGGCGGAGGTGGAGGTCGTGGATGGTGTCCCGAACGTAGGTGGGGAGTTCTTGGACTAAGGGGGTCAGGACCGTCTAGACGTAGGCAGAGATGAGTTCGGTGGGGCAGGAGCAGGCTGAGACAATGGGTCGGCCAGGGCAGTCAGGTTTGTGGATTTTGGGTAGGATGTAGAAACTGGCGGTGCGGGGTTGTGGGACTGAGGTTGGAGGCGATGGATGGGAGATCACCTGGCGTGATGAGGTTATGGATGGACTGGGAGATGATGGTTTAGTGGTGGGATGTGGGGACATGGTCAAGTGGGCAGTAGGAGGAGGTGTCCGCGTGGCAGTGATGAGTTCGGTGGGGCAGGAGGGCAGAGATGAGTTCGCTGTGGCAGGAGGGCAGAGACGTGTTTGGTGGGGCAGGAGGGCAGAGATGAGTTCGGTGGGGCAGGACAGCAAAGATGAGTTCGGTGGGGCAGGAGGGAAGAAATGAGTTCGGTGGGGCAGGGACGGCAGCTTGCGGACACTTCATCCTACTGCCCCCTTTACCATGACCCCACCTCCCACAACCAAACCATCATCTCCCAGACAACCCAAAAACCTATTTATGTCAGGGGATCTCCCATCCACTGCCTCCAACCTCATAGTCCCACAACCCCGCATCGCCCATTTCTACCTCCTGCCCAAACTCCACAAACCTGACTGCCCCGGCCGACCCATTATTTCAGCCTGCTCCTGCCCCACCGAATTCATCTCTGTCTACCTCGACACGGTCCTGTCCCCCTTAGTGCAAGAACTCCCCACCTGCGTTTGGGACACCACCCACGCCCTCCACAGCCTCCATGACTTGCGCTTCCCCGGTCCCCAACGCCTTATCTTCACCATGGACATCCATTCCCTGTACACCTCCATCCCCCATCATGAAGGACTCAAAGCCCTCCGCTTCTCCCTTTCCCGTCGTACCAACCAGTACCCTTCCACTGACACCCTCCTTCGACTGACTGAACTGGTCGTCACTCTGAACAACTTCTCTTTCCAATCCTCCCACTTCCTCCAAACCAAAGGAGGAGCCATGGGCACCCGCATGGGCCCCCGCTATGCCTGCCTCTTCGTAGGATATGTGGAACAGTCCATCTTCCGCAGCTACCCCGGCACCATTCCCCACCTTTTCCTCCGCTACATCGATGACTGTATCAGCGCTGCCTCGTACTCCCACGAAGAGGTTGAACAGTTCATTCACTTCACCAACACCTTCCACCCCGATCTCAAATTTACCCGGACCGTCTCAGACTCCTCCCTCCCCTTTCTAGACCTCTTCATTTCTATCTCGGGCGACCGAATCGACATGGACATTTACTGTAAACCGACCGACTCCCACAGCTACCCAGACCTCATCTCCTCCCACCCTGCACCCTGTAAAAACGCCATCCCATATTCCCAATTCCTTCGTCTCTGCCGCATCTTCTCCCAGGAGGCCCATCTGCAATACCGTACAACCCAGATGGCCTCCTTCTTCAAAGAGCGCAATTTCCCCCCAGACGTGATCGGCGATGCTCTCCACTGCATCTAATCCACTTCCCGCTCCTCCGCCCTGGAGCTCTGCCCCTCCAATCGCCACTAGGGCAGAACCCCACTGGTCCTCACCTAACCCCCCACCCACCTCCATATATATCGCATCATCCATCGTTATTTCCGCCACATCCAAACGGACCCCACAACCAGGGAAATATTTCCCTCCCCTCCGCTGTCAGCGTTCCGAAAAGACCACTCCCTCCGTTACTCTCTTGTCAGGTCCACACCCCCCACCAAACCAACATCCAATCCCGGCACCTTCCCCTGCAATCGCAAGAAATGCAAAATCTGCGCCCTCACCTCTACCTTTACTTCCCTCCAAGGCCCCAAGGGATTCTTCCATATCCACCACAAATTCACCTGCACCTCCACACACATCATTTACTGCATCTGCTGCACTAGATTTGACCTCCTCTATATTGGGGAGACAGGCCGCCTACTTGCGGTACCTTTCAGAGAACACCTCTGGGACACCCGGACCAACCAACACAACCACACCGTGGCTCAAAACCTCAACTCCCCCTCCCAGTCCACCAAGTACATGCAGGTCCTTGGACTCCTCCATCGCCAGACCACAGCAACACGACGGCTGGAGAAAGAGTGCCTCATCTTCTCTCTCGGAACCCTCCAACCACAAGGGATGAACTCAGACTTCTCCCGTTTCCTCATTTCCCCTCCCCCCACCTTGTCTCAGTCTCAACCATCGAACTCAGCACCACCTTCCAAACCTGCAATCTTCTTACTGACTTCTCCACCCCCACCCCCATTCCGGCCTATCACCCTCACTCTTACCTCGTTCCATCTATCGCATTTCCAACGCCCCTCTTCCAAGCCCCTCCTCCCTACTTTTCATCTTAGAAAGATTGGCACAAATAAAGCTTTCCCAGCAACAGGGGAAATATAAGTCTGATGAGAAAAGGAAATAGAGTGAAATTCGGTAGAATAATCATGTTGGAAATTTATTGGAACGGAATGCAATGGTCATAGTAAAAGTCAGCATACGTTTATAAAATGGGAAACATATTTGCGAAGTCAATTGTGACAGAAAATGCGGAGAAGCGATAAACCGAATGAACTTGGATTTGTGCAAAGATTTTTGTTAGAATTCAAAACCTAGTGTGCAAAGTAAAAGCCCCTGGGATGGGCGATAATATATGGAAATGATGTACAATGGGCGCGCTTACAGGAAATAATGAGTTGAAATAAATGCACGTTTTTTGGAGTGGATGGCTAATGGGGCATTGCCATGATTGGTGCCTGTAACTCAGATATTCCTAATACATAGCAAACACCTTGTTGAGGGAATGAAATACAAATTTCCAAGTCTGCTGTTGGCACTAAACAATCAAGAATTGTGAGTGGGTGAGGAGGATGGAAACAAAATTCCAGGGTGACTGAGACCAGTGGAGTAAATGGTTACACACGTGACAGGGGAAGAGCAACGTTGCGAGATGTATTATTGTGATTATTTGGTTAGTAACAACAGAACAACAGCCTTCTATTTGAAAAGGGATTGGTTGAGAAACCTTGACCTATTCTGCGATTTATTCTCTTTTTTGGTTTCCTTCTGCGCAGACCTCCGAGGTCCATGCAGGGTAGTCAATTCTGATTCTAGAACTCAATACTGGGAATGGTATTGGCACGCTGCCCAGTGTACATAGGCCCTCCAAGTGGGGAGCTGTAACATTGAAAATGATCTGGCTCTCCATGTACGGAGGGTCATGGAAAGCAGTATTGGAGAAGCAGACATCAGTTAGGAAGATAAATGGTGTGTTGGCCATCATTTCAAGGGAAATATAGTCCAGGTTTATGGGTGTCTTATTGCAGTTGTACAAGCCCTTGGTGAGATCCCATTTCGAACATTGTGCAATATTGTGTGCAGCTGAAAATGTGTTGCTGGAAAAGCGCAGCAGGTCAGGCAGCATCCAAGGAGCAGAGAATCGACGTTTCGGGCATGAGACCTTCTTCAGGAATTCCTGAAGAAGGGCTCATGCCCGAAACGTAGATCCTCCTGCTCCTTGGATGCTGCCTGACCTGCTGCGCTTTTCCAGCAACACATTTTCAGCTCTGATCTCCAGCATCTGCAGTCCTCACTTTATCCTACAATATTGTGTGCAGTTTTGGTCCCCTTACCTAAAAAAGGACAAAGCTGACATTGAGCGAGAGCAGCGATGGATGACTAGAATGATCTCTGGCATGACAGGCCAATTGTGGGAGCAGAGTTTGGGTCGACTGGGCTGTATTCCATGGGGTTTAGAAAAATGAGTGGAGATCTCAGTGAAATATACAAAGGTCTGACAGGGCGAGACAGATTGGAAGCAGCGATGATAATTCCCCTTGATGGGAGATCTAAATCAAGGGGCCACCGTATTAGGTACAGGCAAGTCATTCTGCATTAAGACGATAATAAATGTCTGCACTCAGAAAGTGGGGAAGGTGAGGAATTCTCTACGACATAATGATTTGCAAGTCAAGGCACTGAATATAAATAAAGATTTCTAAACACTAAGCTAATAGACGGAGAGGAATGCTGTGCGGCTGGAGGATCAATCAACACGTCAAGTAATTCTCCAATAATGTGTTTGCTGTGTTACTGCTGAACACTGTGCTATTGAAAATCGTGCAATATCAGTAATGTAACCTGTGGGAAAAACAAAGCATGGGGCAAAATGCCTAAAATATAACTAAAATTCAAAACAAAAATAGTAGTTAGCTGAACAAAAATGATAGCTCAGTCTAAATTAATAGTTCAATCATATATATTGTAATGCAACAATACAGCAAATGTCAGACTTTAAAACTGCAATCACTGACTACAGCACTGTACATTTCCTGGAGCTCTTCTCCAGAACATGCGTAAAGTGACTGATAACATGGTGCTGATGCGAAGCTCCCCATTCCCCGCCATGTTTGAAATAAGATTTTTTCGAAATGTATACTACGATTCCCAGTTTCAAGCTCATTTCCATGGTTTCCAGAGAGAATTGCATTCCTGTTTCTGCTGAGCGCACTGAATGTGTGTTTTGATCCTGTGGCTGGATTTGCTGCTCAGCCGGTGCTCAGCATGGAGTCATCTGCCGGTGAAAGTAAGTTCGCTTTATAAAAGAAAGGTTCGCAATTCACTAATCGCTTTACGCCTGGAACACGTTTTATAATGCATGCGTTATAGGAGAATGGTAATGGAGGAGAAAAGTCGAAAGACCGAAGAGATTGATGCAGTTTATATTTCGTGATGTTTATCCCATTAAGGGATATATATGTTAACTGGGAAAAGAGTGTTGAAGAGATATTGGCCTTTAACTAGAATGGGGACGGTTCAATGTGTGAATGACCTACTGCTTTCCAAATGTTTCTGTGCAATTTGTGGGAAAGCTCTGTAAATGTTGTCACAAGCTCTCAGATGTTAGGAAGGAGGTCTCTGCAAGTACGACAGAACTGTGTTGCCCATTCTCTTTTCCGATACTGAGCCTGGTCCGAGTGGATCCTTTAAGACCTCGGAGCAGTTTGATACAATTGAGTGTCTTGCTGAACTGTTTCAGAAACCATTGAAGTGTTTCTCACATGTTTGTGTCTGGAGTCACTTTTAAGCCAGATCAGGAAAACACGGTAAATTTGCTTTCTGAAAGTACAATGAGGAAGGAAATTGATGTTTACAATCGACATTAGTTTCAAGGTCAATATTACTTACAACAGATTTTACATTTCGAAATTTTATTAATTGCCTTTAACTTCCACCAGCGACCGAAGCTTTTGTTTTGTTTGGATTAGTAATCAGTGACATTTCCACAACAGCACCGCCTCCACATGGGTACCTTTCGAAAACCACGCAGAGCAGGTTTTTTTCTGTGCTGCTTGGCTGATCTGTCAAAAAGAACTCTCAACAATTTGACTTTCGTTTTGGGAATGAGGGAATGGTAATTGGTCAGGTTGCAATTATTCTCCTTTTAGGAGACTGGACATAGTCGAGTTTCCTCTATATTGACAGGTAGATGTTGGAATGGGAGCTGGAGTGAAACAGCTTCCCCGGGAGACGAAAGTGAGGACTGCAGATGCTGGAGATTAGAGTCCAGATTAGAGTGGTCCTGGAAAAGCACAGCAGGTCAGGCAGCATTCAATGAGCAAGAAATCGACGTGTCGGGCAGTAGCCCTTCATCAGGAATGAGGCTGGAATCCTCCGGAGTCGAGAGATAAATGGGAGGGTGGTGCGGTTGGAGAGAAGGTAGCTAAGAGTGCAATAAGTGGATGGAGGTGGGGATGAATATGATAGTTCAGAGAGGAGTGTGGAGCAGATGGGAGGAAGGAAGATGAACAAGTGGAACAGGTCATGACGATGGTGCTGAACTTGAAGGTTGGAACTTGGGTAAGGTGGGGAGGAGAAATGAGGACACTGGTGAAGTTCACGTTGATTCCCTGGGCTTGGAGGGTTCCGAGGCAGATGATAAGGTGTTCTTCCGCCAGGCTTCAGGTTAAAAGGAATTGGCGATGGAGAGGGCCGAGTACCAGCATGTCTTTGGCAGAGTGGGAGACGCTGTTGTAATATCCCTTCCCCCACCTTATCCGAGTTCCAACCTTCCAGCTCAGCACCGACCTCATGACCTGTCCCACTTGTCAGCTTCCTTCCCTACTATCCACTCCACCCTCATCTCCGGATTTTCACCTTTATCCCCGCCTCCACCTACCTATTGCACTCTTAACTACCTTTTCACAAGCCCCAACCTCTCCCATTTATCTCTCCATCCCTGAGCTCCCAGCCTCATTCCTGATGAAGGGCTCCTGCCTGAACGTCCTGCTCCTCGGATACTGCATGATCTCCTGTGCTTTTCCGGCACCACTCTAATCTCGACAGCCTCCACAGGGGTACGGCTTGTTGTGCAGCACAAATCTTCAGTCCTATTGCAGGAATGGTGTCAAGGCTCATTGCCTTTTTCGTATCTACTGTGTTCAGCTGATTCATTATGTCACGTGCAGCAGACCGGCATGTGTGATTCTGTGGGCATCATGAGGAGAGTTAGGTGGGTCATTACCTGAATACTTCTGGCTGAGCATGGTGCCGATAATATATCCTTGTCGTTTACACTCATGTACAGGACTGTTCTAGTATTTTGCTTGGGGGTATGTGTGGAGCTCTCTCTGCCAGTGACTTTTTAAACCATCCATCACGATTTACGACTGAATGTGGCTTTGATCTGATGTGTTTGTCAAGTGCGGTTGTTTTAATGGGTTGTCATCAGGATTAGGTATACATGGTTCTGACCCTCGTATGTTCTCCCACACTCGGCAATGAACCATAGATCACTTTGATGGTAATGGGAAACTGAGGGAACATCCCGGGCAAAATTTAGAGGTTGTGGTTGAATGCAGTTCCGATTCTACTGCTGCTGTGTTCTGCAACAGTATATGAATATGCAGTTTCGAGTGAGAATATCTGCAATGCAATTCTCTCTGTTCCCCAGTTCACACCGAGACCCATTTACCCATCAGTCCTGCACTCGGTGACCTACCCTGGTTTCTGATGTGGTAATAATTCCATTTTTATGTCCTCATTCGGCTGACGGTATATACCTGGTAGCACGTCTACAATCTGACACATTCCTCAAAACAATTTAACTGATTTTAATTCAACTGTTTAATTCATCTGAAGCTTTTGCCTTGAGTAGTGCCATCTTTTGTGTTCGATGTGAATGTTTTTCGTTCTGTTTCGCTTCCTGAACATGAGTAAGAGCTCTGTAGCATTAGTGATGGCGGCCTCATGTAATTACAGTAGAAAGTGAGGACTGGAGATGCTGGAGATCAGAGCTGAAAATGTATTGCTGGAGAAGCGCAGTAGGTCAGGCAGCATCCAAGGAGCAGGAGAATCGACGTTTCGAAGTTTCAGGAATTCCTGAAGGAGGGCTCATGCCCGAAACGTCGATTCTCCATTTCCTTGGATGCTGCCCAATCTGCTGCTCTTTTCCAGCAACACGTTTTCAGCTCATGTAATTACCAGAACCGATTAATTTTCGTGATCTTTCACTTCCCGTTGTGCTGTGCTCCGAGTTGGGCAGGGCGTTTGAGCAGCTTTGATACACATTTTTGAAACCTGTTCAAAAACAAAAAATGCTGGAGAAATTAATCAGGTCTGGCAGCCTCTACGGAGTGAAAGCAGACCTAATCTTTCAGGTTCAAAGCTTCATTTTTTGTTTGTTTTTGCTTAAGATTTCCAATATCCAGACTTCTTTGTTTTGTTGAAAATTTGTCCTATTAATTTCTGTAGAAACCCAACAGATCTGACTTCATCTTTCGAGACACTGAAACAGAGTTAACGTTTAAAGTCCATTGTGACTCTGCTTCATGATGAAAATGATTAGGAAATGGGCTTTTTTAAGCTCTTCAGAGCGGTGGAGGATGGGTGACAGGAAACAGGGTGTGTGGAGGTGCAGGACAAAAGACAAACGGGCATTGAAATGTGGGTGAAAGAGAAACAGATGTGCTATAGGTGTACATTGAGGTTTGAATGAGGGCAATTGATTCTTTCCATTGATTGCGATATAAAGAAGACACAGCCATATGGAGCTCAGAAGGGAGAATGTATGAGAAATGGAGAACAGCCATAATAGGTTCAGGTGTGAAGTTCAGAATTAAATATAAACGCCTGTAGGGTGTAACATAACAAAGTGTAAAGAGAGATGTTACTCCAGCTTGGGTTGAACTTCATTAGAACATTATAGCAATCCAGGTCCAAAATATATAGCATGAGAGCAAGGTAGGTTATTGAAATGGGAAGTAATGTGAAGGTCAGTGTTATTCCTCCAGGAAGAGTGGCAGCGTTTGTCAAAGCAGCCTGCGTTTGGTCTCCACAGTGTAATGGAGACTGCATTGTGAACAAAAATGTTGGGAGACTGGATTGAAAGAGGACAAGTGAAATGCTGCTTCACATGGAAGATGTGTGTTGGGTTGCTAAGAAATGAGGAATGACCCAGCGATCTTTTCATATACCTGGCGTTATTTCTTTATCGAAATCGACTATGTAGTTGCACAATGGGACCTCCGCAGCAACAGCTTTAGTCGTGCCTCATTGACAGTTTCGTTTAGTCCTGTTTATCACACGGTGTTCCCACATCTAAACGACCGTGTCAAGGCAGCAATCTGTTCGTCAGTTAAGCTCCTGCCTGCTTCAATCCGATTCCCTTTGTTTCAACCGCAGTTGCAAATATGCTGTTAATAATACCGTTTGTACATTTAACGTTTTTTATGCTTCAGACCAATTGTATAATTTTCAGTGAACACTATAACGTTCTTGCTGTAACACGCTCTATCTCTATTCATAAACCCAAGGATCCACTAAGCCTTTCTAGCAAAAATTTCAACTCGGCTGGTACATCTTTAATTTCCTGTCTTCTGTGTTCCCCTCTTCGTAAATAAGGGAGTTATGTTTGCCAGCACTCTGCGAACCTCCCTAAGTCCAGTGATTCCTGATAGGTTCCTGAAAGATCATGAACAATACCTGCACAATCTTCTCAGTTATCTCCTTCGCATTATTTGTTATAGTCCATCAGGTTAAAGTGATTCAGACCTTTCAGCTTCCTTCGTACCTTCTCCTTGGTGGTGGTCACTACACTCACCTCTGCCCCCTGAATCTCTTGAACATCGAGCAGGAAGCAGATATTTTCCATTTTGAAGATTGATGCAAAGTGTCTGGTCAATTCCTCTGCCACTTCATTGTTTTCCATAACTATTGCAGCCTCATTTTCCAGCAATCTACTATTTGCTCTTCCCTCTCTCTCTTCCCTGTTATGTATCTAAAAATATCTTGCAATATTCTGTTATATTACTAACAGACTTACCTTTACATTTAACGTTCTCCTCCCTATTACTAACATTAGCAATCCTCCAGCGGTATTTAAAGGATTTTCAACAATCTTCACCACAATGTATGCGTAGTCTTTTGGTTTTGTGATGTCCCTGACATCCCTTATCACTCAGGGCTGCCTTACTCTTCCCTGATTATGTGTCTTACTCTTTGGGATGAATTTCTGATTTCCTCCAAATTATCCCCAGAAACTGCTGCCATTGCTGCTCCATGATATCCCCTGCTCGACTCCCATTCCAATGATCTCTGGACAGCTCCTCCCACACGTATTGAAATTATATGACCCAGTTATAATCATTTTACATCAAGAAGAGAGTAATAGACAGAACGCAAAGGAAGGGGAATTGCGAGTTGGGACACGGAGAATAATTGGATGATTTATTACGTACATACAAAAGGAGAAAGAGAGTGAGAGAGAACACAGATGGGAAGATGTAGAAACCGAGAAAACTGGATTATCGACAGAAGTAGACGCACTTCCGTATTTGTTTTCGCAATTCCTGTGTGCTCTCGTCCTTTATACACTGTATGTACAACAGAGTAATACTTTAAAATGGCAGGTCTAATTGCAGAAATTTTATGTCAAATAATATGACAGTCGCTAGCTCTTGACGGAACCCAGCAGGACAATATATTTATTCCCTGGAAGAAAGGGAATTAAATGAAATAACTTCACACATCAGAAGCATTAATTAATGAAACCCATCCTGATAAGAAGGAGAGACTAGAGCATGGAATCCCAGAGAGGTGGGAGTGTGTGGGTGGTGGATCATTGATAGAAGGGGAATACGACATGTCAGATCAGGACCAAATAATATTTTTACATTTTATAAATTTTATACAACACATGTATCATATTGCACTAACTGTGTCTCCGTTGTTCATTCTGAAAGTGTTGTGCACATATGAAAAATCTTAACCTATCTGCACACACACTGATTAAACAGTGCATAAAAAATCATATTTCCCATTTTGTTTCCATTATGACTTGCCATTCCTTCTACCAAATGTATTGTGTTTCTTTCGTTGCACATTAACTTATCCCATCTATCAAGAAGATATGGGTGATTGGGGGATATCACTTTACTCGTCTCCTATCTACATAACCACTGTCTCCTATTCCTTTGTGTTTCTTAGCCCATGACGCATACATACTGTCTCTGATTCTTTAATCCCAATAAAAAAAGCAATTGTAAACATAACATTGACTTCGTGCTAAGACGAGAAAATCTGAAATAAAGGCATGTAAACTGTGAATTAAAATGTTTGCATCTTTACAAATAAGTTATTGAAGTGCATTGTGTTTAAGATAAAATGTTGCCTTATTAGACGTGAGGGAGAAATGTCCAGAAAAGTCTGAACTTCCTGTGTACAGGCCAGTTGTCCTCAGAGACAATTTTCAGACTGAGACTCATCGAGTTGGAGGAGACTTCAATGCAGTAACAACCTCTCGAATTGCTCTTAAGAGGGTCGTTAGATGGAGCAATGTATGTGGATAACGCAAGAGTTATCGACACATTTCTTCTTTACGTCTAACGTTGTTAGAGTAATTGGAGATGAGAACTAAGAGCAATAACAGGTGATGTCAACATTCCACGCAGACCAGGTATTGTTCTTACATTAAAATTGTTGTAGTGTGTTTTGAATGTGTAGGTGTGCACTGCACCATTAAGAGGAAGTGAACGCTGGCAAGGATTTAACAAGCAACAAGTTTACTGAACAATATAAAAGTGTAACATTTGGCTGTGAAACAAATAGCCAGGTCAATTGGTTTAAGTTATGTCCCAAGATAGCAAAGTCGAACCGAATTTAAATGTTAACGTTTTGATGACATCAAACCAACGAGATGATCCGATGTTTTGGGGTACAAAATCGGACATTTTGAACAGTTACCAAACGCGGCAAAGAGCACCAACCAACACAGACGTCCGGCATGGTCGCTCACTGAAAGGTACCTGTTCATATGAAATCTCTGCAGCAGACGACAGATGAAAAGATCCAGAAAAAATCTGCAGAAAAGATTCAGAGAAGAATCGACACAAACGACTGTCTTTGAAATTTGTTTTTGTTTGCATAACTCTAAATTGGGGAGTTTTATCGAATCAGTAAAATGTTGCAGAGTGGGAGGCGGATAAAGTGATCAGACAAAGAAGGCTTACAGTGTGGGCAGCTGTTGTTTAATTTTTTTTATTCTTGGAGTGAAAGAAAGAATTCGAGGTAATCCAAGATGGAAACAGAAACACTCTCTAGCTGTAACTGTTGCTCCTTATAGAGAGAGAGAGAGACGGAGAGAGAGAGAGAGAGAGAGAAAGAGAGAGAGAAACTGTTCACTTACTGCCTTTGAAGTTTTATTCATGTGTCGATGGACATCGAAGTGCATCTGGGAAAATTAACAAACAGTGAAATTCACAACTGATCTTGAAGGAACTGTTGAGCGAAGCTCACAGCACAGGATCAGATACGTTAATCGTTGTTACAAGTGTGGCCTACAGAGAATCTGCACTAGTGAACAAAGTGGGTTCTTTCTTGATTATATGTTTTTGGGTATATGCCTCTTGATTAAACTTAAAATATAAACCATATCTATGAATTTAACCTGGGGTACTGTTTGTAGAGGAATAAGACGGTGTTAATGTTTGGTCTGTAGATTGTGAAGGAGCAAAAAATTCCCTTTAATGGAGTGATATGTATGCCTTGTCAGATATTGTAGTTTAAAGAGCGTTTAAGGGTTACTACGGATTATATCTGCCATAAATGCTGTCAGCTGTGAATCTTATCAGATCTAATGGACTGGTTGGAGAGACAGTTAGAAGCAATGAGGAAATTACAACAGCAACAGCATGTGGTGCATGGCTGCTATAGGAAGGGGAGAAATCTCAGATATTATCACGTAGATGGGTTAACTCCAGGAAATGTAAGAGACGTAGGCAGCTAGTGAAGGAGTCCTTTGTGGATATACTCATTTCAAAAAAGGTACGCTGTTTTGGAAACTGTAGGGAGTGATGGATTGCCAGAGGAATGCAGCACGAACAGACAAGTTCCTTGTATTGCGAGTGGCTCTAATGCAAGGAGGGGTACTTCGGGTTTCAAGAGGTAAGTTACGTTAGGGTGTTCTGTAGTCCGAGGTACAGACAGACGTTTCTGTGGCCAGCAGCGAAACAGCAGAATGGTGTATTGCTTCCCTGGTGCCAGGATAAAAAATGTCTCAGAGAGAGTGCAGAATGTTCTCACAGGTGAAAGTGGCCAGCAAGAGGTCATTGTCCATGTCGGAACCAACGACATAGGAAGGAAAACGGTTGAGATTCTGAAGGGAGATTACAGAGTGAGGCAGAAATTTGAAAAGGAGGTCCTCGAGAGTAGTAATATCTGGATTTCTCCAATGCTATGAGGTAGTGAGGAATAGGAGGAATAGGAATAGGAGGACCGAGAAGGTGAAATTATGGCTGAGGGGCTTGTGTATGGGAGAAGGATTCACATTTTGGATCATGGGAACCTGTTTTGGGGTAGACGCGACCAGTAAATGCACAATTGCACCTAAATTGGAAGAGGACTTATATACTTGCAGGTAAATTTGCTCGGGCTGCTTGGAAGGATTCCAAGTAGTAAGGTAGGGGTGGGTGGGACCCAGGGAGATAGTGAGGAAAGAGATCAATCTGAGACTGGTACAGTTGAGAACAGAAGCAAGTCAAACATTCAGGGCAGGCAGCGACAAGGTAGGACTAATAAATTAAACTGCATTTATTTCGAGGCAAGGGGTCAAACAGAGAAGGCATATTAACTCAGGGCATGGTTAGTAACATGAAGCTGGGATATCATAGCAAATG
Organism: Chiloscyllium punctatum; assembly: GCF_047496795.1. Taxonomy (NCBI): domain Eukaryota; kingdom Metazoa; phylum Chordata; class Chondrichthyes; order Orectolobiformes; family Hemiscylliidae; genus Chiloscyllium; species Chiloscyllium punctatum. Next base: position 34,730,985 of record NC_092771.1, on the reverse strand, counting down.
CAGAAACATGGATCAGGGTTTAGCAGGACTGGCAGCTTAATGTTCCAGGATGTAAATGCTTCCGGACGGATAAAAAGGGAGTCAAGACAGCAGGGCGGGGGGAGCCATTTTTCAGAAGGGATAGCATTACAGCGGAGCTGAGTGAAGATATTCCCGGAAATACAATCAGGGAAGTTATTTGGTTGGAACTTAGAAATATGAAAGGAGTGATAACTTTATTGGGATTGTATTATAGATCCCCTAATAGTAAGGGGGAAATTGAGAAACAAGCTTGTGGGGAGATCTCCCCTATCTGCAAGAATAATCGGGTGGTTATGGTAGGTTATTTTAACTTTCCAAACATAGACTGGGTCTGCTATAGTGTTGAGCATTTAGATGGAGAGGAATTGGATAACTGTGTACAAGACAATTTTCTGAATCGATATGCGGGTATACCTACTCGAGAAGGTGCAAAACCGGACCTACTCGTGGCAAATAGGGCAAGGCAGGTGACTGAGTTGTTCTTTAGAGCACTCTATGGCCATCGACCATAATTTAGATTAGATTACTTAGATTAGATAAGATTACTTACAGTGTGGAAACAGGCCCTTCGGCCCAACAAGTCCACGCCGACCCGCCGAAGCGCACCCACCCAGACCCATTCCCCTACATTCGCCCCTGCACCTAACACTAAGACCTAAATTGAAGAAGGGATAATTTGTGTGGTATTAGGCAAGGACCTTTGAAAGCTAATTGGGGGTGGATGTTCACAGTTAAAGGGACTGTTGGAAATATGGGGAGACTTCGGATACGAGAATCCAGAGAAAGCATATTGCTGTTAATGTGAAAAGAAATGCTGTTCGATTTCGGGAATGCTAGATGACTAAAGAAATTGAGGGTTTGGTTATGAAAAAGAAGGAAGCATATGTAAGATATAGACAGGCTACGTCGAGTGAATACTTAGACGAGTATAAAGGCAGTCGGATTATACTGAAGAGGGAAATCAGCAGGCCAAAAAGTGGACATGAGATAGCTTTGGCAAATAGAATTTTGGAGAATCCAAGGAAAAAAGGGTAACTAGGCAGATGATAGGACCCCTAACGATCAACAGTCTGGAGGCCTGTGACCAGTGGAGTGCCACAAGGATCGGTGCTGGGTCCTCTACATTTTGTGATTTACATAAAATGATTTGGATGCGAGCATAAAAGGTTCAGTTAGTAAGTTTGCAGATGACACCAAAATTGGAGGTGTCGTGGACAGCAAAGAGGATTACTTCAGATTGCAACAGGATCTTGACCAGATTGACCAATGGGCTGAGAAGTGCAAGATGGAGTTTAATTCAAATAAATGCGATGTGCTGCATTTGGGAAAGCAAACCTTAGCAGGACTTATACACTTAATTGTATGGTCCTTGGGAGTGTTGCTGAATAACAACCTTGGAGTGCAGGTTTATAGCTTCTTGAAAGAGGAGTCGCAGGTAGATAGGATAGTGAAGAAGGCGTTTGGTATGTTTTCCTTTATTGATCAGAGTATTGAGTAGAGGATTTGGGAGGTCATGTTGAGGCTGTACAGGACTTTGGTTAGGCCACTGTTGGAATATTATGTGCAATTCTGGTCTCCTTCCAATCGGAAAGATGTTTTGAATCTTGCAATGATTCAGAAAAGATTTCCAAAGATGTTGACAGGGTTGGAGGATTTAAGCTATAGCGAGAGGCTAAAGTAGCTGGGGCTGTTTTCCCTGGAGCGTCGTAGACTGAGGGGTAACAGTATAGAGTTTTACAAAATTATGAGTGGCATAGATAGGGTCAATAGGCAAAGTCTTTTCCCTGGGGTGGGGGACTCCAGAACTAGAGGTTTAGGGTGAGAGGAGAAACATATAAAAGAGACATACAGGGCAACTTTTTCACACAGAGGGTGGTACGTGTATGGGATGATTTGCCAGAGGAAGTGGTGGAGGCTGGTACAATTGCAATATTTAAGAGGCATTTGGATGGGTATATGAATAGGAGGGGTTTGGAGGGATGTGGGCCTGGTGGTGGCAGTTGAGACTAGATTGGGTTGGGATATCTGGTCGTGTTTGACCAAAGGGTCTGTTTTCATTCTGTACATCACTATGACTCTATGGCTCAATTTTTCTTTAAATAGTGGGATTTGGTAGTTCTTTATTACTCAAACGTTTTACAGATTTTGAAGTGAAGTGAGATTTTCTGTGCATCTGGTTTAAATTAGCGGAAGTGTTTACCTCGTTTCATAACATGTGAAAGGAGTTAATTGAAGCTGTTGTACAGTGCCTGTTGATGATGTGAGTCTTCATGGATCCAAACTGTGTCTCTGGAGGATTTCCCTCATTTATTGATCAGGTGTTTTTTTTTAATGTGTTATTTCACTGTATCAGCGACAGCATAATCTTAACACGATTGCGATCAGCAGCTCCAGAGAAAGGGAAAGATCAATGTCCGAGAACACCAGACTGGAATGTTTAACATGACGGATAGAATGTGTACTAATGATTATTCAGGCAGGCTACTGTCCCATCCTCGCTCTTGTTGGCGTTGCTATTGAGTCTATCTCTGCCCATTTATTAATTCTGTAAACCATTATGAACGCCATCGCTATTTGTGTTGTCTATATTTGGCAAAGATATGAACTATAGCGTTCACTTTCAAAGGCATACTCAAACGCATATTTCATGAATTTCATACACTTCACTTACAAGCATTTGAGGAGGAACAAAAGTGTTCATTACCAAGACATCCACAATGTGTCCTGAGCTGACTTATTTCTCAATCATCCCTCCATCAACTCAACAATATCCACATTCTTCAATTCTGCCTCACCGCTGTTGCTGAATAAATCATCATCCACACATATTTGCCTATAGTTCGCTTCTGGCCTGCTTTTGCTTACACATATTTTGATCATAAACATATTCTTGCCTCTCCCTGGACTTATTCCAGGTGCAAAGTGTCAACTCAATTTGATTCTAAAATGCGGGGGTCACAGCTTCTTGTCATATATTTCAGCATAAAATGTAATCTCATACTAGGGACAGCACTGTGCTCTCAGAGACGTTGAAGTGACAGTTTCATTGAACTATTTTGATTCTCGAACTTTTCGAGAAGGAATGAGTCCAACATTCGCCCTCTCCCAAGTGCATTCGATAATGGAGGCAATTTCTGTCTCTCCACCTAGGAGAATACATTCAGTCTCCAGAAATGAACCTTCCAGAAATATCATGGGACAGTGTACTAGTGAAATTGAAGAACTGTGCGAGATTAAAATTAATGAAGAGAAGTTAATTTTAAAAAATTGAAGTAAAGATTGGTAAGTTGCTTTATCAGATAATACCCATCACAGAGTATTCAAAGAGATGGAAATAGAGCTAGTGAAAGGGTGAAAGAGTCATGCAGCAAGGAAAAAGACACTTCGGTGCAACCTGTCCACGATTACCATAATCCCTAAGTAACATAGTCTCACCGGTCGACGCTTGACAACGATTACTCCAAGCCTTTCCTATTCATGTCTTGTAAATTTTTTAACGATAAGAAAGCATCATTGTATATTTTTTAAAAGCGATGAGTCTGAAAATTCTGGTTTGTGCCGAGTGGAAAGTAGCTTTTGTAACCCTAAATATTGAAAACTGGACAGTGAGGGAAATTAAATCAAGTCGAGATATTGGACAACTTGATGTTAGTGCTGAGGAAAATATTGGAATATATAATAAGGAATGTGATAAATGGACACGTGTGGAATCATGATGTGGCTAGGCAGAGTCAGCTTAGCTTCAGGAAATGGATATTAACTTTGAAAACTTGGCGAATTTGTACTTGTTGGGGTGTTCACAAATGAGATCCAGTAGGAACAATGTATTTGAATTTTCAGAATACTTTTAGAATATCGAACAGGACAGAACAGGCCCTTTGGCCCACGTTGTTGTGCCGAGATTTAATCCTAATGTGAAATATAGTAAGAACCCATGCACCCCTCAACTCACTGCTATCCACTTGCCTGTCCAGTAGTCGCTTAAAGTTCCCCAATGACCGTGCTTCCACCACCACCGCTGATAACGCATTCCATGCGTTCACAACTCTCTATGTAAAAAATAAATTCTACCTCTGACGTCTCCTATATACCTTTCTCCTAATATCTTCAAACCATGACATCTCGTACCAGTCATTCCTACCCTGGAGAAAGGTCTCTGGCTACTGACTCTATCGATTACTCTCCTTACTTTGTACACCTCTATTAAGCTTCCTATCTTCTTCCTTCTCTCCAGAGAGAAATTCCCGAGCCTATTGAACCTGTCTTCATAAGGCAAGCCCTCCAGTCGAGGCCGCATCATGGTAACCCTTCTTTGCACCGTCTCCAAAGCCTATGTATCTTTCCTATAGTAGGGCGACAGAACTGCACGCTATATTTCAAGTGTGGCCTCACCAAGGACTTGTGGAGCTGCAGCAAAACCTCACAGCTCTTAAACCCTATCACCCTGTTAATGAAAGCCAAAACACCATATGTTTTCTTAACCACATTATCCACTTGGGTGGCAACTTTGAGGCATCGATGACCGTCATCGACCTGTCTTGACACCTCCTCACAGAACTCAATAGGTTTTGTGAGGCATGACCTGCCCCTCACAAAACCATGCTGACTGCCTTTAATCGCACTGTGCTTTGCCAAATAGTCATAAATCCTATCGCTATGAATTCTTTACAAAGCTTTGCTGACCACAGACGTAAGACTGGTCAAAGTATGGGGGAAATTTTGTAGCTCGGGTGCTCATTGTTGGGGTTATGTTCGCTGAGCTGGGAATTTGTGCTGCAGACGTTTCGTCCCCTGTCGAGGTAACATCCTCAGTGCTTGGGAGCCTCCTGTGAAGCTTCACAGGAGGGTCCGAAGCATTGAGGCTGTCACCTAGACAGGGGACGAAACATCTGCAATACAAACTCCCAGAATGGCGAACAGAACCACAACAACGTAAGACTGGCTTTGGTTATTGACTTCGCTATTGATAGGTGAGTGAAAGTCCATGTGTAAGGGGGATACACAACATGGATTGACAATTCGTCAGCATAGACAATACAAAGAGGAACGCATGTTTCTGGACTGAAGGCCGTTACTCACAGGGTATCATATGTATTAATGTTTGGACCAGAGCAATTTGCAAGATTGGCACATGATTTGGATGTGGGTAACAAATGACATATAGTTCATTTTATATCGATTAAATGGTGCGAGCTTGGGAAAAATTGTTGTCCGAAAGGACCTGCATGCCCTTGATCATGAATCACCAAAACAATACATCCAGGTGCCTCAGAGTCATAGAGTCTTACAGCCGACCTGTAAGGAATTCCAAAGCATGTCAGGTCACCTTAAGATAGAAGGTGTTTTGCTGAATTTAAAGTTACAGCCACAACCACCAGCGAATGATCGGGTTATTCTAAATGTAACAATTAATTGTAAAATGGATACCTTTGGTTGTTGTTTGGATAACAATCCTCATTTAACCAATTCGTTTTAGTCATGCCCAGGATACCAGAAGCCTCTGAAACAACGCTTTACTGTTTTACACCTGGAAACCAATCCAACTATAAGAATTCCATGTGTCATGATGTGTACATAAACCCGGTATTTTGAAAAATAGAGAGCAACTGCTTTCGAGCAACAGAGCAGCTGCTGTAAAGTCGGTAAGCAAGCTGACCATCAAACATCTTGGTCTCAAACCAAATAGAAAACACTGTCTATCGAAGATATATATTCATGCAAAACCTACTTGCAGTATGATATAAAGAAAGATGACCCAGGGAGAAACGCCACTTGATGGTTGAAGACAACACAGAACATAGAGACTATGTGGTCTTGAGGTTAGGTTAATGTAACTTTTAATAAATGCGTCATTTTATCAGCATATTTTTATAGATTTGGCGTCAGATAATATGTAGTTCAGAAAAGGGAGTCTTGTATTTGTGAACAGTTGTTGTATCCTGTTAAATATTAGGCTTCATGAAAAAAAATGTTACTTCGCTTTCAGTAATGGAATTTGGGATTTCTCTCACTCATGTTTGAACAGATTACGAGGCGAGATGAGCTTTTCTGGGTGTGTGACTTTTATTAACATAGACATTCGATGGTAATGTCATAATAGTTTTCGGGCTTGTGGTCTGGAATTTGGAAAGATTTGGAGAAATTTGAACAAAGTTGGGTAGAACAGGTCCCAGCACATTCCAACATTTGGCAATTATTGTCCTAAATCTTTAAATAAACCTTAGGAGAAAAATATTGTTAAATATCGGTCACTTGTGGTTGGAAAATTAAAACTGAGAGAAATGGCTCTTAACATTCCTAAAGTTGTTCTAGATTTGAAGATGATCCCCAAATCTGCCAAGAAAATTTAGAAAGACAGAGAAAGGGATTACTTTTAGAATTATCAAATAGATTAGAGCTATACTTAACCAGGGACAAAATGAAAGCTGAAGTTGTAATGGAGTTGGTGAAGCACTTCAGTGTACCAGAGAAAGAGACATTGGGTGCAGTAGTGTTAGAAAAACTTACATTGCAAATTCGGCAACTGGAGTTAGAAGATAAATAAAGAGACAGAAAGAGAGAGAAAGAAGAGAAGACAAAGAAAGAGAAAGAAAATTTGAACTTTAGAAAGTGTGAGTTCGTCAGCCAAGTTAAGATAACTGGTTGGAGATTAAAAGAGAGGTCTGGATATATAGAAGTATGTTAGAACATTGGCGTATTTCGTTGATAATAATGTCGAAATCCTTTTTTGTTTCATTCGAACCAAAATCGGCAGATCGTCAGATGGGAGTGGTCAGATTCCAAGTGGATAGTACTAGTTCAGAGTAAGCTGGTAGGCATGGAATGTGAGGTATGCGCAACACTGTCAGTTGAGGTGTCAAGAGATTATGAAGAAGTCAAGCAGGCTATTTTGTGTGCTTATGAATTGGTAAAAGAAGTGTAGAGACAGTGGTTCTAAAATATAAAAACTGAAACAGGTCAGACTTAAGTTGATCTCAAATGAGTTAACAATAGTAATTTTGCTGGATTAGACAGACACTGTAGGCTCCAAGGGAGATTATTGTGCTGAAGGAGTTTAAAAACTCACTTCCAGAGATAATAAGAATTCGTGTGAATGAACAGAAAGCTCAAGAAATAAGATGATTATAGTACATAAATAAAGTCATCGTCTAGCAGCTGTAGAACCTTGCTGAGACAGTATTTGGGCACTCTCTACAGAATTGACCTCCTTAGTTAGGAATGACCTCCTTACCATTGACACAGATGAGGGCAACGTGAGGAGAGAGTAAAGACGCTGACAATTTAATGTGTAGATCTGTGAGGGAAGAAGAAGTGATGACGCTGAAAATTGAGGATTGGCAGCAATCACTTATTTCCAAAGGAGACATTGATAGGGTGAGAAATTCCAAATTTTACACAGGATTATTTACTTTGATTTATTGTCATGTGTATCTCAGAACAGGAACAATTATTTTCGTGAGCAGTGGAGGCAGATCATAGTAAACATTGCCAGTCAGGCCATAGAGTGAAAATAGACTTGTACAGAATAAGGCATACCGGTTACACTGCATAGGACGTGCACTTGGAAAGATCAATATGAACAAGATCAGCATTATTTGGAGTTAGACCATCCATTCATCAGATTAGTATAGCTTTCCATTAGGTTTTATGCCTTATCACACTCTCCCTACATTCATGTGCTGTCGATGTGTAAAACTGAACTGAATGTCATGTTTTGCACAATTCCCGACAGCAGCCACAATACCTTCCTTCTGAATCAGGTAGCAATTCGCACCAGCTTCCGACCTATATGAAGTGTACCAGTCTGTCTTCTCGGAGATGGAAGGTGCTTCCTTGATACTTCATACAAAACATTTTCCTCCCTCCACAATGCTAGAAAACCACGTTTAGAAAACCACGTGGGTACCACGAGAAACAACGTGGACTAGTCTATTTGTGCAGCCTCTGTTCTACTTATGTATGATGTTAGCGCATCAATAAGAAAGTAAGAACTGCACATGTTGGAGATCAGAGTATGCTGTGTCGTGCAGGAAAAGCACAGCAGCACATGAAGCATCCAAGGAGCAGGAGAATCGTTTTGGGCATAAACATTCATCAGAAATCGGCATCTATTCACACATTCTGTCCCTGTGTAAGTGAATTGAATGGCTGATTGGCCTCCGGCTGTTGCTGTGCAAGTGTCTCAAGGGGCTGAATGGCTTCTTCCTCTTCCTATTGGACAGAGCCAAGGGCTTGATCGGGTTACTTCTGGTTCCTGTTCAACAGCTGGATGTGCTGACTCGTGTGAAAATGCTGTGGATTTAAGAGGTTATTTTGTTCTGGTTTCTTTTCAGGGCGAAATTGAACCATCATTACCAAGTTGGCTATTTAACACCACTTGCATAAGCAACCAGGAAGGCCTTGGGTTTATTTTAATGTAGCCTGAATCGTTGTGGCCAGATCTCGCAGATTAGGATTTATAGTGTTTTGGTTTCTCAGTAAAATCAGAAGCTATTGGGGTCACAACAGAGTTGGCAGTTTCAGAGAATGTCTCCTGGCTACAACACTCTTTAAATTTACACTTGCTGTTGTTTTTTGCTTCCTGGATTGGCGAAATGTTTGCGACAATCGGTGACTGAATTTTCCTTTTTGCCAAGGAGTGTGTTTATGGGCTGTTTCCGTATGGAACAGGTGATTGGCAATAGTTCCTGGATCTGTTATTCTGTTAAGTTATCCAATAGAGTTAAGTTCATCTTAAATCTTCTTTCGTTGTTTTTTTTTCTCTGTCGTGTTTAAATACATTTCATTTTACTTAATACTGAATGGTTTGACCAGTCACATGGCATCTGGAACAGACACTTTACATTTCCTTTAAAGTACGAAAGCGTTAGAGTCTAGGCTACCGCCTCAAAATATTTCTGAGGGCCTCTGGTTTGGCCATAATACTAGACTCCTTATTTTCCTGAGTAATCGGCTGGACAGACTGAATGGGCTATTCCTGTTCTTCTCCAATCGCGTCAATGAGCTGAAAGGCTTCCTGACAATCTTGTGAAAGCAATGTGAGGCTGAATGAACTCTTGATTACACTGTGGCAATGTGCACAGTCTCGCAGGACTGTTACGTGAATATTACAGACACTTTAACAGCACAATCCAGAATGGTGTCTGGGTTTTGCTGGATACAGACAAATACTAGGTCAGGTGCTGAGGGGAACAATCCGAACATTGTGGAATATTCAGGGGCAATCCCTATTTCTGATCTTGTAGTGGGGAGGGTGGGGAGTGGGACGGGCGAGACGTTGATGAAGCAGCTAAACGTGTTTGTGAAGAGGAAGCTACCTGCCACTCGCCCACGGAGGCAATCCAGGACTGAGATGATGAACATCTACAAGGTACAAACATCTTCCTTTTTGTTATGATTGACTCCCACCACTGGAGAGTTTAGTCTGATTCCCATTAAATCCAGTGTTGTTCAACTCTTTGACGTCAAACTCAGTCAACCATTGCCTTGACATCTGGACCAGTCCCTCTTACCTGATGCCTTGCGTTCACCTCATTTGTTCATATCAACAGGTCATGGTATAGGAGCAGATGCCAGGAATACCCTTTTTCCAGAAGATTAGCGGAGTTGAACACTGAAAGTAATGGAACAAGAGGCTGATGAATATTGATCTGTCTGAGAGTTAAGGTTTATGAATAATTGGGTATGAAAGAGGATTTGAGACCAGATCAGCCATGATCTCCGTGATGGTCAAGGCAGGATTGGGGAAGTGGAGAAAAACCTGATCTTGTTTCTGATGTTCTCACATTCTGTTATTGGAACGTTACTGATTGCTATTTTTATGGACGTTCTGTTGTTCAATGTTGCAGTCAGGGAGACCAGGGATTTGTGAGCCATCTCTGGGTGAGGCATGGGGGTTGTACACACACTGAATCTGTGTCCAAAACATGACCAACAAGTGAAGCACAAGTAGCAAAGGGGGGAGTCTCTGTAAAGAGAGATGAGCGGCCTCGTTATACACAGCCTTGGATTTCCAGTTGCTTTTCTCAAATCACTTGAAACCATGTGTGACAGTCTTAAAGGACGCAGTTACTTTCCCATCTTTCTCTGCACCAGGTTATGGGAGCAAGCGGCCTCTCTAACTATTCCTGTCTCGCACGTTTGAGGGGCTGAATCGATCATGGGGTATGGGGAGGAGCAGGAGTGGGTCATTAGACACTTTGAGTCATCTCTACCAGTACTAAGATTGTGGATATTCAGGTTGTTCTCTCAGCCTGACTTATCTGTCTCTATCTCATTATCGTGACTCGCTCTCTGTCAAATATTTTAATAACTCAGCTTTGAATATATGTGAACATAGACGCATGATTAACATCTCCACAAGTCCTTTCAGAACTTCTCCTCATCTCTCTTACAGGATCATAGAGTCTTGCAGCCTGGAAAGAGACTCGTTAGTCCAATATGTTCACTCTGGTCAGATAACCAAATCTGATCCATTTCCATTTGCTAGCAATTGACCAATGCCCCTCCTCTTTCATACACTTTTTAAATGTGCGATTGCAACTGCCTTCATTGCAGCAATTTCCATACCAACACCACTCGCTGTGTGAAAAAATTACCCCTAAGATCTCCTCGAAATAATTCCCCTCTCGTCTTCACTCTATGCCTTCTTGGTTTGGACTTCTCTATCCTGGGAAGCAGACTGTAGCACTTTAGAATATTCCTACGCTTGATGATTTTATTAACCTCAATAATGTGAACCCTCAGCGTCTGACACTCCGGGCAAACACCTTAACCTGTCTAAATGTCAAACCCTCAGTCCTGGAACATCTGTGTAAATCATTTCTACAGCCAACCGAGTTGTATGCAGTATTTTTAAAGTCGCCTCACCAACATCCTACACGGATGTAACATTACACCCCCAAATCCTCTACTCAACGCTCTGACTGATAAAGGCAAGTGTCCCAAATGTGTTCTGGAAAATACTATCTATCTGCGATCCATTTTCTAGGAAAGATGTAGTTGCAGCCCAAAGTCTCTGTTCCACAACATGCCCCAGGACCTTACCATTAAGTGTATAATTCCTACCCTGATTAGGCTTTCCAAAATGCAAAAGATCATATCTAACTAAATTAAACTTCATCTGTCACTCCTTGCTCCAAACGTTCATCTAATTGTGGTCTCGTTGTGCTCTGAGATAATCCACTACACCACCGTCATCTGCATACTTACGAATGAGGCAAATGATATTCACATCCAAATCCTTGATATAAATGATGAAATGCTGTGAACTCAGTACTGATTCTTGCAGCACATTGCTGGTCACAAGCCTCCAGTCCAGTAACCCTCTACCTTCAGCCGAATAGTGAATCCAACTGACTAGCTTCCTCTATATTCTATGTGACTTAACCTTCCTAATCAATCTATCAATCGGAATGGTATGCTCACCTCACTGAAGTTCATTTAGACAATGTCTGCCAAACTGCCTTCAACATTCCTTGTCACCTGTTCACAAAACTCAATCAAATCAATTAGCCATGGTTTCCCACGCAGAGAGCCATGCTGAGTACCCCTGATCGTCTCCTGCCTTCACAAATGTCCGTAAGTCTTATCACCCAGAATCATCTCCAAAAACGTACCCGTCACTGACATCAGGCTCACCGGAATACAGTTTCCAGGCTTTTTGGGTCACAGTTTCTGTTCCCGTCCTACTCCTCCACTGCTCACAAGATAGGTTAAACATAAACAGGTTGGTCATATGGTTGATGATACAGGTCTCAGACTGGGTCAGGGTCAGGTTTAGGACAAGTTAGGTTGCAAAAACAGCACGTTAATGATCCAAAGCAATGTTACTCAAACTGTGATGGAAAGACAAATGGCAAATTGTTTGGATATTGCAAATATATAATCGATATTTTCCTTTCAACAGAGAGAGAGAGAGAGAAAGAGAAAGGGACAGAAACCAATAAAGAAAATCTCTGCAATTTTAACTTGAAAGACCTTTGTTCAAACATTAGTGTAACTCATAACAGAAGGAAAAATTGAGAGATTGTCCAAAATGTTATTTTGCTTCTGAAAATATTCTGCTCAAACAAGGTGCTAGCGGTGGGATTTCTTCCTGTAACATTGGGATGTGGCTGAATTCCATTTAATTTAGGCAGTGTGGAGGTTCTCATGACTTCTGTTCAATAATTCTCCACGAGAGCAGCATGGTGGCTCAGTGGTTAGCACTTCTGCCTCACAGCGACAGGGATCTGGGTGTGATTTCAAATTCGTGCGACTGTCTGTGACGAGTTTGCAAATTCTCCCTGTGTTTGTGTGGGTTTCCGCCGGATGTTCCGGATTCCACCCTCAGATGTGCAGTTTAGATGGATTGGCCATGCTAAATTGACCATAGTGTTCAGGAATGCCTAGGTTAGGTTCATTAGTCAGGGATAAATATAGGATAGGGGAATGTGACTGGTAAGGTTACTTTTCGGAACGTTGGTGTGGACTTGTTGGGCCGAAGGGCCTGTTTTGATATTGTCGGTATTCCATAAAAAAGAAAGAGTGGTCAAGATAGGAGTTTTTCTTTGAGCTCGCATATATTGCTGTGATGAGTAACAAGGAAGGAAAGAGAGTGGAATAGCCGTTCCTTCTCGGGCAGATTACATTTTCTTCCTCTTTGAGTTGAATCACACAATAATATCACCCAGTCCCAAACTGTCCCATATGCGATCTCCTCGCACATTGTCCGAACTATAACTCCAACACAATCCCTGTTCTATGTCGATGTATCATTGCTGATGTCACACAAAGAGCCATTTCCATAGCTGAAAATTGTCCCAGTTGATTGGAAGATGTGTTTAGATGTGCCTACGTAATTTTTTTAAAAATCAATTGTTTACTGTATTCAGAATACCTTGTTAAAAAGAATGCATATTTAAAAATAAAAACAAAAATTACTGGAAAATCTCAGCAGTTCTGACAGCATCCGGACGCCTTTAAAATGTAGTAATTTAGCCATCCTTCAAGACTTCCTCTGATAGGTCATTCAATACACACACCACCCTGTACCTGAAATGTTGCCCCGAGGCCTCCTGAAAGTCTTCCCCTCTCACTTTCAACCAATATCCTCTTGTTTGGATGCCCCTACCCTGTGGCGGGGGAAAAAACGCTGACTACTCAACCTCACTATTTCCTTTATGATTTTTTAAACCTTTACTGCTGTGAAATGTGACTCCAATCAACACAAATGACAGTGCGTTCAGTCTTCCCGGGACTATATTCTGAAATTCAAGACACACATCTCTTCCTTCTCCATCCGTTTGTTTTTACATATCATGTAACCACTGTGTGGGATTTGTAATGAGAACTTTGTACACTACCATTACTAAGCAATAAACCGTAAAACTGTAATAATTTTCTCCTGTGCGTTTGTTCATGATCCTGTTCTGTCTTGCTGTGACACACCTCCACAACAGACAGGTCTTGAATCCAGACCATCTGGTCTAGAGCTTGGTAGAATACCACACATGTTTAGGAATTGAAACCGAATACAGAGTTCTGGCTCTGACACAGGGGCGCTAGCCAATGCATAAGATCTCAACCATGCCCAGAATGTGGGTCACAGCTTTCAGCTCAGTGTGGATTTATTAAAACCTGTTTAACATTATTTAACACCACGAAATATTTTTCATTGTTAAACAAACACAAAGTATTTACCTCAACTGTGGGATGTTGAGTGCATATGTTGTGCCATCGAAGTAAACCAGATCTGAGTACTAAACTATTAGGGAAATAAATCCTGCAGACACACTCTACACAGTGAAGTATCTCGAATAGTTATTCATTATTGAACACTAGAGATGACGAAAGAGCATAATTTCTGGCCCCAGAACATTGATCATTATTTCTAGTCTCGAACGTGTGACTGCCCTCTTCCTTAATCCATGAAATGATACTAAGCAGCTGATTACTGTCCAGCCTGTCGTCCCCACTGACGGTGTCTGCAATCTGTCCCTCCTCCACCTAACCACGCAAGGGAAACCAAGCTCAGGATCTTTGTGAAAAAGAAGGCCGGAGTGTGCAGGTTTCCTGGAGAGGGGGAAGGGTATTTTAAAATTGGAGGGGGAATTTGAGGAGCTGGTAATATCACACACTGGGCTGAAGAGTTGCAGATGGATCTTAATTTGGATTAATGTGAGTTATCGAATTTTTAAAAACAATCATGGCCAGGATCTGAACAATTAAAAGTAGGACCATTGGTAGTGCTGCACAACAGAGACCTTTGCCGTCAGGTATAATTCTTTAAAATTTGCATTACGTAAACATAGCGTGGTTAAGTAGGTGTTTAGCACACTTGTGTTCATTGGACAGACCTTTGAATCTCAGAATTGGGACGTCATGTTGAGGTTGTAAGGGACTTTGGTGAGGCCTCTTCCGGAACACTGTGTCCAGTCTGCCGCCCAGGCAGCTCATTACTTTAACACCCCACCCTCTGACTGAAAACATTGCCACTTAGGTCACTTTTTTTTTGTCCTCATCTTAAATCTATGATCACTTATCTTGGACTTCCCTTCTTTTCGAAGAAGCCTGGACTGTTCACCTTGATACTATTGACCTTGATATTAATAAGCTGGCTTGTGTGAGCAAGGAACTTCCAGAAAACGTGGTGGAAATGAGTACAGTTACAGCATTTAAAAGCCATTTAGGTCAGTACACTAATAAGAAATCAGTTTGATTGGTGCTGTGAGCACCTTCCTTCCCCCACTCGGTCTCTGAATGAATCGAGATTGGTATCCACCCTCTGCAAATGCCAGTACAGTGGCGTGGGGAGTCCAGCAGAGGGTGGCATTGCGCCACATGAAACACCATAGAGACTATTCGACCTGACCCACACATAGACACACAGAGATACACATAGGAATTGTTAGGACACGGCGTCGAATCAATCTGTTAATTCAAACTAATCGTTCAGGAAAGCTCAACTCGCCTCGTAAACTGTTAAAATTTCAATGACAGATAACTCCAAAATTCCAATGTTTCAATGCAAACATGAATTTATTTATTAACTCTGAACATTAAACATCAACTATTCACAACGCAAGGACTCCTTTCTCTTAAATCCTTAGTACCTGCCTCCAACTCTATAACAATATATGTTACGCTAAGACATTTATGAAAACTTTATCAACTTCATTTCAAAACCACGCAGTAGCTGTCATTTTCCGACTCTTCTTCTGCCTGAAGATCACCCTGGATCTCCTTCTTTCTTTTTACTGCGAATATGTGTCATATGTAAATGTGCCATAACATCGAGGATTTCCTAATTTCTTGGATCTGTGTTGATGGCATTTCCTTTGTCTCCAATTTTCAAAATGCCTGCATTTTAAATATCAAAAACAGCAGATGGTGTCATTGGTTCGCTGATGGAAAACCAAAAAAAAATCCTCGATTTTGTTTTACTATCATGGGGCATAATTTAAACTGATTGGTTAAATTCAATTATTGACAAAACAGCAGCCATCTCACGTATCAATTTCACAGCCAAATATTACATGTTTTCAATTTTCCTTTCAAAGGAACATGGCATCTGGGTCTGCCACCTTGTCATACACACAGACACGTGAAAGCTCTCAGTTCATAAGACCATAAGACTCTAGGATGTAGACAATCAGGGGCAGATACTTATCAATTTTTAGAACGTTTAGATTTTCGAGCAGTTTCCCTTTTGTAATGGCTACCATACTCAACTCTGCCCCCTGAATCCCCTACATTGTTGGGATATTACCCATGTCTTCCACTGTGAAGACTGATGCAAAGTACATATTAATTCTTCAACTATTTATTTATCTCCAGGCGCTAGCATTCCTGTTTCAATTTGCGCAGCCAACTTTTACTTTTGCCTCTTGTTTGTTTCTTACATATTGCAAGAAACTTCTACAATCATTTCTAATATTACTGGCTAGCTTACCATCAAACTTGATCCTCTCTTGCTCATTTCTCTCTTTGTTATCTTCTGTTTGTATTTGTAGCCTTCACAATCTCCCGATTTCCCAGTGCTCTTGTCCACTTTATCGGATTTCTCTTTCTCTTTGATACTTGTCCTGACGTCCTTTGACAGCCATGGTTATCTACTTCCCCTCAGATAACCTTTCGTTTCTTTGGGATGACGCTCTCTACTGTGTCCTCAATTACACCATGAAACTCCTGCCATTGTTGCTCTACTGTCTTCCCCGCTAGGACCTGCTTCTAGTTGATTTTCGTCAGTTCCTTTCTCATGCCCCTGTAATTACTTTTGTTTGACTGTAACACCATTACATCCGATTTTTCCTTCTCTCTTTCAAACTGTAGACTGAAATCTACCATATTGATTTCGCAGCTTCCTAAGTGTTGCTTTACTTTAAGAGCTTTTATAAAGTCTGGCTCATTACATATCACGAAATCCAGAATAACCTGCTCCCCCTGTGGGTACTATCAGAAGCTGTTCCAAAAAGCTCTCGTGAAAGTATTCTATGCATTCCCTTTCTTAGGATCAGGCAGCAACACTATTCACACAATCCACCTGCAGATTAAAGTTCCCTGTGATCACCGGGAACTTGCTTTACCTGCATGCTCTTTCTATTTCACTCTCTCTGGTTCCCCAAATCCGTTGAACCATCCTCCACATCATCTGACCCTATGTCCTTCACTGTCAGATATTTGATTTTATTCTTAACTAACAAGGTAACCACGCCCCCTCTGCCCACCTCCCAGTCTTTTCAGTAAGTTGCAAATCCTTGGATGTTTAAGTGTCAGTCCTCGATTCTCTGCAACCATGTTTCTGTGATAACTAGCACTTCATAATAATTCACAATATTTTGGGCTGTTAATTCATCTGATTTGTTATGACTACTATGAACATTCAGATAAAGCATCTTAATGCTAATTTTCTTATCCTCATGATTTCCAATATCTCGAGTAACATGTCCCAATTTATCCTTCCTTTTTGCTTCATTCCTAGTCCGTCTTGAACTTAAACCCTGCACACAAACTAACCAGCTGCTTATCTTTCTACTTTACTCTATACACCCTGTCGCCTTCCCTTTCGCTTCCCCCCAACTCACAGGTTTAAAGTCGAAGTGACCACGCTATTTATCCTTTTTGTGAGAACACTGGTTCCAGATCGGTTCAGGTAGACATCATCAGTACAGATGTCCCCTGCTCCAAAACTGATTGCAATGTCTCATGAAATGGAATCCCTCTTTCTAACACCATTATCCTAGCCACGTGTTTACTTCCCTAATTTTCTTATCTGTATGAAAATTAGCAGGTGGTTCGGGCATCAATCCAGAAATTCTGACCCTCAAGGATCTGTTCTTCAATTTCCTTTGTAGTTTTTGATAATCCCCAAACGGGTCCTCCTTCCTAGCCTTGCCTATGTTGTCAGTGCCAACGTGGGCCACAACAACTGGATTCTGTCCCTTCCGCTCCAATATCCTTTCAAGCTGGTCGGAGATGTCTTGTACCCTTGGACTGGGCAGGCAACACACCATGCAGGATTCCCGATCCAAATCAGAAAGGATACTACATGCCTCCATAATTAAAGAATCCCCTGCGCCTCCATCTTGAATGGAATTCTGCACCACGGTCCTGTGGTCAGATGGCCCAACCTGTCTACTACCCCTTTCATCAACTGTACAGGAGAAACAATCTCATATTTGTTGGACAAGGTCAAGCGCTGAGGCTCTTCCATTCTTGAACTCGGAACGTCCCGACCTGCCTCACCGACAGTCACTCCCTATTGTCCCTCATCACAAACTGAATTTGAATTACTTAATCTACCGGGTGTAGCTGCCTTCTGAAACAAAGCGCCCAGGCAACTCTCCCTGTCCCGGATGTGCTACAATGTTTGAAGCTCAGATTTCAGATCATCAACGTTGACTGAGAGTTCCTCCAGCAACCAATACTTGCTGCAGATATGGTCACTGCCGTCACAATGGGAATAGCAGACTCATACGTCGTACTCTACAGCACATCACCTCTCCATATTTAATTACTTTATACAAATTTATAAATAACATAATTTCTCGTACTTCTCTTTGGTCTTATTATACGTACCAACAAAAAGTAAACTGTTAATTAAACACACGATAAACAAGAAAAATCAATTGAAATGCCTTACCTTAGCAACACACGAGCAAAGGAAGAACACCAAACATTTAAGCCCAGCAAGAGCCCTTCGGCTCTCCAAGACTGAGACGATCCAAATCCACTGTCTACACCCTCGCCCGATTCTGAAACATCTGTATCCCTCTGCTCTCCATCACCTCATGCATCTGTCCAGATGCAACGTAAATGAATCTACCATGCATGCCTCTACTATATTTGCTGGCAACGCATTCCAGGCACATACCACCCTCTGGGTAAAGTAATTGCCACGTGTATACCCCTTAAACTTTTCACCTCTCACCTTGAACGTGTGACCTCTCGTTATTGAATCCCTCACATTGGAAAAAGCTTTTACCTATCCACCCTGTCTATTCTCTTCATGATTTTGCAGACTTCAATCTCCTTATTGCTAGTGAAAACAATCCTAAACTACTCAACCTCTCTTCATAGCTATCATCTTGCACACTGGACAACTTCCTCGTAAACCTCCACTACACCATCTCCAAAGCGTTCACATCTTTTGGTAATGTGGAGACGAGTATTGAAAACAGTATTCTAAATGCAGCCGAACCAATGTCGTGTACAATTTTAACATGTGCTGCCAGCTATTATATTCAATAACCGTCTATATACTATATATCTTCTTGACCACTCTATACAACTGTGCAGTCACCTTCAGGGTACGATGGACCTCAACTCCCAAGTCTATCTGCTCATCAACCTTTCCCTAGTCTCTTCCATTTGCAGTGTAGTTCGCTCTAGAATTAGACTTCCCAAAATACATCACATCACATTTGCCTGCATTGAACTCCATCTGCCACTTCTGTGCCCAACTCTCCAGTGTATCCATTTTTTCCGTATTCTTTGATACTCCCCTATGCTTTCCGCTACTCCACCAATCTTCGTGTCATCTTCAAACTTACTGATCATAAAAGCGAGAGTTCTTGGTTTTGCTTAGAGAAAAAGGGCGGGTGGGAGACACTAGACATGTAGTGTCACGGGATTCAGCAGCTGCCCAAATCTATACCCGGCTGCCCCCTTCTCTTCACTGTGGACTCTCCCTCTATTGCCCCTTTCAAAACGCTTCTTGCGTTCTCACTTTCCAGCAGCCCTCAGTTCTCTTCGCCCTCTCTCCACGCCGCTCTGTAAAAACGGAGTTCGGAACAGCATTCACCCTCTTTTAAAGGTACAGTGCACATCTTCAACATCATAACATCAATTTCCTGATATCAACACAGAGAAGTGGAGGCTATCCAGATTTCTCTTGTTCTATATTTCATTCACTCCATCTGGTGTGTGTCAGTATTATTTTTCTCCATTGACACCATGGCATTATTTGACTCCATCTCTGGGAATGTATCAATATTTCATTTGCTCACACTTGTGAGTGTGGTAGGATTTCTGTTGTTTGATGGGGACTGTGACGTCTTATGGCAATCTCAATGTTTGTATATGGCACCAAATCTGCAAGAATTGT
Organism: Chiloscyllium punctatum; assembly: GCF_047496795.1. Taxonomy (NCBI): domain Eukaryota; kingdom Metazoa; phylum Chordata; class Chondrichthyes; order Orectolobiformes; family Hemiscylliidae; genus Chiloscyllium; species Chiloscyllium punctatum. Next base: position 34,711,376 of record NC_092771.1, on the reverse strand, counting down.
AAAGGTTGTGGAGAACACTATCAGGACAGTGATACGTTGGTGTAGTGTTCAGTGTACGGCAGATTACGACAATGCAGAGCAATGTGAGGTGATGCACTTTGGTAGGAAGGAGATTGAAAGGCAATATAAAACAGGCTGTACCATTACAAAAGGGGTACAGGAACAGAGGCCCCTGAGTGTATGTGAGCACAGATTATTGAAGATGTCTGGGCTAGTGGGGAAAGCAGTAAAGATTGCAAATTAGTTTCAGCATCCAAGCTGTTTTTTTCAGAGGAGGTGCAGGAAGGGGCCTCCGTGCCCACTTCCTGGGAGATCGTGGTGACGATGTAGTGTGATCCCACCATCCTGCCCACCGAGACCGTGGGTATTCCATTTGTATCACCTCGACACAAAAAGGAGATGACATTAGGGCCACGGCTTCTAAGTTGTACCAGGGAAACCGAACAAACAGTGGGTTTTAAATGAGAATTGCTATTCACTGATCATTGCTATTTACTCGGTTGGTGGGACGTGGATGTTTCAGAATCGCCACACAAGTCGTCCTGGTCTTCTCTGACTCACACCAGGGTCTGCCCCACATGGCCGGGGGAGAGGGCTTCTGGGAACGGATAGCGGGCACTCCACCACCCGGCTTGGCCCTTTTAGACCTATTCCAGTCTGTACCTCCTGGAATGGTAGAAAGGATGGAGTGCGTGAGGATGGGAGTGCTTGTCATTGCTGTTAGTGTTGGTGTAGGCTGGGGGAGATAGTGCCATGTCCGGAATGAGTCAGACCACAGTTTTGTATCCATGCGGTTTTATTAATACAATTACGGGGGGGTCAGTAGAGGGAAGGAATGTGTGTGATCGTGTGAGATGCAGAGATGTAGGGTGGGGCTCATGCCGCATCCAGTTGTGACAATCGATTTTATATTTAGGGATATTAGATTAGATTAGATTACTTACAGTATGGAAACAGGCCCAACAAGTCCATACCGACTCGCCGAAGCGCAACCCACCCATACCCCTACATTTACCCCTTAGCTAACACTATGGGCAATTTAGCATGGCCAATTCACCTGACCTGCACATTTTTGGAATATGGGAGGAAACCGGAGCACCCGGAGGAAACCCACGCAGACACGGGGAGAACGTGCAAACTCCACACAGTCAGTCGCCTGAGGCGGGAATTGAACCCAGGTCTCTGGCGCTGTGAGGCAGCAGTGCTAACCACTGTGCCACCGTGCCGCCCCAAACAAAACTGAAAATGAGTTCGGTAGATCTCCCAATGAAGGAAGACATCTGTATGATTTTAATGAAGGATCTTTATCAAATGATCGAAGTATTGCAGAGATGATTCTGAGCGTGACAAAGTTTATTAAAAACAGACAATCAGTGGTAAAGAAAAAGTGTGCAGAGGACACTGAACGTCTGCAGAGGGATAGAGATAGTTTAAGTGAGTGGGCAAAGTCAGGCAGATGGAATACAACGTTGGTAAATATGAGGTCCTCCATTTTGGTTACGAATATTTGTGAAATGAATATTTTTAAAGTTGTGAAAAATTGCAGCATCCTGCCGTGCAGAGTGACATGGGTGTTCTGGTCCGTAACTCACATTATGTTGGTTGCAGGTAATTAAGACGGGAAATGGAATATTATTATTCACTGTTTAAGGGATACCGTTTAAGCCATACCTATTAAGGGATACCGTTTCAATGCCGTTTGTACCTGTCAGGCAGGGAAGGAAGGGTCGTGTGAGGGAGCCGTGGTTTAATAAGGAATTGGAATCCCTTGTTAAATCGAAGAGGGCGGCCTATGTAAAAATGAGGCGTGAAGGTGCAATTGGGGCAATTGAGAGTTATAAGGTACCCAGGAAGGACCTGAAGAGAGAGCTAAGAGCAGCAAGGAGGGGAAATGAAAGGTCCTTAATTGGTAGGATTAGGGAAAACCCTAAGGCCTTCTATAATTATGTCAGGAATAAAAGAAGGACTAGGGTAGGAATAGGTCCAGTCAAGGATAGTAGTGGGAATTTGCGTGTGGAGGCTGAAGAGATTGGGGAGACACTGAATGAATAATTTTCGTCAGTATTCACTCAGGAACAGGACATTGTTGCCGATGTGAATACTGAGTCACAATTAAGTTGAATGGACAGCTTTGAGTTATGTAGGGAAGAGGTGTTGGAAATTCTGGAAAGGGTGAAAATAGATAAGTCCCCTGGGCCTGATGGCATTTATCCTAGGATTCTCTGGAAAACAAGGGAGGAGATTGCAGAGCCATTGGCCTTGATTTTTATGTTATCGTTGTCTACAGGAAGAGTGTCTGAAGACGTGAGGATAGCAAATGTGGTTCCCTTGTTCAAGAAGGGGAGTAGGGATAAACCTAGTAACTATAGGTCGGTAAGTCTCTCTTCTGTTGTCGGCAAAGTCTTAGAAAGAATTGTAAGGGATAGGATTTATGAACACCTGGAGAGGAATAATGTGATCAATTTAGTCAGCATGGTTTTGTGAAGTGAATATCGTGCCTCAAAAAGCCTTATTCAATTCTTTGAGAAGGTGACTAAGGAGGTGGAAGAGGGTAAAGCGGTAGATGTGGTGTATATGGGTGTTAGTAAGGCGTTTGATACGGTTCCCCATGGTAGGCTACTGCAAAAAATACGGAGCTATGGCATTGAGGTTGAGTTGGAGATTTGGATAAGGAATTGGCTGGCTGGAATAAGAAAGAGGGTAGTAGTTGATGGTAAAGTTTCAACTTGGAGTGCCGTTCCGAGCGGTGTTCCGCAAGGATGTGTTTTGGGACCATTGCTGTTTGTCATTTTTATAAATGACCTGGAGGAGGGGCTAGAAGGTTGGGTGAGCAAGTTTGCGGATGATACAAAAGTCGGAGGAGTTGTTGACAATGAGGAAGGATGTGGCAGGCTACAGCGGGATTTAGATAAGATGCAGAGCTTGGCAGAAAGGTGGCAAATGCAGTTCAATGTAGCTAAGTGTGAGGTGATTCACTTTGGTAAGAGTAACAAAACGATGGGGTACTGGGCTAATGGTCGGATACTTGGTAGTGTGGTTGAGCAGAGGGATCTTGGTGTCCATGTACACAAATCTTTGAAAGTTGCCACACAGGTAAATAGTGCGGTGAAGAAGGCATATGGTGTATTGGCTTTTATTGATAGAGGAATTGAATTCCGGAGTCCTGAGGTCATGTTGCAGGTGTATAAGACTCTGGTGCGGCCGCATCTGGAGTATTGTGTGCAGTTTTCGTCGCCATACGATAGAAAGGATGTGGAGGCACTGTAACAGGTGCAGAGGACGTTTACCAGGATGTTGCCTGGTAAGGTAGGAAGATCGTATGAGGAAAGGCTGAGGCACTTGGGGTTGTATTCATTGGAGAAAATAAGTTTTAGGAGTGACCTGTTAGGCATGTACAAGATGATTAGTGGTTTAGATAGGGTTGACCGTGGGAACCTTTCTCCATGTATGGAGTCAGCTATTACAAGTGGGCATAGCTTTAACTTAAGGGGTGGTAGGTATAGGACAGATGTTAGGGGTAGGTTCTTTACTCAGCGAGTCATGAGTTCATGGAATGCCCTGCCAGTAGCAGTGGTGGACTCTCCCTCTTTAAGGGCATTTAAACGGTCATTGGATAGGCATATGGAGGATAGTGGGCTAGTGAAGTTTATGTGGGCTTGGATCGGCGCAACATCGAGGGCTGAAGGGCCTGTACTGCGCTGTATTCTTCTATGTTCTATGTTCTAAAACAAGGAGTTCCTCTGCAGCGCTATCGGGTGCTGGTGAGGACTCGCTTGGAGTACTGTGTGCAGATTTGGTCTCCTTACTTGAGAAAGAACGTATCAGCTCTCTCGTGGAGTTTCTCTATATTGTTTCTAGAGTTCAGAGGGTTGAATAACGAAGAGAGATTAAGTCGACGGAATCCATATTCATTGGAATTTCGAAGAATGAGTGGGGACCTTATGAAAACATAAAACTATGAAGGGAAAAGATAAAATAGAAGCAGAGAAGTTGTTTTCACTGGCGGGTGAAACTACAGCTAAGGGAAATAGCATCTAAATGCGTATGAGCAGATTTAGAACTGAGTTGAGGAGGAACATTTTCATCTGGATCTGTTGAATTCACTGTTAACTAGTGAAGTTGAGGCTAGTTCTCTGAATATTTTAAGGCAAACGTAGATTTTGGAATATTAAGAGAATTAAGACTTTTGGCGAGAGGGTGGGGAAGTGGAGCTGAGTCGATAAAAATATTAATGATGATCTTATAAAATATCGGAGCAGGCTTGAGGGGCCAGATAGCTTATTTGTCCTCTATTTCCTTATGTTATTATGGATTAATTTCACTAATTAATGTGATTTTTATGCAAAGTGCCAGTTTACTTGAGCTTGGGCAGAGATTCCCACCATCAGGCTGAGGAGACCTCACCAAACTCCCCACATTAATTGTTGTTTGATCCCTCATAGTAAGAATTACGTTGGCTTTCCGCACACTTCTTACAGCACACCAGTCCGAGGGCCACTCCCCGCTTGCTGTAGAGCTGGAATACACAGCATCCCGGGATACAGTACCATCTTTGAAAGCCCATAGTGCACTGACACAAGCACAGGTAATGTGTTCCTACCCTGCGTAGTCCCGCATATTGAGCTAGCACGTGGCAGGCAAGGGGACATACTGCCCTCCCCAAACCCGCATTGTTGGCAGGAGCATGGAGGTCCTCCAGGATGGGACGGTCACAGGCAGGACTTCCCCTTCACTAGGACCAGGAGTGAGACCCATGACACGAGATAATTTCTCCCCGCTCTTAAGTGGCCGCCCAGGTTAGAGCAGTCTCAGCCATCGGGAGGAATGGACAGCATTGTCGGGAGATCATTGTCCTTCTCCATTCCATCAGCATAAGGGGAGACGCAGGAAGAATCTCAACATTCCCCTTGAAAAGAATGCACAAGAGGCAGCGAGATTTTCTTAACACCAAGAAAGGCGTCTGGAAACATCTTGCTGAACCTTTTATTAATCTCAGCATTGCCCATAGTGTTCAAATTACACAGAATTAGTTTGGCTGGTGCTTAGAACTAGCAAGGTGGAAGAAATACTGGGGGAGTTAAACATCGAAGGTAAAACTGCAGGAGAAACTTTGTGCTTGATATCAACAGGGAATTAGATATGCAAGAAATTGCTGGCAAAACCTATTGGGTCTCCTAGCATCTGTAGGAAACAAAAAAGCGTAGTCAGCATTTCAAATCTGGGGAACTTACATCATCTCTTCCATAATTGACAACTTTTTTGTATTACCATGAATTACAGTTACCAGTACCTTATCTTACAAAAGTCCTTCAGACGCGCATGTGTCCTCATCCCTCAGCATTGCAGACTGACAGGTTTCCGTGTCCCTTAACATGATCACCTTCTTACGTACTGCTCCCGGCCTTTTTGAATAAACTTTACTCTTGCATGTATATTTTTTATTCAGATCTGGCTCTTCCTTTTAATCAATCTCTGATCATCTTATACACTCTCAGGCAGTTGTCTAACTTCCCTCGTGATATTTTTACTCGTCCAACAAATCTTCCAGGCTTGTCTGGTTTTCTCCTTGCGCACTTTATTACAATGAAAACACCGGAGTCTTTAAACTTCCTTGCCCCCCTCAAAGGTTTCCTTTTTTGTCCTGTGGTCAGTTATCCTTTTGATCTTCACTTAGATCTACCTTTCCCTTTCCACCTGAGGATTCTCGTTGCCCAATTTCTCTCCCTCGTGGACTGAAATTGATTCTGAAATCCAAACCGAGTTTTATGGATCAGCTCATAATCAACAGCCACTTCAGCTGCTAACCTCTCTGCTCTTCCACATCAGTTTGCATTACTTCTGGCAGTGATGTTTTTATTTCCTCCAAAATAATTATCTCTCTAAAGGCATCATAGGTTTGCATGATTTTTAAAGTTCTTATCCATTTATCGAAATTATTCTGTGTGATCCTTCCAAACCCAAATATGTTTGACCTGGGTCCCTCCTCAGATTTCTTTTACAAGGTCGTATGCACTTAAAATGTGTTTTTTCCACCTCCCCATACTCCCCAGATACATCCTGTGATAGTACTGCGAATACCTCATTAGCCCTACCCACAAGTTTCATTTGGATCAACAAAACCAACATTACTAATGGTCGCTACTTTTGTTTAGCCACCTTTTGAAATTATATGAAAAAGGCTTCCACATTCTTCTCATCAAACTTAGGCAATGCTTGAACATACGTGAACAGTTTCTCACCGGGCTTCTTACTGTCAGGTACTTGCTCATCCTCACTCTATTCCTCACTAAGCCGACCCACAGCCTTTATCTCGAGCCTTTTACGATGTCTTTCCTTTTTAAGTGTCAGTTTTTGAAGTTTAAAAGCTCTCTAGATTTCCTTCTCTTCTTTTTATGATCATAACTCAACCTGTTTCATTTCTGTTGCCCTTTTATTATCTCTCACCTCCAACTCAAGCTGCTTTATTTGCAATTAAATTCTTGCCATTTATTTCATTCTAATGTTTTCTCCAGCAAGTTTAAATGCTGAGCTACTGCTGTAATTATCTCTCCTTGCCTCACAGAATCAGGCACTTCCAATTCCAGCTTCTCTGTTAATTCTTACAACTTTGTCTTACTCACTTTTTGCAAACCTTTCAAAGATACTACATTTACAGCCAGAAAACCTTTGAGGACTGAAAGAGCTATTAGTATTCCAAGCTTTATCTACACAAACAAACCAGCACCAGAAATAAAGACATAGGCACCTACCACTCGCTTTTTCAAATCCTGGACAAGTCCCAAGCTGTTATTGACTCGGCCAGACTACTCAAAACATTCTTAAGCAGGCAGTCCTCGATCTAACTTTGCAATTTGTTTTAGTAAGTGTACAAAGAAAGTTACCCAGAGTAAGATAGCTTGGTTGACTACTAGATTTTTAAAAAAGACAAAACATTTATCCACAAAATTGAACAATGAAACAAAACGAATAGAATAAAGAAAACCTACAGAACTCAAACTATCAAGCTATAAATACTTATGCTGTTCCGAAAGCACACAACAGTCCCAAGAAGCAAATTCCCTTTTAAAACAAGTGCTTACAGTTTGAAGTGGAAGGCAGAAGGAGAGAGAGTTTCCATACAGCTCTCCGTTGAACTTCTCAGTTCAATACTCAACTGAAAACCAGCTCAGTTGAACGAGCTAGAGAGCTGACCATTCATTTTACAGGTAACCTCTAAAGCATGAGTACTTTGACGTGAAGTGTCATAAGTTTGCACATAAACAGACGGCCTCTCAAAATTGTTTTCATCTCTGTACCAAACCAGATTGATACGAGCTCAGTCCAGTTTGTTTCCCATTTGAAAACAATATCAAGGACAGAGTCTCCTTGAACCAAAGAATAGCTTTTCGAAAAAAATTGACCAACTTTAAGATAATTGCGACTGAAAGTAAATATGTCATGGATCCCTTTTACATCGTATTGTTGAGACTGTATCTGGAATACTGTTTAAAGTTTTTCTGTTCTGATATGAGGAAGACGAGATTGATCACATATACTGAATGGATGTTCTCCAGATTAATCCATCAGATGGCAAGGTTGTTTGATAAGGAAACTCGATCTGTGTTCCCTAGAGTTGAAGAGTATGGTGCTGGAAAGGCCGCAGCCGGTCAATCAGCATCCCAGAAGCAGGAGAATCAAACTTTCGTGCATACGTTCATCATCATTAAATAGGGGTGGCCCAAGTGGTCTGCGAAATAAATATGAAGGGGTGGGGATGAGTGCAAGGTAGCTGGGAATCCAAAAGGCAGATGAAGGTTTGGCGTAATGGTAATAGATTGGAGCAGAGGGTGGAGCCTCTTATTCCCACTTTACTTCCCGCCAGCCCTATACTTTCGAATTTATCACTCAGTTCCCTCGACCCCCCCCCCCCCCCCCCACCCCGGCACCCTCATTCCGAGTGAAGAGCTGATTCTCGAAAAGTCGATTATCCTGCTCTTCAGAAGATGCCTGGCTGTGCTTTTCCAGCACCACACTTTTCGAAAACTTTCTTCTTGCGTTCCCTAGAGTTTCAACCAATGAACAATAATCTTAATGAAGCCGAGAAAATTCACACAGAGCTAACTGACTAACACAGGGACATGGTGTAGTGTGAGCAGGCAACATTCGGGACAATCCCAAGATATTCCACAAGGACATCAAGCAGAATAATATTGTCAGGGAAGTTTTAGAACTCATTAGAAACCGACGGGCCAAACTGTGTGTGAACCTGGAAAATATTGACATATTGTTACTCAGAGCTTCACATCTGTTTTACTTGGGAGAAGGACGAGGCAGGTGCAGACTTCGAGAAGATGGACTAGGAAGCTCTTGAGCAGAATGATATCAGATGTGAGCGGGGATTGATGGTTTTAGAACAAAGAACAAAGAAAAATTATAGCCCAGGAACAGGCACTTCGCCCCTCACAGCCTGAGCCAAACATAATGTACTATCAAAACCTATCTGTCAATTCCGAAGCATTTGTATCCCTCGCTCCGCACCTACACATGCATCTGTCCAAACGCATCTTAAATGAATCTATCGTGCCTGCCTCTTCCACCTCTGCTGGCAACGCCTTCCAAACGCCCACCACCCTCTGTGTGAAGTATTTGCAGCGTGTATTCCCCTTAAACTTTCCACCTCTCACCTTGAAAGCATGACCTATCGTTATTGAATCCTTCATCCTCGGAAAACGTTTGCATCTATCCACCCTGTCTATAACCTTCATGATTTTGTAAGCCTCAATCAGGTCCACCCTCAATCTCCATTTTTTAAAATGAAAATAAACCTAATCTACTCAACCTCTATTCATAGCTAGTACTTTCCATACCAGGCAACATCCTCGTAAACATTTTCTGCACCCTCTCCAAAGCGTCCACATCTTTTTGGTAATTTGCCGACCAGAACTGTGCACAGTATTCTAAATACGGCCGAACCGACGTCTTGTACAGTGTTAACATGACTTGCCAGCTCTTCTACTAAATACCCCGTCCAAGCAAGGCAAGCATAATATATGCCTTCTTGACCACGCTATCAACCTGTGCAGTAACCTTCAGGGTACAATGGACCTGCACTCACAGATCTCTCTGCCAATCAACTTTTTCCCAAGGATGTTCCATTCATTGTGTAATCCGCTCTAGAATTAGCCTTGCCTAAATGCATCATCTCACATTTGTCTGGATTGAACGCCATCTGCCACGTTTGCGCCCAATTCTCCAGTCTATCTATATCCTCCTGTATTCTCTGACCATCCCATATGATTTCTGCTACTCCGTCAATCTTTGTGTCATCTGAAAACTTGCTGATGATACTGACTTTGCCCTCTTCTAGATCATTTATGTATATTACAAACAACAGTGGCCCCAATTGGTCAACGTTCGACAAACCCCCATCAACTCCTACTCTCTGTCTCCTGTTGCTCAACTAGTTCTTTTTCCACCTAGACACAACACCCTACCGACCATGTGCCTTCACTTTCTCCATTAGTCTACAATGGAGAACCTTTTAAAACGCCTCACTAAGGTCCATGTATATGACATCAACAGTCCTTCCTTCATCAAACAAATTGGTTACTTCCTCAAAGAACTCTATTAAGTTGGTAAGGCACGATCCACCCCACACAAAACCATGTTGCCAATCACTGATAAGCTCATTCTTTACTAACTTTCAACAGATCGCCTCTCAGTACCTTCTCCAGCTACTTGCCCACCACCGAGGTCAGGGTCACTGCTCTGTAGTTACCCGGAATATCCCTACTACGCTTCTTGTACAGGGGGACAACATGAGCAATCTTCCAGTCCTCCGAAACCTCACCTGTATTTAAAGATGCCATAAAGATATCTGTCAGGACCCCAGCTATTTCCTCTCTCGCCTCCATCTTCAACCCGGCATGGATCCCATCGAGTCCTGGGGATTTGTCCACCTTAATAATCTCAAACGTACCCAACACATCTTCCCGACTTATGCCAAGGTGATCCAGACTAATCAAACGTCTATTTCTGATGTCAAGATTCATCATTTTCCCCTCCTCAGTGAACACTGATGCAAAGTAATCATTCAGAATCTCACTCAATCTCACTCATTCTCTCAGGTATGGCACAAAGCCTCCCTTCATTATCTTTCAGTGAACCAATCGTTTCTCTAGTTACCCGCTTGCTTCATATAAAAGAATAAAATGCTTTGGGATTTTTCTTAATTCTGCTTGCTAAAGCTATTTCATGACCCCTTTTAGTCCGCTTGATTCCTTGTTTAAGACTTGACCTACACTTTCGATATTCCTCCAGGGTCTGTTCTGTTCTTAGCTGCCTAGACCTTATGTCCGCCTCGCTTTTCGTCTTGGTTCGTCGTACAATTTCTCTTGTCACCCACGGTTCACGAATCTTGCCTCGTTATCCTTTGCCTTCAACGGGACATACCTACCCTGCATTACTGTTAACCTATCTTTGAAAGCCTCAAATGAGGACTTCATTCAAATAGTTGTGTGCAATCCACATTTCCCAGCTACTGCCTAATTTTGACATAATTGGCCTTGGCCCAGTCTAATACTCTTCCCTTAGGACAATTCTTTTTCTTATCTACGAGTATTCTAAAACTTAAAGAATTGTGATCACTGTTCCCAAAGAAATCCACCACTGCAACTTCTACCACTTACTTGCCTTGGTTCGTTCCCCAGTACCAGGTCCAATATTGACCCTTCCCTCGTTTGACTATTGACATAGTGCTCTAGAAAACTCTCCTGGACGCTTCGAATAAATTCTACTCCATCCAGACCTTTGACGCTAAGTATATCCTAGTCAATGCTGGGAAAATTAAAATCTTCCATCACCAATACCCTATGGTCTCGACATCTATTCATAATCTGTTTACCTATTTGTTCTGCTACTTCACGCTCACTGTTGGGAGGTCAGTAATACAGCCCCAACAATGTAACTGCAACGTTCTTATTTCTCATCTCCACCCATAATGTCTTAGTACACAAGACCGTCATAGTTTTCTCATTTAGCACAGCAGTGATATCGTCCCTAACCAGCAATGCAAATCCACCCCCTCCTTTACTTCCCTCCCTATCCTGTCTGAAGCGTCTAAATCGTGGAATATTTATTTGCCAAGCATCATGCCCTTCCTTCAACCAAGTCTTTGTGATGGCAAAAATGTCATACTCCTAGGCACTAATCCAAGCCGTGATTTCATCTGCCTTAAACACTCCACACCTTGCCTTAAATTAGATGCATTTCAGGCCACCAGTTATTTTGCACTCACCTGCTCGCTGCATATTCTTCCCTTTATTCATGTTTTCTTCATAATTCTTAATGTCTCCAGTCTCCACCTCGCTGCCTACTTGTTTTCTCTTCTGGTTGCCAATATCCTGCAACATTAGGTTAAAATCTCCCTAACGGCAGTTGTAAAACCTCCCCCAAGGACATTGGTTCTGGTCTTGTTCAGATGTTGACCGTTCCTTTTGTAATCGTCCCACCTTCCCTAGAACTGGTCCCAATGTCCAACAAATCTGAACAACTCCCTCATACACCATCTCTCAAGCTATGTGTTCATTCTGCCTATAGTTTCATTTCTACGCTGGCTAGCATGTGGCATTGGTAGTAATCTCGAGATCACTGCCTTTGAGGTCCTCCCCTTTAAGTTCTCTCCTAAATCCCTGAATTCATCTTTCAGGATATCATCTCGTTTTCTACTTATATCGTTGGTGCCGATATGCATCAAGACAACTGGCTGTTCGCCCTCCGCTTTTAGAATGCACTGCAGCTGATCAGTGACATCCCTGATAAGAGCACCTGGGAGGCAACATACCACCCGAGATTACCATTTTAGGCCACTGCCCAAATATAAATTAAGCCCTTACCTTCCCGGCAGCTCTGGCTTCACTCCTCCTTCTCATCTCACTGCTCTGGCAAATTGGAGTCATAGAGTCATAGAGATGCACAGCATGGAAATAGCGATGCACAGCATGGAAATAGACACTTGAGTCCAATCTGCCAATGCCGAACAGATATCCCAACCCAATCTTGTCCCACCTGCCGGTCCATATCCCTCCAAACCCTTCATATTCCTATACCCATCCAAATGCCTCTTAAATATTGCAATTGAACCAGCCTCCACCACATCCTCTGGCAGTTCATTCCACACACATACCACTCTTTACGTGAAAACGTTGCCCCTTAGGTCTCTTTTATATCTTTCCCCTCTCACCCTAAACCTATGCCCTCTAGTTCTGGACTCCCCGATCCCAGAGAAAATACATTGTCTATTTATACTATGCATGCCCCTCATAATTTTGTAAACCTCTGTAAGGTCACCTCTCAGCCTCCGACACTTCAGGGAAAACAACCCCAGCCTGTTCGGCCTCTCGCTAAAGCTCAAATCCTCCAACCCTGGCAACATTCCTATAAATCATTTCTGAACCTTTTCAAGTTTCACAACATCTTTCCGATTGGAAGGAGACCAGAATTGCACGCAGTATTCCAACAGTGGCCTAACCAATATCTTGTACAACCGCAACATGACCTACCAACACCTGTACTCAATACTCTCGCCAATAAAGGAAAGTATACCAAACGCCTTCTTCACTATCCTATCTAACTCTGACTACACTTTCAAGGAGCTATGAACCTTCGCTCCTCGCTGCTCCGGCAAAATGGTTGGGATAAAATTGTACAAGTCGTCCGGGTGAGTTTAATGCCCACTTGCTGCTGAAGGAAGGGTAACATTCCCTAGGACCTTACTATTAAATGTATAAGCCCTGTAAAGATTTGCTTTCCCAAAATGCAGCACCTCGCATTTAGCTGAATTAATCTCCATCTGCCACTTCTCAGCCCATTAGCCCATCTGGTCCAGACCCTGTTTTAATCTGAGGTAACCCTCTTCGCTGTCAACTACACCTCCAATTTTGCTGTCATCTGCAAACATTCTAACTGTACCTCATATGCTCTCATCCAAATCATTTATGTAAACGACAAAAGGTAGAGGACCCAGCACCGATCCTTGTGGCACTCCACTGGTCATAGGCTTCCAGTCAGAAAAACAATCCGGCACACCACCCTCCGTCTTCTACTTTTGAGCCAGTTCTGTATCCAAATGGCTAATTCTCCCTGTATCCATGACATTTAACCTGGCTAATAAGTCTCCCATGGAGAAAGTGAGGATTGCAGATGCTGGAGATCGGAGCTGAAAATGTGTTGCTGGAAAAGCGCAGCAGGTCAGGCAGCATCGAAGGAACAGGAGAATCGACGTTTCAGGCATAAGGCCTTCTTCCTGAAAAAAGGGCTTATGCCCGAAACGTCGATTCTCCTGTTCCTTGGATGCTGCCTGACCTGCTGCGCTTTTCCAGCAACACATTTTCAGCTCTAATCAGTCTCCCATGGGTACCTTTGCCGAACGCCTTACTGAAATCGATGTAGATCACATCTTCTACTCGGCCCTCGTCAACCTTCTTTGTTACTTCTTCAAAAAACTCAAACAAGTTTGTGAGATATGATTTCCCACGCACAAAGCCATGATGACTATTCCTAATCAGTCCTTGCCTTTCCAAATACATGTACATCCTGTCCCTCAGGATTCCCTGCAACAACTTGCCAACCACTGAGGTCAGGTTCACCAGTCTATAGTTCCGTGGCTTGTCTTTACCACCCTTTTGAAGCTGTGGCACCACGTTTGACAACCTCTAGTCTTCCAACATCTCACCTGTGACTATCGATGATACAAATATCACATAATTAATGACAATACAAAGGGATTTTACAAATATATTAAGGACAAAAGGGTAACTAGGACGAGAATAGGGCCCCTGCAACATCGGCAAAGCGGCCTTTGTGTAGAGCCACAGAAAATGGAGGATATACTACCCGAATCCCGAGGTAAGTCCCTTCTTATGCGGGAAAACCTACCCTTCCCGGCAGCCCTCGCTTCTCTCCTCCTTCTCTCCTCGCAACTCTGGTAAAATGTAGGCTCGACTCACGAGCTAAGTCCCTTTTTATGCGGGAAAACCTCGCCTTCCCGGCAGCCCTCGCTTCACTCCTCCTTCGCTCCTCGCCGCTCCGGCAAAATGGTTGGTATAATAGTGTACAAGTCGTCCGGGTGAGTTTTATGCCCACTTGCTCTTTCAGACAAAGGAGGAAAGGCCCTGTCCCAAGTTTTTAAGTGGAATTTGGTCATAGGAGAAATGCCACAGGACTGATGCATTTCTTCTTTACAGGAGGGTTGGTACAGATAGAACAGGGAACACCAGACCAGTGAGTATCAGTTCATTGTTTGGGGTACTATTGGGGAAAATAGGGAAGGAGACAATGGATCTCCATTAGATAGGTAATATTTTATCATGGATGGTCAGCATGGCTTTATCAGAGGGAAGTCATGCCCAATGATTGTCTTGAAGTTTTTCAAGGAGTCCACCTTTTTGGTTTCTCAGCAAGTCCTTTGATAAAGCCCCGCGTGGAATCTGACAAATAACATAAAATATGATGATATCAAGCGTAACCTGGCAAGTTATATCCAAAATAAGCTCGGGCTGTTTACTTTTGTGCAGATAAGTCTGAGAGGGACGTGGTTGACAAGGATAACATCACGAGGAGCATGGACAAGGTGGATAGAGAGCAGCTGTTCCTTTTAGTCAAAGGGTAAAGAACAGGGTGGAACACTTTTAAAGTGAAGGGTTTGAGGTTCAGTGCGGATTTGAGGATCGTTTTTCACCAAAAGGGTGTTGGGAACTGGAATGACCATTTTCAGAGGGGAGTCGTCACCAGTAATCTCTCAACTCTCACCAGTACATGGATGAGAACTTGAATTTCCATGACATTCACGGCTACAGGCCTGGTACAGGAAAGTGGGAGTAATGTAAGTCGAGCTGTGTTTCTGACGGTATAGAGTCTTTGTTACTATGATTATATGGTTGTGGAAGGTCAATCATTGAGAATCCTGAGATAGGAATTGATGAGTTTCTGAAATGTTATAGAGTGAACTGGAGTTGTAGAGTGAACTGTTAATAGGAAAAGTTACAGAAAACAGGTGCAGCTTCATTATAGTCTGAAACCAGAGAATGGAGAATATAGAACAGGGAAATAGCAGAACTTGGATAAACTACTTCAGTTCTATCGTCACAGAAGAAACCAAACGAAAAAAATAATCTTCCCAGTAACACTAGAAGACATAACCCTGGAGAGAGAAAAGAAGAATAGAATGAAGTTAGTGAATAAATGATTTGCGAGAACCTGTTGGTATTGCAAGTAATGGATTTAGACAAAGTCAACATAGATTTATGAAGTCGGGATCATCTTTGAGAAACTGACTGCCCGATACATTATGGAGAAGAATGGGTGCATTTGGGTTTTCAGAAAGATTTTTGTTAAAGTACCAAGCCTCGTGTGCAAAATCAAACCTTGTGGGAATGGAGCTAATACATGAACATGGTTTTAGAATGAGAGAGCGGACAGGAAACGGAGTACAGGATTAAAAGGATTATTTTTTGAAATAGAAGTATGTGGGGTATCACAGGGATCAGTCCTTGAGTCCCAGCTACTCCCAATAGATCTCAAACACTTAATTGAGTGAATCAAACGCAGTATTCCCAAACCTGCTGATGACACTGAATGATGTTGGATTGTGAGTGGGTGAGGAGGGTGTAAAACATCTTCAAGGGGATTGCCACAAGTGGAGAGAATGGGCAAATATGTGGCAGATGATGAGGAAATTGTCTAGATGTGCCGCTGTGTACTTTGGTGAGAACAGTAGAACGGTAGCCTACCATTTGAAAAGGGATTGGTTAAACATGTTGATTGAAAAAGGGAATTATGGTCCGTTTTTGTTTCCTTTTGTCGAGAACTCTGAGGTCTATACAGGGCAGTGTGTTCTGATGCCAGAGGTCAGTATCGGGAATGGCATTGGCACACTTCCCAGTTGATATAGACCCAAGTGGGTAGATGTAACATTGTAAATAACCTGTCTCTCCCTGTACACCAAGCACTGAAAGCAAAATTGCAGGAACAGAAAGCAGGTAGGAAGGTAAATGGTGTGTTGACTTTTATTTCAACGGGATTTGAGTACATGAGTAATGTTGACTTACTGCAGCTGTACAGGGCTTTGTTGAGGCAACATCTCCAACATTGCGCAGTATTATGTGCAGTTTTGGTCTCCTTACCTTATAAAGGACAAACCTAACATTGAAGGAATGCATCAAAGGATGACTGGACTGATCTCTGGAATGACAGCTTTTTTGTGGGAGCAGAGTGTTGGGTGACTGGTGCTCCATTCCATGAAAATGAGTGGAGATCTCAGTAAAATATATAAAACTCTGACAGGGCGACACAGGTTGGAGATAGGGATGATAATGTTACTGGAACATCCAAAACCAGAGGCCACAGTATTAGGTACAGGCAGGTCACTCTGCATTGATGTGACAATACATGTCTGCACTCAAAGACTGGTGAACCTTGAAAATTCTCTCCTACATAAGTTTGTGGAATCTGAATTTAAAAAAAAATCTGTACATTGGAGGGAGAGAGCAGGAGTATTGTGTGGAGATAGAGCATCAGCCAACAGGTTGGGAATTTGGTGGAAAACTTAATGGTTCAAAGAGATCAATGCAGTTTCTATTTTATATTGTTACGGGGGTTAATCATATTAAGGTGTATGTACATTGTTTGGATAAAGTGCATTGAGGTGATATTCTCAAATAAACCCACACATCGGGAAGGCTCCATGTTTTGAATGACCTATACAATACAAATGTTTCTGTGCAGTCTGTGGGAAAGCTTTACATATATTGTCACAAGCTGTCAGATGTGAGGAAGGAGGTCTCAGCGAGTCTACAGGACTCTTTTTCCCATTCCATTATCCAACAATGAGGTCGGGTGTTCTGTCCGGTTTTATCTTTTAAGATATCGGAGCAGTTTAATACAACTAAGTGTATTTCTTGGCTGGTTCGTACACAATTGAAGAGTTGATGATATGTCTGTGTGTCCAGTGTCACTTTCAGGCATGGCCAGGAAGACCTGGGAGATTTTCTTCATCAAAGTACTTTGACGAAACAAATTGGTGTTTACAATAGGCATTGGCTTCAATGTC
Organism: Chiloscyllium punctatum; assembly: GCF_047496795.1. Classification (NCBI taxonomy): domain Eukaryota; kingdom Metazoa; phylum Chordata; class Chondrichthyes; order Orectolobiformes; family Hemiscylliidae; genus Chiloscyllium; species Chiloscyllium punctatum. Next base: position 34,694,290 of record NC_092771.1, on the reverse strand, counting down.
ATGTCAGGTTACTGAATCCAAATTTTAGAACTCGATAATTTATGCATTGTCTTTAACTTCTACCAGCTGCCAGAGCATTATCATGGTCTGGATTAGTAATTCAGTGACATTTCCACATCAGAAGAATCTCCACAAAGGGACCTATCGGAAACCACGCTGAGCTGGTTATTTCTGTGCTGCTTGGCAGCTCTGTCAAAAAGAACTCCCACCGATTTGATTATCGTGATGCGACTGAGGGTGTGGTAATCGGTCAGATTGTAACTATTCTCCTCTTAGGGAACGTTGCATAGTTGAGTAATTTTCCACATTGCTAGGTAGATGTCAGTCTTAAAGCTGGAATGAAGCAAGCTCCCCAGGTACACGGCTTGTTGTGCAGCACAGGTCTTCAGTCCTTTTGCAGGAATGGTGTGAGGGCCCATTGTCTTTGTCATATCTACTGTGTTCAACTGTTTGTTCATGCCACGTGCAGCGAATCAAATTAGTTGAAGATGGGCATCTGTGATTCTGTGGGCATCATGGCGAGGGTGAGTTGGATAGTCGAACGAACACTTCTGTCTGAAGATGTGAACAGTCCACATCATTGTCGTTTACACTGATGTACAGGACAGTTCCATTATTTAAGATAGGGATATTTGTGGAGCCATCTCCTGCAATAAGTTGTTTATTCTCCCATGAGCATTTGTGACTAAATGTGGCAGGAATGCAGAGCTTCGCTCTGACCTGTTGGTCTTGGGATCATTTCGTCCGCACTTGCCACGTCAGCAGCAACATGAGGTCGCTGGAACGGGTTATCATCAAGTTTCTATGCACATGGCTCTGACCCTGGCATGTTCACTCACACTCCTCACTGATCGGTTTGATAGTAATGATAGACTGAGGGATGATCCCGGGCAAAATGTTACAGATTGTGGTTGAGTACAGTTCTGCTGCTGCTGCAATGGTCTACAATGCTACATCAATATTAGGAATTATCTTTTCAAAGTAAGACTACCTCGATGTTTGCAGAGGATTTTCAAGCGAGAAATGAATTGAGGGCAACAAAGAATTGGCGATGAAAGAAGAGTTTTAGAGGCAAAGTGTCGTAGAGTCATACAATATGCAAATATACCCTCGGTACATCTTGTTCATGCGCACCAGGTTTCCTATACTGAACTAAGCCTATCTGTCTGAATTTGGCACATATCCCTCTTCACCTTGATATTCATGTTCACATCCGATTGCCTTTTAAATGTTGTAATTGTATACCCCGTGCCACTTTCATATATGCAGCATGGTCTGTGTGAAATAGTTACCTCTTAGATCACATTTAAATTTCTCCCATCTCACTTTTAACCTGTGCCCTTTGGTTCTGGACACCTCTTCGCTGGGGAACAGACATTGGCTGCTCACCCTATCCATACCTCTGATTATTTCGTTGCCCTGCATAAGGTCATCCTCAGCCTCCTTCGCAAAAGGGGAGACATTCCAAGCCTATCCCGGCTGTCCTTATATCTCAAATCCTCCAGTCTTCGTCGCATCATTTGAAATATTTTGCACCCATTCCAGTTTATAACAACCTTCACGTTGCAGAGCGAAAGGAATTATGCTCAGTACTCCAAATTTAGCCTTATCATTCTCTTGTACAGCCACAGCATGCTGTCCCAATTCCTGTACTCAGTGATGAAGCTTTGACTGATGAAGGGAAGCATGCCTACTGCTTTCTACACTGCCCTGTCTACCTGCAGCTCCACTTCCATGGAACTATCTATCCGCACTCCGGGCTCTCTCTGAATGACAATACTCCCCAGTTCCCTGGTTTGTCTAACAAAAAGCAACACGTCACATTTATCTGCATGAAGCTCCATCTGCCAAACCTCAGCCCACTGACACAGTTGATTATGATCTCATTTTCATTTAGTAACCTTCTTCATTGTCCATCATACCAGCAATTCTAGCATAGTGGACAAACTTACTTCGTATATTCTCATCCACATAATTTATCAAAATTACAAACAACAGTGGACCCTGCACTGGTCCTTGTGGCACAGCAAATATCTCCAACCACTCTCTGTCTCTGCGTGTCAAGCCAATTTTGTATCAAATTGACTCGCTTTCCCTGATCCCCTGTGATCCAACCTATCATGTGGAACCTTGTTGTGTCTCACAAAGGTCCAGTTCGATAAAGCATGCTGCTTTACCTTAATTGATCTTCCCGATCACCTCTTGAAACATTTCACTCAAGCTTGTGAGACACAACGTCGCACACACATAGCCGTAGTCGCTATCCAAGGTCAGACCTTTCCTTTCGAAATGCATGTAGATTTGTCCTTCAGAATCTCCTCCGAAAATTTAAACACCCCTGACATCAGACTCACCAGTCTGCAGTTCCCTGGGTCTTTGCAGCTTTTTTTTCGAAATTATATTGCAACATTAGCTATCTTCCAGTCTTCCAGTGCCTCAGCCTGTCAATCAAACAAAAACATTACCTAAATCGGGAACAATAACCAGAAACCTCTGGGGAAGATCAGCAGGTCAGGCAGCATCTGTGCAGAGAAATCAGAATTAGATGATACATGATACAAATAACCCAGCAAGGAGCGCCGCAGTTTCTTCCCCAGCTTCCCACAACGATCTTGGATACACTTGAACAGATCTTGGTATTTATTATTGATTATGCATTTTCAGACCTCCAGCATTTCTTCTTCTGTTATGTGGCCTCGTTTCAAAACATCACTACATGAATTTTTCCCCCAATGTCCCTGACTTCTATACCTTTCTCCACATGATATATTCAGATGCGACCTCACCTATCCATCAGGAACAACCTGTAAGGCAGCAGAGTGGGGTGTGTGGCTTGGAGGGCGGTGGAGTCCATGTGAGCACGGTGAATCCAGCATGGCCAGGCACTTGTGGACTGTGTTGTTGAACAGTGAACTATATTTCTGTGTTTTTTTCCAGGTTTATAGGAAGGGCTGTAACGTTTCATGTTTTAACACTGTTTTCTTTAACTTTCTTTTCTTTTGTATAATGACTCTGCACCTTGGGGTGAGGGGGACTTTGTACATAAGATTGCATCACACGTGGAGACTTGTAAAATTGTCATTTGAGATCATGCGACAATAAACGTAGTAAACCTATTTCATCGCCTGTGGAACCACACAAGGATAGTTGCTTGATTTTTTTAGGGGCGTAATTTTCTCCCTAGGTTCACTTTTGCCGTCAATATGCTTGTAAAATCTTTTTCCATTCTCCTTAACCAAACTAGCCAAAGCTATCTCACGCCCACTTTTTGGCCTGCTGATTTCCCTGGTAAGTGTTCCCCTACACCCCGTACGCTCAAGGGATTCCCTCGATCCCAGCTGCGTAAACCTGACATACCCTTTCTTCTCTTTCCATGAGCAGAGCTACAATATCGGCTGTCATGTCCTATTCACTACTCCTGTGAGCATTGAATTTCACATTAACAGGAACATGATGTCCCTGAACTCTCATTTATCATGTTTGAAAGGCCCGTATGTGTCAGATTTCCCTTTATCGGTGAACAATATGCCCCAATCATCGTTTGAAAGTTCCTGCCTAATACCTTCACCATTGGCCTTGCCTCAATTTATAACGTTAACGTGTGGACCAAACCTATCTTTTTCCAAGCTATGTTCAAGATCATAGAATTGTGGTCACTGGTCCCAAAGTGCTCCCACTCTCACAGCACAGTCACTTGCGCTGCCTTATTTCCTTGGCGAAATAAATGTGGGGCCAGTATGAGGGACTGAATGTCTGAATGATGGAATGAGTGTTTCTGTGTATTTATGGTTTTGTGTGTGTGTATGTCTGTTTTGAGTGTGTTTGTGTATGTGTACTTTGCTGTAATAACATGCATATCTCTGCATCTGTGTATCTGAGCATTTGGGTTTCTTTTGTTTTGGGAGTGAATCCACTGAAAATGAGAATCAAACTATCCCTCCTCACTCACTTACTCTCTCTGTCTCTCCCTCTTGTGTTTAAAGTGATGTGTATCCATCGTCTGCTGCCCTCCCCCAACACATGCCACTGCATAAGCAACAGCTTTATTAGGAAAAGGCATCAAAGACAGTCACTCCTTCACATTTGAATTGAAATGGCTGCATTGTGTCGTGCGCACGAATGAATGCAGTGGACTGTTTGCAAGGTTTTCATTTGCGGTAGCCATCTTAGGTGCAAGATACCCAGGTACAGATTCTGAAGTATTTAGTATAAATACTTCAGTCTCCAGGCTGCGACGGGCCGACACCTCTGATTGTGCCGTGTACAGATGCCAGGCCACGCTTGGCTCAGTCCCATGGACGCATCGGACCCAGTCTCCAGGCCGCACCAGGCATAGTCTGCAGGAGTACAGGGCCCAGTCCCCACAGCGCTCTGGGCCCAGTCTGCAGACCACACCAGGCCCAGTCTGCATGACACACCGAGCCAAGTCTGTACACTGCACCAGGCACAGTCTCCAGGCTGCACAGGGCCCAGTCTCCAAGTTGCACACGGCCCTGTTTCCAGACCATGCCAGGTCTAGTCTCCAGGCCATACCGGGGCGAGTCCCCAGGACACAACGGGCTCAGTCTCCGGGCAACCTGGGCCCAGTCTCCAGACGGCGCTGTGTTCAGTCTCCTAGGTGCACCGCTCCCAATGTCCAGACAGCACCGGGACCAGTTTCCAGACTGCACTGGGCTGAGTCACCAGTCTGCGCCTGGCACAATATCCAGACAGCACGGGGCTCTGTCTCCAGAATCTCCACTCCACTACGGGTCAAGTCTCCAGACCTCAACAGGCTCAGTACAGGGCACAATGGGCTCATATTCAAGACCATGCTGGGCCAAGTCTCCAGATGAAGCCATACCTAGCCCCAGCCACACCCGGCTCAACTCCATACGATGCTGGTCCTGGTCTTCTGGTCGAACAGGGCATGTCTCCACAGCACGCCAGGCACAGTGTCCACACCACATCAGGTCCATTCTCCAGACCGCATTGGGGCCCAGTCTCCAGGCTGACCGGACCTAGACTTCACACTGTGCTGGGCACAATTGCCAGATCACGCCAGGCCCAGAACCCAGGCCACACTGAAACTTCCACCCGTACTTAGCCCAGTCTCCACATCGCTCTGGACCCAGTCTCCAGTCCACGCCAGGTCCCATCTACAGGACACACCGGACCAAGTCTCCAGACTGCACCAGGCAGAGTATACAGGCCACACCGGGTCCAGTGTTCAGACCATCCCTGGGCCCAGTCTCCAGACTGCACTGGGTCCAGTCGCCTGACCACACCAGACTCTATCTCCACAGTGTGGTTGGCTCATTCTCCAGATCGCACCGTGCCTAATCTCCTGACCATACCAGACCCAGTCTCCACAGTGTGCTGGGCGTATTCTCCTGACTGCACCCAGCAAAGTCTCCAGGCTATGCTGGGCCCAGTTTCCAAGCCACACTGAAACCAGGCTCCAGGCTCCGCCAGACCCAGTGTCCTGGCGGTAATGGGCTCAGTCTCTAGACCGCACTGGGCCGGGTCTCCAGACCACGCTTTGCAGAGTCTCCAGGATGTAGCGATACCAGTCTCCAGGCCAGACTGACTCCACTCTCCAGGCCACCCCTGTCCCAATTACCAAGCCGCACCAGCCTCAGTCTCTAGACTGCACCCGACTCAGTCTCCAGACTAAACTAGGTTCAGTTTCTACAGTAAAGCAGCCTCAGTCTCCAGAATACACTGGGCTCAGTCTTCACAGCACAGCTGTCTTAGTCTCCAGGTTTCACCACGACAAGTCTCCAGTCCACGCCTGGACCAGTCTCTAGGCTGCACCGGACCAGTCTCCAACATGGAGTGGAACCAGTCTCCAGAACACGCCAGGCCCAGTCTCTAGGCACCACTTGAGCCAGTCTCTAGACTGCACTGAGCACAGTGTCCAGGCCACAGCGGGCCCAGTCTCCAGGCCACACCGGGCCCAGTGTCCAGGCTGCACTGGGCCCAGTTCCAACAGCAATCTGCCTAATCATCAGACTGCACTATGCCCAGTCTCCAGTCTGCACCAGGCCCATTCTCTAGACCACACCGGTCGCAGTCTCCAACCGCAATCTGTCCAGTCATCAGACCATATCAGGCCCAGTCTCCAGACTGCACTATGCCCAGTCTGCAGACTGCACCGGGGACAGTCTCGAGAATGCACTCGGCCCAGTCTCCAGACCACATGGAATCCAGTCTGCAGATGGCACTGATCACAGTCACCACGACTCTGTCTGCAAGCTGCACTGGGCCCAGTCGCCAGGCTGCAATAGGCCTAGCCTCCAGTCTGCACAGAGCCCAGTTTCCAGACTGCACCGGGCTGAGTCTCCAGAGCACACATGACCCAGAGCACACAATTTCAGGCCGCAGCAGACCCATTCGCCAAACAGCACTGTGCTTTCAATTTCGAGTCCTCATCTCGCCACATGAGCCTCCATTCTGCGACTACCCTCCTCCATTCCCTTCGGAGTAACTTTGAAAATTTAAAAGCTTGTGAACAATAAAGCCCAGAATTAAGTACACAAAGGAGAGACACAATGTGCTTGCGAAGCAGAGGAGTTTCAGCTGGAACATTTATACCCTGTGCAAACTTCCGGACACGTCACTCTTCTTTACTTATTCACACCATGCCTTTGGAGACCCAGAGCAGTTTTATCTGTTTCATTGCAATGTCTTCCATCAGGTATTAACAGTAGGAGATGAACATGACCGTTTCTGGCTCGTATGCTGCCACTGGATTTGTTTAAGGACTTTACAAACCGTTCTCACTGTAATTTGGAGGAGTGCAAGAACAACATTCAAAATTAGAGCAAGGGAAATGAAATTCATTTCAATCTGTTCCAAACTGCTTGGTAATCTTATCAGCAGCATATCTCTCAAATATCTACATATAGCCGTCTTATGAGCACTTTTCCTTTCCACGTTTTGACAACAAAATTGTTGATAGCATTTTGATGGGTTATAATTTATTTTATTAATCACTACAAGCTACCGAATAAGTACAAAAGAGTTCTGCGCCAAAATGGGTCTACGGCAAAATGGGCCTGCACCAAAATAGGCTGCGCCAAACCGGCTGCGCCGAATCACTCACGCCAAAATGGATGCACCGAATGGTCCCACTCCAGATCCGGGTTTATAGATTAGTGCACTGCTGTGGTCTGCATAGCTCGTCATCCTGAACAGAATTTTAGTCCGGGTTCATAGATCAATGCATTTCTGTGGTCAGCATAATTCCCCGTGTTGGACATTTATTTAGTGTGGATTTACTTATCAATTAACTGCTGAGGTCTGCATAGTTCCCTGGGCTGGACAGCTATCTAGTCCAAGATAATAAACCAAGGCACCGCTGTGCCCTCCAGATGTCTCTGTGCTGGACAGATATCCAGTCTGGGTTTGTAGATCAATGGACTGCTGTGGTCTGGACAGCTCTCCGTGCTGGACAGGTATCCATTCCCGGATTAAAATTCATTATACTACTGCGCTCTGCATAACTCCCTGTGCTGGACAGATATCTAGTGCGGGTGTATTGATAAATGCACTGCTATCGTCTGCATAGGTCATCTCGCTGAGCAAATATCTCGCCCGCATTTCTTGATCAATGCACTGTTGTGGTCTGCACAGCTACCTGTGCTGGACAGGTGCATAGTCCGGGTTTAGAACTCAATGCACTGCTGTGATCGGCACAGCCCACTGTGCTGGACAGATATCTAGTGGAGGTTTCTGGATCATGGCACTGCTATGGTCTGCATAGCTCGATATCGATCCCAGATTGACAGAACCATTCACTGCTGTGATCTGCACCGCTCGCGTGCTACACAGGTATCTCGTCCGGGCTAAGATCAATGCATTGCCGTGGTCTGCATAGCTCCACGTGCTGGAAAAACATCTAGTCTGGGATCATGGATCAATGCACTGCTGTCATCGGACACAGGTTCCCGTGTTGGATAGTTATCTGGTCCGAATGTATAGATAAGTGTACTGCTGTGGTCTGCCGAGCTCGCTGTGCTGGACAGATACCGACTCCAGTTTTAAAGAACAATGCACTGCCGTGATCGGCACAGCTTCAGGTCCTGGACAGATATCTTGTCCGAATTCATGGATTAATGCACTGTTGTGGTGTGCACAATTCCCGGTGCTGGACTGATATTTAGGAAGGATTTATTGACCAATGTACTGCTGTGGAGTGCACAGCTCCTGGTGCTGGACAAATATCACGTCCGTGTTTGAAGGTCAATGCACTGCTGTGACCTGCACAGCTCCCCGTGGTGGAGAGATTTCTAGTCTAAATTTATAGATAAATGCACTGCTGTGCCTTGTAGAGTTCCCCGTGTTGGTCAGGTAACTTGTCCAAGTTTATAGATGAATGGACTACTGTAGTCTGCACAGCTCCCCGTGCTGGACAGAGATCTATTCCGGGTTAATAGATAAATTCACTGTTGTGACTGCACGGCTTCCCATGTTGGATAGATATGTAGTCTGTTTTTTATAGATTAATGCACTGCTGCAGTCTGCATAGTTCCCAGTGCTGAACAAATATGTAATCTGGTTTTACAGATCAATGCACTGTTATGGTTTGCACAGCTCCCCGTCCTGGAGAGATATCTTGAACGGGTTAATTGATTAAACCACTGTTGTGGTCTGCAGACCTCCTGGTGCTGGGCAGATATCTCGTCTGGGTTTATAAATCAACGCACCACTGTGGTCTGCACAGCTCCCTGAGCTGGACTGAATACTAGTTCGGTTTCATAGTTCAGTGCACTGCTGTGATCAGCAGATCTCCCGGTGCTGGACAGAAATCGAGTCTGGTTCAGAGATCAATACAATGCTGTAGGCTGTGTAGCTCCCGATCCTGGACAGATATCTACTCCGGGTTAATGGAACAAAGCACTGCTGTGGCCTACACAGATCCACATGCTGGTCATGTATCTAACCCTTTTTTAAATAGATGAATGCACTGTTGTGCTGTGCACACCTCCCAGTGCTGGACACATGCCTGGTCTGGGTTTGTCGATCAGTGCCTTGCTGTGGTCTGCATAGCTTCCTGCGTTGGATAGATATATAGACCAGGATTATAGATCATTGCACTGCAGTGATCGGCACAGCTCCCAATGATGGATAGATATCTATTCCAGGTTTATAGATTAATCCTCTGCTGTGGTCTTCACAGCTCCCGGTGCTGGACAGATAACTCGTCCGGATTGATGGCTCAATGCACTGCTGTGATCGACACATCTTCCCGTGTTGGATAGGTATCTGGTCTTGATTTATAGATAAGTGCACTGCTGTGTTCTGCAGAGCTCCCTGTGCTGGACAGATATCTGGCCCGTGTTGATAGACGAATGCACACCTGTGATTAACACAGCTAAATGTGCTGGACAGCTATCTCGTCCGGATTCATGGATTAATGGACTGCTGTGGTGTGCAGAACTCTCCGTGCTGGACAAATATCAATGCTGGGTTTATAGGTCAATGCACTGCTGTAGTCTGCACAGGTCCCGGTGCTTGACAGATATCTAGTCCGGTTTATATATCAATGCACTGCGATAGACTGCACAACTCATCGTGCTGGACAGATTTGTAGTCCGTTTTTTTCGATGAATGCCCTGCTGTGGTCCGCACAGCTCCTGGGCCTAGAAAGATATCAAGGATGGTTTTATAAGTCAATTTTCTCCGGTGTTCGGCACACCTCCCGGTGCTGGACACATATCTAGTCCGGGTTGATAGATCAAAGCATTGCTGTCGTCTGCACAAGTCCCACTGTTGGACAGACATCTAGTCTGGGTTTATAGATCAATGAACTGCTGTGATTGGCACAGCTTCACGGTTTGCATAGATATCCACTGTGGGTTTATAGGTTAGTGCACTGCTCTGGTCTGCACATCTCTCGGTGGTGGACAAATATCTAGCAGGGGTTCATAGACTGGTGCACTCCAGTGTTCTGCAAAGCTCCCGATGCTGAAGATATCTAGTCCGGGTTTATAGATGAATGCGTGGCTGTGGTGTACACAGCTCGTTGTGTTGGATAGATGTCTGGTCCAGGTTTATAAGTAAGTGCACTATTGTGTTCTGCACAGCTCCCTGTGCTGCACAGATATCTATTCTGGGTTTATATATCAGTGCACTAGTTTGTTCTGCATATCTCCCTGTGCTGGACAGATACCTAGTCAGGGGTCATAAATTAATACACTCCTGTGATCTCCCTGTGCTGAACAGTTATTGAGTCCGCGTTTATAGATCAATGCCCTGCTTTGATCGGCACAGCTCCCCGTCCCGAAGAAATATCTAGTCCGGGTTAATTGATAAAGTCACTGCTGTGGTCTGCATAGCTCCCGGTGCTGAACAGATATCTCGCCCGGGTGTATACATCATTTCACTGCTGTACTTTGCACAGCTACCAGTGCTGGACAGATATCCAGTCCGGGTTTAAAATCAGCGCACTGCTGTGGTCTGCACAGCTCCCCGGGCTGGACAGATATCTAGTCCTGGTTTATAGATGAATACACTGTTGTGGTATGCGCAGCTCCCTGTGCTGGACAGAATATCTCGTCCAGATTTATAGATCAATAGCCTGCAGTGGTATGTATAACCCCCGGTTCTGAACAGATATCAAGCCGCAATTATAGATCAATGCACTGCTGTGATAGGCACAGCATCTAGTTTTGGTTAGAAATCTGATCCGGGTTTATAGATTAGTGTGCTGCATAGCTGATCTGGTCTGCATAGCTTCCCATCCTGAACAGATATCTAGTCCGGATTTATAAATCAATGTATTACTGTGGTCTGCACAGGTCCCCATGTTGGACAGATATCTCGGTCCGGGTTTATAAATCGATGCACTGCTCCGGTCTCCCCAGATCCCTGTGCTGCACAGATAAATAGTTCAGGGTGATTGATCAAGGCACTGCTGTGGTTTGTAGAGCTCCCGGTGCTGGACAAATATCTACTCCGGATTTTTTGATCAATGCACTGCGCTCGTCTGCACAGCTCGCCGTGCTGGACAGACATCTGGTCCGGATTTAAAGAGAAATGCACTGCTGCGGTCTGCACAGCTCATGGTGTTGGACTGATATCTAAGCCGGGTTTATAGGTCAATGCACTCCGATGGTCTGCGCAACCCCCACAATTCCCACCCCCGGTACTGGCCAGATATCTAGTCTGGGTTTGTAGATCACTACACTGCTGTAGTAAAAACAACTTCCTGTGCTGGACAGATATCTATTCCATTTTTATTGACCAGTGCACTGCTGTGTTCTGCATATCTACCTGTTCTGAACAGATATCTAACCTGGCTTTATAGATCCCTGCACTGTTATGATTGGCACAGCTCCCGGTGCTGAACCTAGTCCAGGTTTTCGTGTCAATGCACGGCTGTGGTCTGCACAGCTCCCCAGGCTGGACAGATGTGAAGTATGGGTTTATAGATTAACACGCTGTTGTGGTCTGCACAGCTCCCTGTGCTGGACAGATATCTAGTCCAGATTTATAGATCAATGCCCTGCTGTGAGCTGCATAACCCCCGGTTCAGAACAGATATCAAGGCCGCGATAATAGATTAATGCACTGCTGTGATCGGCACAGCTTCCCGTGTTGGAGAGATAACTTGTCTGGGTTTATTGATCAGAGCAATGCTGTGGTCTGCACAGCTCCCCGTACTCGACAGATAACTAATTCAGGTTTATAGATCAATGCACTGTTGTGGTCTGCTCAGCTCCATGTGCTGGACAGATGTCTAGTCCAGATTTATAGATCAATGCCCTGCTGTGGTCTGTATAGCCCCCCGTGCAGAACAGATATCAAGGCCGCGCATATAGGTCAATGCAATGCTGTGATCGGCACACCATCTCTTTTTCTGTAGAATACTGATCTGGGTGTATAGATTAGTGCACTCATCTGGTCTGCATAGCTTCCCATCCTGAACAGATATCTAGTCCGGGTTTATAGATCAATGCATTGCTATGTACTGCGCAGCCCCTCCCGTTTTGGGCAGATATTTAGCCCGGGTTTATAAATCGATGCACTGCTCTCGTCTCCACAGATCCCTGTGCTGGACAGATAAATAGTCCAGGTGTATTGATCAATACAATGCAGTCGTCTGTGCAGCTCGCTGTTCTGGACAGATATCTTGTCCGGATTTATGGATGAATGCACTGCTGCGGTCTACACAGCTCCTGATGGCTGGACTGATATGAAAGCCCGGTTTATAATTCTATGCAGTCTGGTGGTCTGCACACACACACACGCACACACCCACACCTCCGACCCCCGCTGCTGGACAGTTATCTAGTCGGGGTTTATAGATCACTACACTGCTGCGGCCTGATTTGTTCCCTGTGCTGGACAGATATCGAGTGCGTGTTTATGGATGCATGCACTGCTGTGGTCTGCACAGTTCCTCGTGCTGGACAGATATGCAGTCGAAGTTTATAGATCGATGCACTGCTGTGATCTGCACAGCAGCCCTTGCTGGACAGATATCAAGGCCGAGTTTATACATCAATACGCTGCTTAGGTCGGTATACCTTCCGGTGCTGGACAGGTATCCAGTCTAATTTTTTTGAATAAATGAATTGCTGTTGGCTGCACAGCTCCCCGTGCAACCAGACATCTGGTTAAGGCTTATTGATTAATTCACTGCTCTGGAATGGACTGCTCCTTGTGCTGGACAGATATCTAGTCTGGGTTGATAGTTCAAAGCACTGCTGTGTTCTGCGCAAGTCCCCATGCTGGATAGATGTCTAGTCGAAGTTTATAGATCAATACACTACTATGCTCTGCATAGCTCCAGGTGCTGGACAGATACCTACTCCGGGTGGATGGGACAATGTACTGCTGTGATCAGAACAGCGTCTCGTGGAGGATAGATATCTTGTCCGGGTTTATAACTTAGTGCACTGCTCTGGTGTGCACAGCCCCCTGTGCTGGTAAGATATCTAATTCAGATTTAGGGATCAATGCACTGCTGTCATCTACACAGCTTCCCGTGTTGGATAGACATCTAGTCCGGGTTTATAGATTACCACAATGCTGTGGTCTGCAAGCTCCCCGTTCTGGGCAGATATCTAATTCAGGTTTATAGATCAATGCACTGTTGTAGTCTGCTTCGCTCTCAGTCATGAACAGATATCTAGTCTGTGTTTATCGATCAATGCACTGCTGTGGCCTGCACAGCATCCCGTGTTGGACAGATATTTAGTCCAGTTTAAGATATCGACGCATTGCTGTGGTCTCCTGCGCTGTCCAGATATCAAGTTTGGGTTTAAACATCAATGCTTTGCTGTCATCTCTAAGTTCCCGGTGCTGGACAGATATCGAGTCCGGGTTGAAAGATGAATGCACTTCTATAGTCTGCACAGCTCACTCTGCTGGACAGATATCTATTCCAGCATTGTCGACCAGTGCACTGCTGTGTTCTGCACAGTACACTGCGCTGAGCAGATATCTGGTCCGCCGATTCGTGATGAAAGGCTTTTATGCGAAACGTCAATTTTCCTGCTCCTCGGATACTGCCTGACCTGCTGTATTTTTCCAGCGTCACTCTGATCTAAACTCACATATCGACTCTGGGATTATACATCAATGCACTGCGGTGATCGGCATTGCTCCCAGTGCTGAACAGATTCCTCGTCCGGGTTGATGCATCATTGTAGAGCTGTGGACTGCACTGCTCACTGTGCTGGACGGAGAGAGTCATAGAGTCGTCAAGAAACAAACCCTTCGGTCCGACCCGACTATGCCGCCCTGATATCCCAAACCAATCTAGTCCCACCTACCAACACCCTAAACCTATGCCTCCAGTTCGTGTCTTCCGACCCCAGGGAAGAGACTTTGCCTGTTTTCCCTATCCATGCCCCTCATAATTTTGGAAACATCTATAAGGTTACCCCTCAGCCTCCGATTCTCTAGGAAAACACCCCCAGTTTGTTCAGCCTCTGCCAATCTCTTAAATCCTCCAACCCTGGCAACATACTTGTAAATCTTTTTTGCACCCTTTCAAGTTTCGCAACATCTTTCTGACAGGAAAGAGACCAGAATTGCACGCAACATTCCAACAGTGGCATAACTAATGCCATGTATAGCCGCAACATGACCTCCCAACTCCTGTATTGATCAATAAATGAAAGCATACCAAACGCCTTTTCACTGTCCTATCGACCTGCGAATCCACTTTGAAGGAAATATGAAGCTGCACTCCAAGCTCTCTTTGTTCAGCCACACTCCGTTGGAACTTACCATTAAGATTCCTGATGAAGGATGCTAGCTACGAACGTTGTTTTCCTGCTTCTAGTATGCTGCCTGACATGCTGTGCTTTTCCAGCACAACTCTGATCTGAACCCTTACCATTCCGTCCATAAGTCCTGCTAAGATTTGCTTTCCCAAAATGCAGCATCTCGCATTTATCTGAATTAAACTCCATCTGCCACTTCTCAGCCCATTGGCCCATCTGGTCAAGATCCTGTTATAATCTGAGCTGACCCTCTTCGCTGTCCACTACACCTCCAATTTTGGTGTCATCTGCAAACTTACTAACTGTACCTTTTATGCTCGCATCCAAATCATTTATGTAATTGACAAAAAGGAGAGGGCCTAGCACCGATCCTTGTGGCACTCCACTGGTCTCAGGACTCCAGTCTGAAAAACAACCTTCCACCACCACCCTCTACCTTTGAGCCAGTTCTGTATCCAAATGGCAAGTACTCCCCATATTCCATGAGATATAACCTTGCTAATCAGTCTCCCATGGGCAACCTTGCCGAACACCTTACTGAATTCCTTATGTTTCACATCTACCGCCCTGCCCTCATCAATCCTCTTTGTTTCTTCTTCAAAAAGCTCAATCAAGTTTGTGAGAGATGATTTCCCATGCACAAAGCCATGTTGACTATCGCTAATCCGTCCTTGCCTTTCCAAATAGTTGTGCATCCTGTCCCTCAGGATTCCCTCCAACAGATTGCCCACAACCGAGGTCAGGCTCACTGGGTGTAGTTCCGCAGCTTGTCCTGACCACCCTTCTAAAACAGTAACACCACGTTTCCCAACCTCCCGTCTTCCGTCAGATCACCTTTACCAATTTCAGCATTTCCTCCTCTGTAATCTGGACATTTTTCAAGATGTCATCATCTATTTCCCGACAGTCTGTATCTTACATAGCCTTTTCCACAGGGTAAATACAAATTCAAAATACTCATTTCGTATGTCCCCCATTTTCAGTGGCTCCACATAAAGGCAACCTTGCTGATCTTTTGCCAAAGATACCTCATGTACCATTTCTGCTCTCCTGATTTCCCTGTTAAGTATACCCCTACTGCTTTTATATTCTTCTAAGGATTCACTCGATCTATCCAGTCTATACCTGACATATGCTTCCTTCTTTTCCTTAACCAAAGCTTCAATTTATTTAGTCATCCAGCATTCCCTATACCTACCAGCCTTTCCATTCACCCTAACAGCAATATACTTTCTCTGGATTCTCTTTATCTCATATCTGTAGGATTGCCATTTTCCAGCTGTCCCTTTATCTGCGAACATCTGGGCCAGTCAGCTTTTGAAAGTTTTTGCTTGATTACTTCAAAATTGGCCTTTCTCCAATTTAGAACTTCAACTTTTAGATCTGATCTATCTTTTCCCAACACTATTTTAAGTCTAATAGAATTATAGTCACTGTTCCCCAAATGCTCACCCACTGACACCTCAGTGACCTGCCCTGCCTTGTTTCCCAAGAGTAGGTCACGTTTTGCGCCTTGTGTCGTAGGTGCATCTACATACCAAATCAGAAAATTGTCTTGCACGCACTTAACAAATTCCTCTCCGCCTAAACCTTTAACAGTATGGCAGTCCCAGTCTATTATTCTTACAAATAGCTGAGATCACCTTACAAGTTTGCTTCTCAATTTCTCTCAGATTATTAGTGGGTGTATAATACAATCCCAACAAGGTGAGTATCCCTTTGTTATTTGTCAGTTACACCCAAATATCTTCTCTGGATGTATTTCCGGAAATATCCTCCCTCAGCACCGATGTACTGCTGTCCCTTATCAAAATGCTATTCCCCCCTGCGGTCTGTGTCCCTTTCTATCTTTCCTGTAGCATTTTTATCCTGGAACATTAAGCTGCCAGTCCTGCCCATCCCTGAGCCACGTTTCTCTACTTGTTATGATATCCCAGTCCCATGTAGGTAACCGTGCCCTGAGTTCATCTGCCTTCCCTGTTGGGCCCCTTGCATTGAGATAAACCCAGTATAATTGATTAGTCCTACCTTTTCCCTTCCTTTCCTGACTGTTTGATTCGCTTCTGTTATCAACAGTACCAGTCTCAGATTGATCTCTTTCCTCACTTTCTCCCTGGTCTCACCCCTCCACCTTACTAGATTAAATCCTCCCGAGGAGATCGAGCAAATTTCTCTGCCAGTATATTAGTCCCCATTCAATTTAGGTGTATTCAGTCCTTCTTTTACAGGTGACTTCTACCCCAAAAGAGATTCCAATGATCTAAGTATGTGAATCCTACTTTGATACACCAGCTCCTCAGTCATGCATTCATCTGCTTGGTCCTCCTATTCCTGTTCTCACGAGCTCGTAGCACCGAGAGTAATCCAGATGACCTCCTTTTAAAGTTTCTGCCTAACCCTCTGTATTCTTCCTTCAGAATCTAAACCTTTTCCCTTCCCATATCGTTAGTTCCAACGTGGGCAATAAACTCTTGCTGGTTTATCTCCCCCGTGAGAACATTCTGCACCCTCTCTGAGATATCCTTGATCCTGGCTTCAGGGAAGCAACTCACCATTCTGCTTCTTCGCTGCTGGCCACAGAAACGTCTGTCTGTATCTCGGATTACAGATTCCCCTAACAGAATTGAGCGCTTGGAACATGACGTCCCCCTCGATGGATTAGAGCCGGTCTCAATACCAGAAACTTGTCTGTTCGTGCTACGTTCCCCTGAGAATCCATCATACCCTACATTTTCTAAGACAGCATACCTGTTTGAAATGGGTATATCCACAAAATACTCCTGCACGAGGTGCCTACCTCTCCTACCTTTCCTGGATTTAACCCATCCATATGACTGTGTCTGAGACTACACCCCTTCCAACAACTGCCATCCATCAGATACAGTTGCTGTTGCAAATTCCTCAATGCTTCTAACTGTCTCTCGAACTGATCCATTCGATCTGATAAGATTCGCATCCAACAGCATTTATGGCAGATATAATCCGCAGTAACCTGTGAACTGTCTTTAAACTCCCATAATGTAACAAGAAGTACATATCACTGTACGAAACATGATTTTTGCTCCTTCACAATCCATAGACCCAAAAAGTAACACCGTCTTATTTCTCTACAAAGCGCTGCCCAGGTTAAATTAATAATTATGGCTTATATTATAAGTCTAATCAAGAGACATATCTCCAAAAACATAAAGTCAAGGAAGAACCCACTCTACTCACGACTTAACACACTTGAACTCAGTTAAACACACTTGAACACACTTAAAGCAAAGATTAACTTGGCTGATTCTGTTCTGTGAACTTCTGCCAAACAGCACTGCTGAGGTCTGCACAGCTCCGCGTACTATACAGATATCATGTTAGGGTTTATAGATCAATGCACTGCTGTGGTCTGCACAGCTCCCCTTGCTCAACAGATAAATATTCCAGGTTTATAGATCAATGCACTGCTGTGGTATGCACCGCTTTCGGTGCTGGACAGTTATCTCCTCCGGGTTTATAGATGTATGCACTGTTGACGTTTTCACAGTCCCCGTGCTGGACAGAATTCTAGTCCAAGTGTTTAGGTAAGTGCACTGCTGTGGTCTGCACAGGTACCCTTGCTGGACAGATATCTATTCCAGGATTATAGATCAATGTACTGTTGTGGTTCGGACAGCTCCTGGTGCTGGACAGATGTCTCGTCCAGGTTTATGGACCATTGTACTGTTGTGGACGGCATAGATCCCGGTGCTGGATAGATATCTAGTCCGAATTTACAAATCAGTGCACTGCTGTGGTCTGCACAGCTCCAGGTGCTGGACAGATATCTAATCGGTGTTTCTCCATCAATGCACTGCTGTGGTCTGCACATTTTTCCGCACTCAGCAGATGTCTGGCTGGACCAAGCAGTGCTATATCTACACAGTACTCTCATTTTAGTTAACGGTTCTTTGTAGTGTGCTGAAAATGCCACACAACTAACTATTTCAGCTGATCTAGCAATGCCTTTTCTTCACATTCTAGTGATTGGACCCTTCGTATCTCATTCCATTAATGATACAGTGTGTCCAATACATCATGTCAGTGATTACCCACTGTCCTGGCTGCAGCCACAACCTCCTCATTCAGAAGCAAACAGCCATTCCCATTGGCTTTGGGTCTCCAGTCGACAGAAAGGATGGCCATCCCTTTGGTATACGGCTTAAGACACCCTTTAGTTCACCACACCCCACCGCCAACCAACCACATCATAATATCCAGTGCACACTGAGAGAAATGGGGCCACTTGGATCATCAGGGAGAAGACCATCAGGGAAATGGAGCAACACTTCCATGACTGCATGGTTCAGAGTGAACCCTGCAGTGCACACTGTTTCACTAAGTCCTGTCATCTCTCCCCTTTTATGTATTATACAGCCGGTTATTCTTCCTGAAAAAAAACATCAGTTTCATGGATTTCCTCGTTATATTCCAGTTGCAAAATTATTGTCTATTGCTTATCCACTTACAGGTTGTCTACCTCCTCTTGATAATCTCGCCTCTTATCGATCTTAGTTCGAATGCATTTGTTCCATTTATCGAAAACATTTACACTGGTTGCAAATAGGTGATGCCCCAGTACTGGCCACCGTGTCAGGGCGAACGTTAATTAGTATTAAACTGTGTTAATTCATCCCAGTTCCCGGCTCCGTAACCAGTCCTCCTCGTATTCCTGTGTTGCAGCTTAAAAAGTTTGAGTGATCCCTTAAGTTTTCTCTATAACAGTTCTGCAATATTAAAGGTTCTGCTCCAGTTGCTGAGTAACAGCATCCAAAGGCAGAATTACCTCTTTCTGTTCTTGTTTAAAACTCTTGATGGGCAGGATAGTCTGCATCAGTATCGGTGTAGTTGTGAATACTGCTGAACATTTTGGAACCATCAGTGAACAGCCCACTTCTGACTCGGTGATGGAGGGAAGGCCATTGCTGTTGCCGCTGCTGATAACCCAAAGTGCCTCAGGGATGGAATTGTCCGAGTTGGTCAGGGAAGGAGAAGGAGGCGTCCGAGATGGTCCTAGTGAACTTGACATCGGGCTGCAAAGTATTGGGGAGGTTTATGAACTGTTCAACCTCCTCGCGGGAGCACGAGGTGTTGTCGAAACAGTCATCCATGGAGTGGAGGAAAACGGATGGAATGGTGCTGGTGTAACCACGGAAAATTCCCCTGAACCTTCTACACCCAACATTCTATAACAGAATTCCCCCGGAACATTTTGTATTCAACATTCCATAAATGACGTTCTCCAGAAAATTCTATAGCCGACATTATATAACGGACATTCCCCGGACAATTCTGTCCCCAAAATTCTATAACTGACATTCCCTGGATCATTCTATCCCTGACATTGTTTGTGAATGGCCGGACCTCGGTGACTTGAACAAACAATAAATTACCGCGCAAGAACTGTCACAAATACGACTTTTGACAAACAGGCAGGATACATGAACACCAACTAGCCACTAAACGACATGATCCACTCTCACTAGTATACTTACATACATGTAAGGAAGGACACCATTTCGACTGGGACAGCACATCCATCTTAGGACAAACCAAACAGCGACACGCATGCGAGTTCCGAGAAGCATGGCATTCCAACTGAAAGTCGATCAACAAACACATCGAGTTAGACCCATCGACCACCCCAGAGCAAAATAACAGGAAGTGATGTCAACACAGGAAATGACATCTTCACGGGAAGTGACATCATCAACGCAAAGAACTCCAAACATATAATTAGAAAGCAGGTATCGTGTACACTGCTTCGCCTGAGGCCCACTGAAGATGTTACCTAGTAGGGTGACGAAATGTCTGGAAATTAACTTCCCAGCTCAATGAGCGAACCTACATCCAGAACCTTCACCAGAGCTACAAACCTTCTCAGAACTCGCTAAGATGTGTCTCTGTGTGTATGGAGAGGGAGGGGTTCTTGTGTTTTCTGGCACTTTTTTCCTCAGTAATTCCGACTTTACCATTTGTTATTCCAGCTACAATTATTTTAACAAACCTCTGCATACATTGACACATTTGAAAATCTCACTGGGTCCTCATTCAAACGGGTCCCTTTGCCTCCAGGCTGATGCATAATGTGTTTGTTTTCCTTCCTCACAGCTAACGTAGTGACCATCTACGTCCTGCTTTATAAAGATTGTGGATTGTCTTCATGTGTCAGACATTACCTGGGAGCCATGGCAGCAGCGGATCTACTGGTTATTATCTTCGACCTGACACTGAGACACATTCCCATTGTTTTTCGGGAACAGTTTTATTTCCTGGAGTACTCCGTCCCCGTGTGTAATATCCACGCTGTCCTGCTTTACGCAGCCACTGACTGCTCTGTCTGGTTCACCGTCACTTTCACCTTTGATCGGTTTGTGGCCATTTGTTGCCAGAAGCTGAAAAGTAAATATTGCAGTGAGAAAACGGCGGCTGTTGTTCTGGGAGCAGTGACTGTGCTGAGCTGTTTAAAGAACATTTTCTGGTATTTTATGCTCACACCTTTTTATTGGCTGGATAATGTCCCCTGGTTTTGTGGTGTAACAGTCGCTGTTTATTACTCCATTGTCTGGGTCACAATCGAGTTTCTCCATCACATTCTAACCCCGTGTGTCCCATTTCTCCTGATTCTGCTGCTCAATGTTCTCACCGTCAGACACATTTTAGTGACCAGCAGAGCCCGCAGGAGACTCCGCGCTCACACCAATGGGGACGCTCAGTCTGACACAGAAATGAGAAACCGAAAAAAATCCATTATTTTACTGTTTGTGATCTCGGCCAATTTCATCGTATTATGGTCAACGTTCATGGTGTATGCCATATGGAGACGGATGTGGTTGATTGGGTATTTTATTGTGTATCTAGATCCCTTTGTGCGGGAATTGGGCTTCATACTGCAGCTCCTCAGTTGCTGCACAAACACCGCGATTTATGCAGTGACCCAGACGAAATTCAGACAGCAGCTGAAGAATGTGCTGAAATACCCCTTTATCCAAATTCATCAATCAATCAAATTTACTCACTAAAGAATCCATCTGGGATTTCCTCATTTCATTTCAGTGTTTCAGCAATGGAGCAGACTGTCGCACTGTCAACAGACTGAGGGTTGCGCTGGTTTGTCCAATCTTATCTCGCATGGGCATTACAGGGACACATTTCAATGTTGCTCACAACTCAGGGGCCAGTGAGAAAAGGCAGCAGATTGACTATGTCAATCCCTTCAATTTTAAAACAATAAAGATGCTCATTAAAACGTGCCGAGCAGCAGAGTGAAAGATTCTTTGTCTTTGTGTTTTAGAAGCTGAGCTCGACAGAGACAGACACAATCCCAACTCCAGGTCCTTCAGGGAACGGGAGGGGACCAGATCCAGAGCTCAGGAGCGGGCATTAAGTCACTGTGTCCTTGCTTTCACCTCTGGGTCCCCCAACTCAGACCTGGCCTTCAGCAGAATTCACCTCTTTGCATTTGTCCCCCTCCCGCCATATCTCCCTCCAACTCTTAGACTGTCTGTCTGTCTATCTCTTCTCCTCCAAATTACACAGTCTATTCTGCTGTACGGGGGATTGAGTGTGATATTGTGGTGTGTGCTGTAGAGTGTGCTTGAACGTGGGCAAGTGGGTGAGGGCGTGAGCGTCATGGCAGGGGAATTGTACCAGGAGAATCGGCACCATGGTGAGTGTGTGCGCCGGGTGGAGTGAGCATGACGATGGTAGAGTGTGTGGGGGAGTTAGCGTGATGGTGTTGGAGTGTGTCAGCAGCGAAGGAGATGGTGGGGAAGAGTGTGGGGAGCAAGGGTGATGTTGGACGAGTATGCCAGGAGAGTGAGCGACAAGCTGGGGGAGTGTGCAGCGGAGTGAGCATGATGGCAGGGGAGTGTTTAAGGGTGTGAGCTTCATGGTAGGGAAGTGGGTGGGGGAGAGAGAGTTAGGTGGGGGAGCGTGTGGATCGAGATAATGCTGGTTGCAGAGTGTGTGGAGAGCAAGGTTGATGTTGGGGGATATATGCGTTGTGAGCATGATAATGTTGAAGTATGGGTGAGTGGGTGTGGTGGTTGGGGTGTGTGGGGGGAGTGAGGGTGATGGTGGGCAAGTGTTTGAGGGAGTGTCTGATGGTGGAGGAATGTATAGGTAGTGAGGTTGTTGGTGGGGGAGTGAGTGGGGAGAGAGCATGATGGTGGGATGACTGTGGGGAGTGACGATTACACATGTGGGTCGTGAGGGTGATGGTGGAGGAGACGTGGGGGGAGTGTTCATGATGGAGGGGGCGTGTGTGGGAAGTGAGGGTAATGGTGGTGGAGGGTGTGGGGAGTCAGCGTGATGGTGGGGGAGTGTCTTGGAAGTGAGCGTGATGGTGGGGGAGTGTATGCGGAGTGAGTGTGATGATGGGAGAGTGTGTGGCGAGTAAGGGTGACCGTGGGGACTGTATTTTTGGAGAGAGGGTGATGGTGGGGGAGTGTGTGGTGAGGGAGTATAACTGTGGATGAGTGTGTGGGGGTGTGAGGTTGATGGTAAGTGAGTGTGTTGGGGAGTGATGCAGCTGATGGGGAGTGTGTTGGGATGTGAGCGTGTTGGTGGGGCCCCTGCAGGGAGTGAGGGTGATAGTTGCAGCCTGTATGGGGAATGAGGGTGACTTTTGCACGTGTGTGTAGAGTGAGGTTCGTGGTAGGGGAGTGCACAGGAGAGTGAGCATGATGGTGAGGTAGTGTCTGCGGAGTGATCGTGACGTTGGGGGAATGTGTGAGCAGTGAAGTTGATGGTGGGGAGTGTGTGGGGACTGAGGGTGATGGTGGGGCAGTGTATGTGGAGTGAGCCAGATGGAGTGGGAGTACGTGCGGAGCAAGGTTATTGTTGGGGATGTGTGTGGGGACTGACCATGATTGTAGGGGAGTGTGTGGTGAGTGAGGGTGCTAACAGGGACGTTTGTGGGTGTGATCCTGATCGATGTGGAGTATGTAGGGAGTGAGGTTGATGGTGGGGGGTTGCGTGGGCAGTGAGGGTGAAGGTGGGGTATTGTATGGGATTGAGGGTGATGGTGGGGGTGTGAGTGTGTTGGTGGGTGTCTGTGTGGGTAGTGTGCGTGTTGGTGGTTGAGTATGTCTGGGGAGTGAGGGCGATACTGGGAGAGTGTGTGGGTCCTAAGTGTGAGGGTGAGTGTCCTTGGAGTAAGTGTGATTTTGGGGAATGTGTGAAGAGTGAGCATGATGCTGGGGGAATGTGTGGTGACTGAGAGTGCTTGTGGGATAGTTCGCGGGGTGTGAGCCTGATGAAGGGGGAGTGTGTGGGGAGTGAGTGTAATGGTGCTCGAGTGAGTTGGCACTGAGGGTGTTGGTGGGGAAGTGTGTGGGGAGTGCTTGTGATGGTGGGAAAGTGTGTGGGGGTGATGTGATGGTGGGCGAGTGTGTGGGGAGTGAAGGTGACAGTGCGGTTGTTTGTTGGGGAGCGTGAGTGTTTGTGGGGGACTATGTGGGGAATGAGGGTGATGGTGGAAGGGTTTTTGGGCAGTTAGGGTGATGGTGGAAGAAAATATGGGGAGTGAGACGGTGGGGATGTGTGAGCAGTGTGAGGGTGATGGTGGGGAAATGCGTATTGTGTGAGGGTGATGTTGGGGGGGGAGTGTGTGGGGTGGGAGGATGATGGTGGGTTGTATGCGGAGAGCGAGCGTGCTGGTCGGGGCATGTGAAATTAGTGAAGCTGATGGTGGGGGAGTGTGAGGGCAGAGAACATGATGGTGCGAGAGAGTGTGGGGAGATAAGGCGGCAGTGGTGTGGTGAGTGGGGAGTTAGCCTACTTGTAGTGGTGGGTGTGTGGAGGGAGTGTGATGACCGGTATTGGGTGTGGAGAGAGGGCGATGGTGTGTGCGAGTGTGTTTGTGATTGTGTGTGGGGAGTTAGTGTAATGTTGGGGATGTTTGTTGGGAGTGAAGGTGATGGTGGGTGAGTGTGTCATGAGTGAGGGTGATGCATGTGTACATCTGAGGAGTGAGGGTGATTCTGAGAGAGTGTGTGGGCCATGGGTGTGATGGGGGAGTGTGCTTGGAGTGAAGGTGACGATTGGGTGTGTTTTGAGTGAGGCTGATGCTGGCAGTCTGTGGGTGGAAACAGCGTGTTCATGGGAGAGCGTTTGGGGGTGAGGCTGATTGTGGGGAGTGACTTTTGGAGTGAGGATGATGATGCGGGAGTGTTTGGGGAGTGAGGGTGAAGGTCGGGGCTTGTGAGGGGAGCGAGGGTGCTGGTGGGGGATTATGTGGGAGAGTGAGGATGATGGTGGGCTAGTGGCTGGTGAGTGAATGTGATGGTGGGGGACTGTGAGGGGAGAGTGATTGATGGGGTGGAGTATGTGGGGAGTGAGCATGATGGTGGGTAGTGAGAGTGATGCTGAGGGAGTGTGTGTGGAGTGAGGGTGATGGTGGGGTGTGTGTGCAGGTAGTGAGGTTCGTGAGGGGAGTGTGTTGACAGTGATAGAGATGGTGGGGGAGTGTCTGTGGAGTGAAGGCGATAGTGGGTGATTATGTGGTGAGTGAGGGCGATTGTGGGTGCACGTGTGGGGAGTGACGGTGATGGTGGGGAAGTATGTGTGGACAGAGTGTGATGGTGGGGGAGTGTGTGGGGAGTGGGAGCAATGGTGAGGGAATAGGTATGAAGTGAGTGTAATGGTGAGGGCGTGTGTGTGCAGTGAGGATGATGGTGTGGGAGTGTGTGCGGGGAATGAGGTTGGTGGTGGGTGAGTGTGTTGGGAGTGATAGAAATGGTGGGGAGTGTCTGTGGATTGAGGGCGATGGTGGGGGAGTATGTGGTGAGTGAGGGTGATTGTGGGTGCACGCGTGGGGAGTGACAGTGATGAAAAGCAAGTGTATGTAGAGAGAGTGTGATTGTGTGGAGAACGTGTGGGTGAAGGTGGCTGTGCGCGTCGAGGTGAGGTTGATGTTTACGGGACTGTGTTTGGAGAGAATATAACAGTGTGAGGGTAGTGAGCGCGATGGTGTAGAAATGTGTGGGCAAGGAGTGTGACGGTGGGTGAGCATGTGGGAGCGAGCGTGATGGTGGGGGAGTGTGTGGGAGCGAGCATGATGGTGGGAGAATGTGTGGGGAGTGAGTGCGATGGTGGTTGAATTTGTGGTGATTGTGGGTGATGGTGGATGCACGCGTGGGGAGTGAGGGTGATGGCGGGGGAGTGTGTGGGGAGCGAGGGAGGTGGTGGGGTGTGTGTAGAGATAGGGTGTGATGAAGGGGGCGTGTGACGATAGTGAGGGTGATGCTGGGAGATGTGTGGGCAGAGAGCGTGACAGTTGTTGAGTGCATGGTGAGCTCGTGCAATGTTGGGCGAGTGTGTGGGGAGTGAGGGTGACACTGTGGGAGTGCGTGTGGATCGAGGGTGATCGCGGGGGTTGTGGAGAGAGTGTGATAGTGGGGGTGGGTGGGGAGCGAGGGTGAAGTTGGGTGTGTGCCTGGAGAGTGAGAGTGCTGTGAGGGGATTGTGTGAATAGAGACTTTAACAGTGGGGGTGTGCGAGGATAGTAAGAGTGATGGTAGGAGAATGTGTGGGAAGAGAGCGTGACGGTGGGTGAATCTGTGGGACGGTCCATGATGTTGGGGGAATGTGTGGGGAGTGAGGGTGACAGTGGGGCCGTGAGTGAGGTGTGACAAAGATGGTGATGGATAGTGTAGTGTGTGAGGGTGATGAAGGGCGAGTTTATGGGCAGTGAGAATGTCGGTGGGTGAGTTTGTGGAGAGTGAGGGTGATGGTAAAGATGCTTGTGTCTAATGTGAATCTGGTGATGGGCAGTGTGAGCGGAGTGAGGCTGATTGTAGGGCAGTGTGTGGGTAGTGAGGATGATTGTTGGCTTGTGCGTTGGTGTGAGGGTGATGGTGGGGGAGTGTGTGGGCAGTGAGCGTGATGGTTGGTATGTCTAAGGAGTGAGGGCGATTCTGGAAGTGTGTGTGGGTCGTGAGTGTGATGGGGAATGTGCTTGGAGTGAGGAGGACGATGGGGAGTGATTGGGGAGTGAGTGTGTTGGTGGCAGAATGCGTGTGGTATCAGTATGATGGTGAGTAAATGTGGTGGATAATGCGGCTTATGGTGGGTGTGATTTGGTTCGTAAGGGTGATAATGGGCCATGTTTGGTGAGTGAGAGTGAAGGTTGGATCGTGTGAATGGAATGAGGGCGGTAGTGGGGAATGTGTGGTGTGAAAGCGTGATGCTGGTGGAGTGTGTCGGGAGTGAGAGTCATGGTGGGTGAATGTGTGGGAGGTGATGGTGTGGGAGCGTATGGGAATTGAGTTTTCTGTTGGGGTTATGTGTGGAGATTGAGCGTGACAGTGGGAGTGTGTGAGTTACAAGTGGGATGTCGGGGGACTATTTGAGGAGTGAGCTTGATGTTGGGGAGTGTGTGGGAAATGAGTGTCTTGTTGGGGGAGGGTTGTAGGGAGTGACATTGAATGTGGGGAAGTGTGTGTTTAGTAACACACATGGTGGGAGAGCGCGTGGGCAGTGAGGGTGATGGAGGGGGAGGATGTGAGGAGTGAGTGTGAAGATAAGGGAGTGTTTGTGACGTCAGGTGATGATGGGGGAGTATGTGAGTTGTGAGGATGGTGGTAGGTGTAGGACTGGGGAGTGAGGGCGATGTTGGGGGAGTGTGTGTGGAGTGAGAGTGAGTGGGGGAAGTGTGTTGGGAGTGATGGAGATGGTGGTCGAGTGTTGGTGAGTGAGGGTGATGGTGGTGGAGTGTGTGGGAATCAAGAGTGGTGGTGGGGTGTGTGTGGAGATAGAGCGTGAGGTTGGGGCGTGTGTGAGTAGTGAGGGTGATGGTAGGGGTGTGCATGGGCAGAGAACGTGACCGTGGGGGTGTGAGGATGATAGTGGAGGAGTGTGTATGGAGTGAGAGTGACTGTGAGGAAGTGTGCATGAAGTGAGGGTGGTGGTGGTTGTGTGAATGGGGTGTCAAGGTAATTTTGGGGGAGTGTGTGTGGAGAGTGCGTGACCGTGGGCGAGTGCATGGGGAGCGAGAGTGATGTTTGGGGAGTGTGTGTGGAGTGAGTGTGACAGTGGGAAAAGTTTGTGGAGAGAGGGTCATGGCGGGCGAGTGTGTTGGGAGTGAGCATGCTGGTGGTTGAGTGTTGGTAAGTTAGGGTGATCATGGGCGCAGGAGTGCGGAGTGACGGTGATGATGGGGGTGTGTGTGGGGAGCGAGGGTGGTGGTGGAGTTTGTGCAGAGAGAGGGAGTTACGGTGGTGGAATGTGAGTGAAGTGAGGGTGATGGTACGGGTGTCGGCAGAGAGTGTGACAGTGGGTGAGTGCGTGGGGAGCTAACGTGATGAAGGACGACTGTGTGGGGAGTGAGGTCGACCGTGTGCACGTGAATGTGATCATGGTGGAGTGTGATGGATGTTCGGGTGATGACGGGGGAGTGAATGGGCAGTGAGAATATCGCTGGGACAGATTGTGGGGTGTGAGGGTGATGGTGAGGGTGTTTGTGCCTGGTGTGAATGTGGTGATAGGGAGTGTGCGCGGAATGAGGATGACTGTGGGGCAGTTTGTAGGTAGACAGGGTGATGGTTTGGGAGTGTGTTGGTCTGAGGGTTATGGTGGGGGAGTGTGTGGGCAGTCAGCTTGATGGTGAGGGAGGGTGAGTATGTTGGTGGGGGTGTGTGCGTTGAGTGAGTGTGATGGTGAGGCACTGTGTGGAGAGTGAGGGTGATTGTTGAGTATGTCTGGGGAGTGACGGTGATTCTGGGAGAGTGCGTGGTTCGTATGTGTGATGGCAGGGGAGTATGTGGGTAGTGAGTGTGATGGCTGGAGAGTGTGTGGGGTGTGAGGATGATGGTGGGGAATGTGTTGGCAGTGAGAGTGTTGTTAGGGAATGGTAGGCAGTCAGGGTTTATGAACGGGCAGTACGTGGGGAGTGAAGGTGATCGAGTGGGAATGAGATGAGAGCTAGCGTGATGGTGAGGGCGTGCGTGGAGGAGGGAGGATGATGCTGGGGGAATGCGTGATGGAAGAGTGTGTGTAGAGTGAGCGTGATGATGAGTAAGTGTGTGAGGGAGTGAGGCTGGTGGTGAGTAGTGACTGTGGAAGTGAGGGTAATGGCAGGAGAGTGTATGCAGAGTGAGTGTATCAGGGGAGGTTGTGGGGGATGAGTGTGATGGTGGGGATAGTGTGCGGTATGACAGTGACAGTGCGGTTGTGTGTGTGGAGAGAGTGTGACGGTGGGGGAGTGTGTGGGGAGTGAGGGTGTTGGTGGGGGAATGCGTGGGGAAAAGGCAGATGGTGGGAGTGTATTTGGGTAGTGACTGTGATGGTGGGAGAGTGTGTGTGTAGTAAGGGTGACGGTGAGGGTGTGCAGGAAATGATTGTGACAGTGGGGGAGTGTGTTGAGTGATGGTGATGGTGTCGGAGTGTGTGTGGAGACAGTTTGGCAGTGGGGTGCGTATGGGGAGAGAACGTGCTGATGGTGGAATGTGTGGGGAGTGAGGGTGACAATGTGGGAGTGTGTGTGGAGTGAGGGTGTTGGTGGGGGGATGTGTTTGGAGTGTGTGTGATGGTGATGAAGAGTGTGGGTAGTGAGAGTGACAGTGAGCCATGGTGGTTGAGTGTGTGGTGAGTGAGGGTGATGGTGGGTGCAGGCGTGGTGAGTGAGGGCGATGGTGGTAGAGTGGGTTGGGTGTGAGGGTGGTGGTGGGGTGTGTCTGGAGAGAGAGTTTGACGGTGGGGTCGCGTGAGGGTAGTGAATGTGATCGTAGGAGAGTGTGGGCAGAGAGCGTGACCATGGTTGAGTACGTGGGGAGCTAGCGTGACAGTGGCTGAGTGTGTGGGGAGTGAGTGTGACAGTGTGGGAGTTTGTGGGGAGTGTTGGCGAGGGTGTTTGTGTCTGGTGTGAATGTGGTGATGGGGGTGCGCAGAGTGAGGGTGATTTGTGGCAGAGTGTGCGGTGTGAGTATGATGGTGGGAGAGTGTGTGGGGGATTGAGGATGATGTTGGTCCAGAGTGTGGCGAATGTGTGTGATGGTGGAAGAGAATGAGTGGCGTGAGCGTGATGGTGAGTACGTGTGTGGGGGAGTGAGCCTCATGGTGGGTAGTGAGTTAGGGGAGTGAGAGTGATGGCGGGGGAGTGTGTGGGGAGTGAGGGTGATGTTGGGGGAGTAGTTGGGGAGTGCGCTTACTAGTGGAGGGGTGCGGGGAATGATCGTGATAGTGGGAGAGTGTGGGAAACAAGGGTGATGGTGGGGGATTTTGTGGGAAGTGAGCACGATGGTGGGGGAGTGCGAAGGGAGTGGGGGTGCTGGTGGGGATGTTTGGGGAGAGATAGTGATGGTGGGGGAGTTCTCAGTGAGTGAGGGTGATAATGTGGTAGCATGTGAGGAGTGATGGTGACAGTGGGGTTATGTGTGGAGAATGAGTATGAATGTGGAGGAGGTGTGGTGAGTAAGCGTGCTGGCGGGGGAGTTTGTGGTGTGTGAGCCTGATGGAATGGGAGTGTGTGAGGAGTGAGGGAAATGTAGGGGGAGTGGGAGGGTGTGAGGGTGATGTTGGGGGAGTGCGTGGGGATTACAGTGATGATCGGGTTGAGTGTGGGGTGTGACGCTGACAGTGCGGGTGTGTTAGGGGAGTGAGGGTGTTGGCGGGGTACTACGTCGAGAGTGTGGGTGATGGTTGGGGTGTTTGTGGGCGATATTTGATGGGAGTGTGTGTGGAGAGAGTTTGACGGTGGGGTGTGTATGGGGAGAGAATGTGACGGTGTTGGAATGTGAGGGAAGTGAGGGGACAATATGGTAGTGTGTGTGGAGTGAGGGTGATGGTGAGAGAGTGTGTTGGGAGTAAGGTTGATGGTGGTGGTGTGTGTGGGAAGTGTGGGTGATGGTGGGGCAGTGTATGGGGAATGAGTGTGATGATGGGGAGTGTGCGTGGAGTGAGGATGGTTGTGGGGGAGTGTATGGGTAGCGAATGTGATGGTTAGGGAGTAAGTTTGGAGTGAGTGTGTGGGGAGTGAGGATGTTGGTGGGGTAAGTGTGGGGAGTGAGGGTGATGGTGGGATTGTATTTGGTCGGTGAGTGTAAAGATGTGTGAGTTTGTAGGGCGTAAGGGTGATGGTGAGGGTGTGTGTTGGGAATGAGGGTGACGGTGTGGTTAAGTTACTACATTTTACATTAGGGTTAAGTCTCATGACAACATCGTTGGCCGAAGGGCCTGTTCTGTGCCATACTTTTCCATGTTCTATGTGATGTTGGTGGAGTGAGTGGTGAATGAGGTTGATGATGGGGGTGTGTATGGGGAGTGAGCATGTCGGTGGGGAATTTTGGAGGGGGTGAGCGTGATGGTGGAGGGGTGTGATCGTGATGGTGGCAGATTATGTAGTGAATTAGGTTGATGATGGGCGAGTTTGTGTGGAGTGAGGGTGATGCTGGTGTATTGTGGTGGAGTGAGGTTGATTCTGGGATCGTGTGTGGTTAGTGACTGTCATGGGGGAGTGTGCTTGTAGTGAGGGTGACGGTTGGGAGTGAGTGTGGAGTGAGGCTGATGGTGGGGGAGTAGGTGAGCTGTGAGTTTGAGGGCGGGAGTGTGTGTGTTCAGAGTATGATAGTTGGAGATTGTGAGGGGAGTGATGGCGACAGTGGGAGAGTGAATGGGGAGTGAGCGTGCTGTTGGTGGAGTGAGTGGTGAATGAGGTTGATGATGGGGGAGTATATGGAGAGTGAGCATGTCGGTGGGGAAGTTTGTGGGGCGTGAGCATGATGGTGGGGGTGTTTATGGGCAGTG
Source organism: Chiloscyllium punctatum (assembly GCF_047496795.1). Lineage (NCBI taxonomy): Eukaryota > Metazoa > Chordata > Chondrichthyes > Orectolobiformes > Hemiscylliidae > Chiloscyllium > Chiloscyllium punctatum. Next base: position 34,663,304 of record NC_092771.1, on the reverse strand, counting down.
AGTTTGATGGTTGGGGAGAGAGGGGAGTGGGTGTGTTGGTGGTGGTGTGTATGGGAAGTGAAAGTGATGGTGGGGAGAGTGTGGGTAATAAGCGTGTTAGTGGGGGATTGTGTGGGGAGTGAGGGTGATGGTGGGCATGTGAGTGTGTTAGTAAGTGTGGGGAGTGAGGATGCTGTTGGAAGAGTGTGTGGGGAGTGAGATTGATGGTTGGGTGTGTCTGTGGAGTGAGGTTGATTCTGGGAGATTGTGTGGGCCATGACTGAGATGGGAAACTATGTGGGGAGTGAGTGTGACGGTTGGGAGTGTGTACAGAGTGAGGGTGTTGGTGTAGGTGTGGGAGTATGTGGGTAGTGATAGTGATGGCGAGAGTGTGTGGGGGTGTGATGGTGATGGTGAGTGCGTATGTGGACTGTGGGTGATTTTGGGAGAGTGTGCGCGGAGTGATGCTGATGGGCATGCGCTTGGGGAGTGAGGGTGATATTGGGGGAGTGTGTGGGGTGTGAGGGTGACGGTGAGGGTGTGTGTGCAGAATGAGTGTGATGGTGTGTGAGTGTGTGCAGAATGCAGATGATGGATTGAGAATTTGTGGGGAGTGAGGTTGTTGGTGGGTGTGTGTGTCGAGAGTGAGGGTGATGGTTTGCGAATGTGTGTGGGGTGAGGGCGACGGTTTGGGAATGTGTGGGGAGTGAGGCTGGTGCTGGGGGTGTATGTGAGGAGTGGGTTTGATGGTTGGGGAGTGTGTGGGGTGTGACGGTGACAGTGTGGTTGTGTGTGAGGTGTGAGGGTGTTTGTGCATCACTGTGTGTGGAGTGAGGGTGTGATGGGGAAGTGTGCGTGGAGTGTGGGTGATGATGGGAGACTGTGGGGGGAGGGAGGATGATGGCGAGGGACTCCGTGGTGAGTGAGGGTGATGGTGGGATTGTATGTGGGTAGTGAGTGTGATGGTGGGAGAGTGTGTGGGGAGTAAGGGTGACGCAGAGGGTGTGCGTGAGAAGTGAGGGTGACGGTGGGGAGGGCGTGTGGAATTAGGGTGTTGGTGGGGGAGTGTGTATGTTGTGAGGGTGATGATGGGAGAGTGTGTTGGGAGTGAGGGTGATGGTGGGTGATTGTGTGTGCAGTAAGGGTGATAGAACATAGAAGATAGAACTTGGAAAATTACGGCATAGAACATTTCCTTATGCCAATGATGTTGTGCCGAGACGTAATTCAAATGTAAAATGTAGTAACTCAACCTACGCACCCCGCAACTCACAGCTATCCACGCGCATGTCCAGCAATCGCTTAAATGACCCCAATGACTTCGCTTCCACCACCTCAGCGGGCAATGCATTCCATGCATTCACAACAGATGTGATAGTGTGGGAGTGTGTGTGGAGTGAGGGTGACGGTGGGAGTGGGTGTTGTGAGTGACGGTGATGCTGGCGGATTGGGTGGGGAGTGAGTGTTATGGTGTTTTGTACTTGGGGAGTGAGGGTGATGGTGGCGTGTATGGAGAGAGAATGTGATGGTAGGAGAATGTGTCGGGAGTGAGGATAAAAATGGAGGAGTGTGTGTGGAGTGAGGGTGATGGTGGGGGAGTGGGTGGGAAGTGAGGGTGATGGTGGGGCAATGTATGGGGAATGAGTGTGTTGATGACGAGTGCAAGCGGAGTGAGGATGATTTTCGGAGAATGTGTGGGTAGTGAAGTTGATGGTTGGGGAGTGAATTGTGGGTGAGGGTGATAGTGGGATAGTGTGTGGGTAGTAAGTATGAAGGTGGGAGTGTGAGGGGAGTGAGGGCGACGGTGATTTTGTGTTTGGGGAGTGAGGGTGACGGTGGGGGAGTGTGTGCCGAATGAGGATGATAATGGAGGACTGTGTGAGGGCAGAAAGTAATCGTGGGGAGGTTTGTGGGAAGTGAGGTCGTTGGTGGGGGTATGTGGGAAGTGACAGTGTGGGTGGAGAAGTGTGTGGAGACTGATGCAAATGGTGGGAGAGTGTGGGGCTAGTAAGGGTGATGGTGGGGGGAGTATGTGTTGCATGAGCGTGATGATGGTGTGGATGTGGGGAGTGAGTGCGATGGTGGGGGAGAGTGTTGGTGGCATGAGGTTGATGATGGGGGAGTGTGTGAGATGTGAATTTGGCAATCGGTAGGTGAGTGTGAATAGAGAGTGATGTTGGGGAAGTGTGGGTGGAACGAGGGTGATGGTGGGGGAGTGTGTGTGGAGTGAGGGTGATGTTGGGTGCACGTGGGGTGTCATGGCGATAATGGGGGACTGCATGCGGAGTGAGTGTGGTGGTGCGCAATGCGTGGAGAGAGGGCGTGACGGTGTGTGCGTGTGAGGGTAGTGTAGGTGACGGTAGGGGAGTGTGTGGGCAGAGAGGGTGACGGTGGGTGAGTGTGTGGGGAGCTAGCGTGATGGTGGGTGAGTGTGTGGGGAGTGAGGTTGACAGTGTGGGACTGATTGAGGAGTGAGCGTGATGGCGGTGGAGTGTGTTGTGAGTGAGGGTAATGAAGGGAGAGTGTACGGGCAGTGAGAATGTCGGTGGGGGAGTTAGTGGGGAGGGAGTGTGATGGTGAGAGTCGTTGTGTCTGGTGTGTATGTGGTGATGGGGAGTGTGCGTGGAGTGAGGGTGATTGTGGAGCAGAGTGTGGGTAGTGAGGGTGAGGGTTGGGGAGTGTGTTGGTGTGATGGCGATGGTGGAGGAGTGAGTGGGCAGAGAGCATGATGTTGGGGGAGTGTCTGGGATGTGAGGACGATGGTGGGAGAGCGTATAGTGAATCAGCGTGATGGTAGTGGACTGTGTGAGGAGTGTGGGTGATGATGGGGGTGTGAGTGTGTTGGTGGGGATGTCTGTGGGGAGTGACTGTGACAGTGAGGCAGTGTGTGGGGAATGAGGATGACTCAAGGAGAGAGTGTTGGTCGTGAGTGTGATAGGGGAGTGTGTGCGGAGTGAGATTGATGGTGGGGTTGTATGTAGTTAATTAGTGTGTTGGCGGGAGAGTGTGTGGGATATGAGGGTGTGTCGGGGATTGAGGTTGATGGTGGTGATTTAAGTGTGGAGTGAGGGTGATGGTGGGGAGATTGCTAGGAGTGAGGGTGATCGTGGGGGAATGAATTGGGAGTGAGCATGATTATGATTAAGTGTGAGGGGAGTGAGGCTGTTGTGCATAGGAATTCAGGGAGTGAGGACAATGGCAGGGGAGTGTGTGGGGAGTGATGCTGAAGGTTGTGGCATGAATGGGGAGAGAGTGTGATGGTCAGGAATGTGTGGGGAGTGAGCGCGATGCTGGGGGAATTTGTGGGGAGGGAGCTTACTGGTGGGGATGTGTGTGTGAACTGACCCTGACACGGGGAGAATGTGGGAAATTAGGGTGAAGGTGCGGGGTTAATGGGGGAGTGAGCATGATGTTGGGGGAGTGTCATGGGAGAGAGAATGGTGGTGGGTGAGTGTGGGAAGAGTGAGGGTGATGGTGGGGGAGTATGTGGGGACTGAGTGCAATGATGCGGGAGTGTGTGCGGAGTGATAGTGTAAGTGCAGTTGTGTGTGTGGAATACCAGGTGGTGAGTAAGGGTGCTGGCGGGGAGTTTGTGGGGTGTGAGTCTGATGGCATGGGAGTGTGTGGGGAGTGAGAGTGGTAGTGGAGGAATGTTTGGGGAGTGATGGTGACAGTGCAGGTGTGTGCGTGGAGTGAGGGTGTTGGTGGCGGTCAATGTGGGGTGTGATGGAGATGGTGGGCGAGTAATAGGGTAATGAGTGTGATGGCGAGAGAGTGAGTGTGGTGTGAGGGTGTGTGTGGGGAGTGAGGTTGATTTTGGGTGACTGTGTTGTAAAGAAGAGTGATGGTGGTGGTGTAGGGGAGAGAGCCTGACGGTGGGTGTGCACATGGGGCGTGAGGGAGATATTGGAGTAGTGAGTGTGGAATGAGGGTGACGATGAGGGTGTGTGTGAGTAGTGAGATTGACGGTGGGGGAGTGTGCGTGGAGTGAGGGTGATGTCGTGTGAGTGTGTGTGGAGTGAGGGTGTTGGTGGGTGTGTGTGTGTCAAGAGTAAGGGTGATGGTTGGGGAGTGTGTAGGGTTTGAAGGTGTCAGTGCTTTTGTGTGTGGGGTGTGATGTTATTAGTGGAGTCTGTATGGGGAGTGGTGGTGGTGGGTGTGTATTTGAGTAGTGAGTGTGATGGTGGGAGAGTGTGTGGAGAGTAAGGGTGATGGTGGGAGAGTGTGTTGGGAGTGAGGGTGATGGTGGTGGAGTGTGTGGGGAGTGAGGTTAATGGTGGGGCTGTGTATGGGGAATGAGTGTAATGACTCGTAGTGTGCGCAGAGTGAGGATGTGGGCTGTGAATTTGAAGATTGGGGATTGAGTTCGGAGTGATGGTAATGGGGGAGTGTGTGGTGAGTGAGGGTGATGGTGGAAGAATGTGGGGAGTGAGGATCACCATGAGTGTGTGTGTGCAGAGTGAGGGTGATGGTGGGAGAATGTGGGGAATGAGGGTGACGGAATGTGAGGCAATAATGATAATGGTGGGGCTGTGTATGTGAAATGCGTGTGAGAATGGGAGCGTGTACAGAGCAACCATGATTCTGGGGGAGTGTGTGGGTAGTGAAGATGATTGTTGTGGAGTGAGATGTGACTGAGGCTGATGTTGAGGTAGTGTGTGGGTCGTGAGAGTGATGGGGGAGTGTCCTTGGAGTGAGGATGACAGTTGGGAGAGTATGCAGAGTGAGGCTGATGTCTGGGGAGTATGTGTGTACTGAATGTGATGGCGGGAGAGTCTGTGGGGTAGTGAGCGTGATGGTGGATGTGTGTTGAAAATGTGTTGCTGGAAAAGCACAGCAGGTCAGGCAGCATCCAAGGATCAGGAGGAAGGGCTTTTGGCAAAAACGTCGATTCTCTTGTTCCTTGGATGCTGCCTGACCTGTTGCGCTATTCCAGCAACACATTTTCAGCTCTGATCGCCAGCATCTGCAGTCCTCAATTTCTCCTGGTGGGTGTATGTGTCAAGAGTGAGGGCGGTGCTGGGGGTGAATGTGGAGAGTGAGTGTTAAAGTGCGGGAGTGTGCGGTGTGTGACGCTGACAGTGCGGTTGTGTGTCTGGAGTGAGAGTGTTGGTGCGGGTGTTTGTGGGGAGTGAGAGTGATGATGGGAGTGTATTTTGGTTGTGAGTGTGATGGTAGGAGAATGTGTGGGGAGTGAGGGTGACGGTGAGGGTGTGTGTGGGGAGTGAAGGTGACAGTGGGGAGCGTGTTTGGAGTGAGGGTGATGGTGTGGGTGTGTGTGTGGAGTGAGCTTGATGCTGGGAGAGTGTTTTGTTTGAGGGTGATGGTGGGGGAGTGTGTGAGAAGTGATGGTGATTGTAGGTGTTTACGTGAGGAATGAGGGGGATATTGGGTGAGTGTGTGCGTGGAGTGTTTTTGACTGCGGGAACGTGTATGGGGAATGAGGGTGATGGTATGGTCTGTTTGGGGAGAGAATCAGACGGTGGGGGGATGTGTGAGCAGTGAGGTTGAAAATGGTGGAGTGTGAGTGGAGTAAGGACGATGGTGGGGTGCGCATGGGGAGAGAACCTGACGGTTGGAGAGTGAGTGTGGTGAAAGGGTGATGTTGGGGGAGGGTATGTGCAATGCGGGTGATGATGCAGAGTGTGCACAGAGTGAGGATGATTGTTGGGGAGGGTGTTCGCAGTGGGGGTGACGGTTGGGAGTGTGTGTTGAGTGAGCGTGACGGGAGGGGAATGAGTGGGTAGTAAGTGATATGGTGGGGGAGTGTTTGCAGAGTGAGGGTAATAGTGTGGGAATGAGTTTGGAATGAGTTCATGGTGGGGAGGGTGTGGGGAGTAAGGGTGATGTAGCGGGAGTGTGTGTGGATGGAGGGTGTTCGTGCGCGAGTGTGTTGGGTGTAAGGGTGATGGTGGGTGTGTGCATGGGGAGTGAGGGTGATGGTGGGGGAGTGTGTGGCGAGGGAAGGAGATGGGGGAGTGTGTGGGGAAAGAGCCTGGCAGTGGGCGATGGGTGGTGAGTGAGGGTGATGGTGAGTTGTGACTGGGGAGAGAACATGAAGGTCGGGGAATGTGTGGGGAGTGAGAGTGAAAATGTTGGATTGTGCGCGGACTGAGGATGATTGTGGAGGAGTGTGTGGGTAGTGAAGGTGATGGTTGGGGAATGTTTGTAGAGTGAGGGAGATGGTGGTGAAGTGTCCAGAGTGTGAGTGTGATTTTTGGAGTGTTGTGAGGGTGACGGTGACGGTGTGTGTGAGGTGTGAGATTGACTGTGGGGGAGAGATTGGGGAGTGAACGAGATAGAGGTGCAGAGTGTGGTGAACGAGCTTGATAATGGTGGAGTGCACGGGGAGTGAGCGTGTCGCTGGACGAGTATGTGGGGAGCGAGAGTGATGGTGGAGTATGTATCAGTCATGAGTGTCATGGCGGGGAATTGTGTGGGAAGTGAGGCTGATAGTTGGGTATGACTGGGGAATGAGGCTGATTCTGGGAGAGTGTATGTATCTTGAGTGTGATGGGGAGGGTGCTTGGAGTGAGGGTGACGTTTGGGTACGTGTGCACAGTGAGGGTGATGATGGGGGAATATGTGGGTAGTGAGTATTATGATGGGGGCATGTGTGCGGTGTGAGGGTGGTGATGAGGAAATGAGTTGGGATTGAGTTGATGGCGGGGAGTGTGAAGGGAGTATACGTGATGATTCGGGAGTATGTGCAGAGGGGGTTTATTGGTGCGGGAGTTGTTGACTGAGTGTGATCATGGGTGTGCTCGTAGGGTGAGAAGTTCCTGGTGGGGGAGTGTATGTTCAGTGATGCGATGGTTGGGTACGTCTGGGGAGTGGGGGTGATTCTGGGAGAGTGGGTGTGTCCTGAGTGTGATGGGGAGGGTGCTCAGAGTGAGGGTGACGTTTAGGTACATGTGCAGAGTGAGGTTGATGGTGGCGGAATGTGTGGGTAGTTAGGGTAATGGTGGGGGAGTGCGTGTGGAGTGAGGGTGGTGGTGTGGGTGTGTATCAGTCCTCAGTGTGGTGGTGGGGGAGTGTGTGCAGAGTGAGGATAGTGGTATGGGAATGAGTTGGGAGTGAGTGGATGGTGGGGAGTGTACAGGGAGTGTGTGTGAGATGTTGTGAGAGTGTGCGCGGAGGGAGTATATTTGTGCAGGAGTTGTTGGGAGTGAGGGTGATCTTGGGTGTGTGCGTGAGGTGTGAGGGTGCTGGTGGGGGAGTGTGTGTGGAGAGACTATGATCGTGGGGGAGTGTTTGGCAAGCGAGGCAGATATTGGGCGAGTGTGTGGGGAGAGAGTGTAAAGGTTTGGGAATGTGCGGGGTGTGAGGGTGAGAGTGGGGGAGTGACGTTAGCATGAGTGTGATGCTGGTGCAGTGTGTGGTAAGTGAGGGTGATGATGGGGGAGTGTATGGGGAGTGAGTATATCTTTGGGGGAGTTTGTGGGGAGTGAGGTTGATGGTGCTTGTGTGTGGGTAGAGAGTGTGATGGTTGGGGGAGTGAGTTGGGAGTGAGGCTGATGGTGGTGTTGTTTGTGTGTGGGGAATGAGCGTGCTGTTGAGGGAGTGTGTGGGAAGTGAGAGTGATGTTGGGCGTGTGCGTGATGGTGGAGGTTTGTATGGGGAGTGAGGGTGATGGTGATCGTGTGAGTGTGTTGGTGGGCGTGTAAGTGGGGAGTGAGTGAGATGGTAGTAGAGTATGTGAGATGTGACTGTTACAGTGCGATTGTGTGCGAGGAGTGAGGGTGCTGGTGGGGTCTGTGTAGGGAGTGAGAGTGATTGTGGGAGTGTAATTGGGTAATGAGTGTGATGGTGGGGGACTGTGTGGGGAGTAACCTGACGGTGAGGGTGTGTGTGGTGAGTGAGGGTGACGGTTGGGACCGTCTGTAGAGTGAAGGTGGTAGCGGCGGAGTGTGTATGTGAGGAGTTAGACTGATGTTTGGGGATTATGTGTGGAGCGATTTTGATGCTTGGGAGTGTGTGGGGAGCCAGGGTGTTGGTGGCATGTTTTTCTTGAGACAAAATGACGGTGTGGGAGTGTGTGTGGAGTGAGAGTGATACTTGGCGAGGGTTTTGGATTGAGGGTGATGTTGGCGAGAGTGTAGGAAGTGAGGATGATGGTTGGTGGGTACGTGAGGAGTGGGGGTGAAGTTGGGATAGTTTGTGTGGAGAGAATGTGACAGTGCGGGAAGTGTGTGTGGAGCGAGGGTAATGGTATGGTCTGTATGGGGACAGAATCTGACTGTGGGGGAATGTGTGGGGAGTGAAAGTGAAAATGGAGGAATATGTGTGGAGTAAGGACGATCGTGGGATGTGTATGGGGAGAGAACCTGACGGTGGGTGAGTGTGTGTGGTGTAAGGGTAATGTTGGGGGAGTGTATTGGGAGTGAGGCTGATGGTGGTGGAGTGCGTGCAGAGTGAGATTGACGGTGGGGATGTGCATGTGCAATGAGGGTGATGAGGTGGAGTGTGCACAGGGAGGATGATTGTCGGGGAGTGTGTTGGGAGTGAGAGTGACGGTTGGGAGTGTGTGTTGAGTGAGCTGGATGGTAGAGGAATGTGTGGGTAGTAAGTGTTATGATGCGGAGTGTTTGTAGAGTGAGGGTAATAGTGTGGGGATGAGTTAGGAGTGAGTTCATGGTGGGGAGTGTGTGGGGAGTAAGGGTGATGGTGAGGAGTGTATGGGGAGAGAACATGACGGTCCGGGATTGTGCGGGGTGTGAGAGTGAAAATGTTGGATTGTGTGCGGACGGAGGAAGATTGTGGGGGAGTGTGTGGGCAGTGAAGGTGATGGTTGGGGAATAATTCTGGAGTAAGGGAGATGGTGGTGGTGTATCCAGAGTATGAGTATGATTTTGGGCGAGTGTGGTGAGAGAGGACGACGGCGAGGGTGTGTGTGAGGAGTGTGGGTGACTGTGAGGGAGTGATTGGGGAGTCAATGAGATGGTGGTGTAGGGTGCAGTGAATGAGGGTGATAATGATGGATCGTACAGGGAGAGAGTGAGTCGCTGGATGAGAAAGTGGAGAGCGAGGGTCATGGTGGAGGTGTGTATCAGTAGTGAGTGCCTTAGTAGGGCATTGTGTGGGGAGTGAGGATGATGGCGAACGTGTGAGGGTGTTGGTGTGTGTGGGGGGCATTCAGAATGATGTTGGGGGAGTGTTTTGCCAGTGAGGGTGATGGTTGTGTACGTCTGGGTAGTGAGGGTGATTCTGGGAGAGTGTGTGTGTCGAGAGTGTGATGAGAAGTGTGCTCAGAGTGAGGATGACGTTTGGGTGCGTGTGCAGAGTGAGGGTGATGGTGGGGGTCTGTGTGGGTAGTAAGGGTAATGGTGGGGGAGTCTGCGCGGAGTGAGGATGGTGGTATGGGAGTGAGTTTGGAGTGAGTTGATGGTGGGGAGTGTGCAGGGAGTACATAATGACATTGCAAAAGTGTGTGTGGAGGGAGTGTATTTGTGCGGGAGTGGTTGAGAGTGAGGGTGATCGTGGGTGTGTGCATGGGGTGTGAGGGAGCTGGTGGGGGAGTGTGTGTGGAGAGAGTGTGATGGGGGAGTGTGTGACGAGCAAGGAAGATATTGGACGAGTGTATGGGGAGAGAACGTGAATGTTTGGGAATGTGCGGGGAGTGGGAGTGATGATGGGGAGTGTATGGGGAGTGAGAGCATCGGTGGGGGAGTTTGTGGGGAGTGAGATTGATGGTGGGTGGGTGTGGGTAGTGAGTGTGATGGTTGGGGAGTGAGTCGGGAGTTAGGCTGATGGTATTGGTGCATGTGGGGAATGAGTGTGCTGGTGAGGGAGTGTGTGGGAAGTGAGTGTGATGTTGGGGGAGTGTATGGGGCGTGTGCCTGATGGTGGGGGATTGTATGGGGAGTGAGGGTGATGCTGGGCATTTCAGTGTGTTGGTGGGCGTGTGAATAGGAAGTGAGGGTAATGGTGGGCTTGTGAGTGTATTGGTGGGGTGTTTGTGTGGTGCGTAAGGGTGATGTTGGGGGAGGTTGTGGGGAGTGAGTGTGATGCTTGTGGAGTTTTTGGGGTGTGACGGTGACAGTATGTTTGTGTCTGTGGAGGGAATTTGATTGTGGGAGAGTGTGTGGGTCGTGAGTTTTATGAGAGTGTGTTTGGAGTGAGTGTGACAGTTGGGAGTGTGTGCGGAGGGGGTTGATGGTTGGTGAGTGTGTGGGGAGTGAGGGTATTGGTGGGTGTGAGTGTCGAGAGTGAGGGTGATGGTGGGGGAGTATGTGGGAAATGAGTGTGATGGTGGTGGATTTTGTGGTTGTGTGAAGGTGACAGTGCAGTTTTGTGTGAGGAGGGAGAGTGCTGGTGGGGACTGTGTGAGGAGTGAGGGTGATGGTGGGAGTGTATTTGTGTAATGAGTGTGAGGGTGGGAGAGTGTGTCGGGAGTAAACGTGATGGTGAGGGTGTGTGTGGGGAGTGAGGGTGACGGTTGGGAGCGTGTGTGGAGTGAGGGTGGTGGCGGGGCAGTGTGTGTGTGGAGTAAGGGTGACAGTGGGGAAGTATGTGGGGAGCCAGAATGATGGTGGGACGTTTTGGTTAGAGAGGATGACGGTGGGGTTGTGTGTGGGGAGTGAGGGTGACAATGGGGGAGTTTGTCTGGTGTGATGGTGATGGTGGGGAAGTGTGTTGTGAGTGAGGGTGATGGTGGTGGAGTGTGTTGGGAGTGTGGATGACGGTGGGGCTGTATATGCAGAATGAATGTGATGATGGGGAGTGTGCGTGGAGATTGGATGATTGTGGGGGAGTGTGTGGGGAGAGAGGGTGATGGTGGTGAAGTGTGTGGGGTGAGACGGTGACAGTGTGTTTGTGTCTGGGGAGTGAAGTTGATTCTGGAAGAGTGTGGGGGTCGTGAGTGTTATGGGAGTGTGCTTGGAATTAGGATGATGGTTAGGTGTGTGTGCGGAGTGGGGGTGATGGTTGGTGAGTGTGTGGGGAGTGCGGGTGTTGGTGGGTGTGAGTGTCCAGAGTGAGGGTGATGGTGTAGGAGTATGTGGGGAATGAATGTGATGTTGATTGAGTGTGTGGGCGTGAGGGTTATAGTGCAGTTATGTTAAAGGACTGAGGGTGCTGGTGGGGGACTGTGTGGGGAGTGAGGATGATGGTCGGATTGTATTTGGGTAGTGTGTGTGATGGTGGGAGAGTGTGTGGGGAGTAAACGTGACGGTGAGGGTGTGTGTTGTGAGTGAGGGTGACGGTTGGGACCCTCTGTGGAGTGAGGGTGGTGGCGGAGAAGTGTGTGTGGAGTGAGGGTAATGGTGAGTGTGTACGTGAGGAGTTAGGGTGATATTGGTGTATTGTGTGTGGAGAGAGTATTACGGGTGGGCAGTGTGTGGGGAGCCAGGGTGATGTTGGGGTGATTTGGTGAGACAAAATAACGGTGGGTGTATGTGTGGGGAGTGAGGGTAACAATGGGGGAGTTTGTGTGGTGTGATGGTAATGGTGGGGAAGTGTGTTGTGAGTGAGTGTGTTTGTGGTGGAGCATGTTGGGAGTGAGGGTGATGGTGGGGGTATATATCAAGAATGAATGTGATGATGGGGAGAGTGTTTGGAGTGAGGATGACTATGAGGGAGTGCATGGGGAGTCAGTGCGATGGTGGGAGTTTTTGGGGAGTGTGGGTAACAGAGAGGGTGCGTGTCGGGAGTGAATGTCGGTGGAGTAGCGTATGCAGAGTGAGGTTGATGGTGGGGTGTGTGTTGAGTAAGTGATATTGTGGGAGTGTGTGTGGAGCAAAGATGTTGGTGCGGGAGTGTGTTGGAAGTGAGAGTTATGGTGGGTGTGTGCATGGGGAGTGTGGGTGATGTTGCGGCAATGTGTGTGGAGAGAGTATGATGGTGGGGGAGTGTGCGTGGCCAGCGAGGGAGATGGTGGAGTGTGTGGGGAGTGAGTGTGTAGGAGGGTGTGTATTTCGAGAGTGAGGGTGATGGTGGGGGTGAATGTGGTGAGTGAGGGTGTTGGTGCGGGAGTGTGTTGGGAGTGCGGTTGATGGTGTAGGACTGCATGTGAAGATAGTTTGATGGTGGGGGAGTGTGTGGCGAGCGAGGGGATGGTGGCGGAGTGTGTGGGGAGAGGTTGTGACAGTCAGGAAGTGTGCGGGGAGTGACGGTGACAGAGGGGGAGTTATTGGGAAGTGAACGTGATGGTAGTGGAGTGTGTGGTGAATGAGTGTGATAATGGTGGTGTGCGCGGGTCGTGAGCATGTCGCTGAGCGAGTATTTGAGTAGCGAGGGTGATGGTGGGGGAATGTGTGGGTAGTAAGGGTTACGGTGGGGGAGAGTGTGGGGTGTGAGGGTGGTGGTGTGGGAACGAGTTGGGAGTGAGTTGATGGTGGGAAGTGTGTAGGGAGCAAGTGTGATGTTATGGGAGTGTTTGCGGAGTGAGGGTGACTGTGGAAGAGTATGTTGGGAGTGAGGGGATCATGGGTGTGTGGGTGGGGTGTGAGGACGCTGCTGGAGGAGTGTGTGTGGAGAGACTGTGATGGTGCAGGAGTGTGTGGCAAGCGAGGGAGATGGTGAGCGACTGTGTGGGGAGAGCGTGACAGTTTGGGAATGTGCGAGGAGTGAGGGTGACAGTGGGTGAGTGAGTGGAGAGTGATTGTGATCGTGGTGGAGTGTTTGGTGAGTGAGGGTGATGATGGGTTTGTATGGGGAGTGAGCGTGTCCGTGGGGGAGTTTGTGGGGAGTGAGTGTGATGTGGGTGTGTGTCGGTAGTGAGTGTGATGATTGGGGAGTGAGTTGGGAGTGATGATCGTGGTTGTGCTGTGTGTGTGACCTTAGAGTGTGATGGAGGGGGAGTATATTGGAAGTGAGAGTGATGTTGGGGGAGTGTTCAGGACGTGTGCTTGATTGTGGGGGATTGTATGGGGAATGAAGGTTATGGTGGGCTTGTGAGTGTGTTGGTGGTGTGTGGGGGGAGTAAGGTTGATGTTGGGGGAGTGTGTGGGGAGTGAGGGTGATGGTGGTCGAATCTGTGGCGTGTGACGGTGACAGTGCGGTTGTGTCTATGGAGTGAGACTGATTCTGGGAGAGTGTGTGGGTCGTAAGTGTGCTTGGAGTGAGGGTGATGGTTGGGAGTGTGTCAGGAGTGAGAGTGTTGGTGGGTGTGAGTGTTGAGAGTGAGTGTAATGGTGGGAGAGTATGTGGGGAGTGAATGTGATGGTGGTGGAGTGTGACTGTGACAGTGCGGTTGTGTGGGGAGTGAAGGTGTTGATGGGGACGGTGTGGGGAGAGAGGGTGATGGTCGGAGTGTATTTTGGGTGGTGAATGTGATGGTGGGATACTGTGTGGGGAGTAAACGTGACGGTGAGAGTGTGTGCGGAGTGAGGGTAATGGTGGGCGAGTATGAGTGGAATGAGGGTGATGGTGGGGGAGAGTGTTGGATTGAGTGTGACGGTGAGGGACTGTGTGGGGACTGAGCGTGCTGGTGAGAGTGTACGTGGGGAGTTAGGTTGTTATTGGGGAGTATGTGTGGAAAGAGTGTGACGTTGAGGGAGTGTGTCGGGAGACAGGGTGATGGTGGGGCGTTTATGGTGAGAGAAAATGACGGTGGGGGAATGTGTGGGGAGTGAGGGTGACAATGGGGAGATTGTGTGGTGTGAGGGTGATGGTGGAGGAGCTTGTTGTGAGTGAGGGTGATGGTGGTGGAGTATGTTGGGAGTGAGGGTGGTGGTGCGGCACTGTATGGCGAATGAGTCTGATGATGAGGAATGTGCATGGAGTGAGGACGATTTTGGGAGAGTGTGTGGGAAGTGAGTGTGATGGTGGGAGATTGTGTGGAGTGTGAGTGACGGTGACGGTGTGTGTGGAGAGTGAGAATGACGGTGGTGTATTGTGTTTGGAGTGAGTGTGATGGTGTGGTGTGTGTGTGGAGTCAGGGTGATATTGCCGGAGTGTGTGCGGATGGAGAGTGTTGGTGAGGGAGTGTGTTGAGAGTGAGGGTGATGGTGGGGGAGTGTATGGGGAGTGATCGTATCAGTGGGGGAGTTTGTGGGGAATTAGGATGTTGTTGGGTATGTGCGTCGAGAGTGAGGGTGTTGTTGGGTGTGTGTGTAAAGAATGTGGGTGATGGTGGGGGAGTATGTGTTGAGTGAGGGTGTTGGTGCGGGAGTGTGTTGTTAGTGAGGGTGATGGTAGATGTGTGTGTGGAGTGACGGTGATGGTGGAGGACTGTGTGTGGAGAGATTTTGATGGTGGGGGAGTGTGTGGCGAGTGAGGAGATTGTCGGGGAGTGTGTGGGTAGTGAGTGTGACAATGGGGGAGTGAATGGGAAGTGAGCCTGGCAGTGGTGGAGTGTATGGTGAGTGAGGATGATGACAGGGTTGTGTATGGGGAGTGAGCGTGTCGGTGGGAAAGTTTGTGGAGAGTGAGGGTACTGGTTGTGGTGTGTATACATCATAAGTGTGATGTTTGCACAGTGAGTAGGGAGTGAGTGTGATGGTTGAGGTGTGTGTGTGGAGTGTTCGTGATGGTGGGGGAGTGTGTGGGGCTTGAGCGTGATGGTGGGGGATTGTGCGGGGAGTGACGGTGATGGTGGGCATGTGAATGTGTTTGTGTGATGTGCGTGTGTGGAATGAGGGTGATTCTGGGAGAATGTGTGGGTCATGAGTGTGATGGGGAGTGTGCTTGGAGTAGTGGTGACAGTTAGGAGTGTGTGCAGAGTGAGGGTGATTGTGGGGGAGTATGTGGGTACTAAGAGTTATGGTGAGGGAGTGTGTGGGGAGTGAGGGTGATGATGGAGGAATGCGTTGGGAGTGAGTTGATGGTGACGGAGTGTGTGTGGAGTGAGGGTGATGATGAGAGAGCCTGTGGAGGAGTGAGACTGATGGTAGCGAGTGAGTTGGGTTGTGAGGGTGATGGTGGAGGTGTTTGTGGGCAGTGAGCATGGTGGTGAAGCAGAGTGTGGAGGAGTGACAGTGATGGTGATGACCAACAAACGTGGGGAATGATGTGTCCTGTTTGCAAAGCCGCAGAAGCATGTCTTCTGCTGTTTATGTAGGCATCCCTCTGCTCAGCTGATGTTTTTCATCAGGATTTCAGGGCTGTGGTTGCACACCTGCAAATTTTAAACCACATTACACGTGTAGTGCTAAAGATATGTCTGAGAATCTTGCTGCTCCAAGTTTATCACTAGTTGCTCAAGGGAAAATGCTTCTTCTTTTGATTGTATTTTCCCACCTGCAAAGAAGCGCTGCTCAAAGCTGGAAATGTTGATTTGTCTGGTAAATTTACGTGCTTTGATTTCCACAGCATGTTGACTCCAGTAATCATTATTGTATCCGTAAAAAGTGGTGTCAAAGTGGCGCCAGAAGGACAAGCACAGATGTTTGCTTGCCTGAAATCAAGAAGGCAACCAATAAATTTAGATTGCATAAAAACTTTAAATATCATATCAGCATCATCTCGCAGCAAGTTAAATCATTAATACCCTTTTGTGAACATGGTACATGTATGCCCATCCACTGACTGGAAATTTCCGATATGATTCCCTTCATGGAACGAAGCAGCAGGAGCATAGCTGTTTACGGGAAGTCTCAGACTTAAGGTTAAAACATAAGAAAATTTAATCAGGTAGGATTCCTGCACGCATCGAATTTTGTGCAGCAAGTGACTGCGAATTTCCATGATGCCCTCGATTTGAAATCGAAACCTACAAGTTACAACTGGTATTCTGAACACCTTGTGGTCTCTGTCAAACAGAGAGAGAAAGAATCCTCATTTATTGGGATATCAAAACTCTCTGGAGCTGAAATCAACGCATCGAAAGGAAAGGAAGCTGGGTGTGTGCAGCAGGCAGGGCACTCCCCTCCAATGTCTGGCACACCCTCAGTCATTACCTCGGCTCCCATCGAGGCGCCCTTCAGTTCAGTGGAGCAACAGCAATTACTAATGGAGTTTGCAAAACTCTGCGAAAAAATAAAAGCGGTTTAGGGCTGGAACCAATTACTGCCATGTTGACAAAGTGTGCACAGGAGATTCGGGCTTTGGATCAGCGCATGGAAGCGGTGGAACAGAGGGCCGCAGCCTCAGAGGCTGCGATGGAGAGCTCCGAGATCCGAACATTCAAAGGGCAGTTCAATCCATGCAGGAACAAGTAAACGACCTTCAAAATCGATGTCGGAGAAAAGAAAATGTACGTAACATGGACTTAGCTAAGCGTGCAGTAAGTGAAAACCTCGTTGCATTCCTCGAACGGTGGCTTCTGGAGTTGCTGTGCCAAGAGATCAAATCGGGCCGGGTGAGTGTGGCGTGGGCCGACAGGATCACAGTGCCCAGGTCTGGGCCTGACCAGCGCCCCCGCCTTTTCCTGGTGTGACTCCAGCATTACCAAGAAAAGCAGTTCGTCATAGAAACAGACAGAAGACTGGAAAGAGATCCACTGCTTTGGCTTGTAAAGGTTCAAAAATAATGTTTTCTTGTGACTTTTCTGAGGCCATAATAAAGGAAAAGAAGACCTTTGATGCTCAAAAAAAACCACAAAAGGATTTAAACATTTCATACTGCCTGTGGTACCTGGCAGTGCAATGTTTCAATTAAGGAGGAGCTATCGACAACTCGCTGAAATGATAGACTTTGTCTGATGAGGAAGAAGGAAACAAGACATGGGAACAATGACATAATATAATTTGTTAAAATCTTCTCCGTTTTTGTTCTTTTCGCTTTTCGGGTCTCGGGCTTAAGAGGCCTTGTATTGCTATGGTATACAATCTGGAGTATTTTATATTATATCTGTTTCACGCTGGTTTGTTATTCTGTTGTTCTTTTTGCTGGGTGAGTGGTGGTTGCTCCTTCGATGTAAAAATGTGTAGGGTTGAGAGAGGAGGGGAATGTCTGGGCATCCATTGTTAACTTGTAGAATGGTGAAAAATATGTTTTTCTTCCCATTGCTTGGGTTTGTGGCGCGGCCTGAACTGGAAGCTTCGAGGATGGTTGTGAGGTTGGGAGTGAATGCTCCCTATGGGCAAGGGTTGGAGGGGATTTCTCAGGAAATTTGCGTTTTTTGCAATTATTTGCTTACGTTAGCAGTAGAGGTTAGTTTCGTAGTTTTTCTCGCTTTGACAGTGTTTGTAGGAATAGTCTTTAGATTTGATAAAGTTTTTTTTTCTACACTCATCGCATATTGAATGGGCTTCTTTTAATTGGTGGACTGTGAGCTGAATTGTGCGGTCATGGCTAGTGATATGTTCAGGTGGTGCACCTGGAAGGGGCGCCATTCCCATATTCAATGATAAAAAGTGCTCTCAAATCTTAAGAAGGAAAGGGTTGATGAAGCGCTGTTGCAAGAAACACACTTGACTGTTAGGGAGCATCAGAAGTTACAACAGGGGGAATATTATAAGGTATTTTTTTTCCTCCTTTTACTCTAAAAGCAGAGGAGTGGCCATACTGGTATGAAAGAACCTCCCATTTCAGATGATAGATCAAATCAAGGATGAGTATGGATGGTTCGTCATTCTCAAGGCTCTGGTGAACGGAGAAGAGTAGGGCATCCTCAACGTTTACTGTCCCCTAACGCAGCCTCTCAAATTTTTAGTTGATTCATTCTATAAGGTAATGGCACTTGGGGTTTGCCGTATGATTATAGGAGACTTTAATTCAATCATGGACCCTGTGGTCGACAGAACGCCAAGAGGAGTCTTGTGTACACCTCAGCAATCTAGACAGTTTGCGTGAGAAGTTGGGGCTAGTGGATGTGTGGAGGTGCCTCCACGCGAATGGGAGGGGCTTTACGTTTTATCCCAATCCACACAAGTGCCACACAGGAATTGATATGTTCTTTGTTTCGTCGGTTTGTTTGGACATGGTGTTAAACTGCAGGATTGGGAGCATAAATATTTCGGACCCTATGGCAGTATATTTCGATGTTAAGACTAAAGGTAGTGGACGATACACACAGCAATGTCGCATGGTATTATTTCTGTTGAAGGATGACAATTTTGTGCAGCATATCACAAGGGAGTTCAGGGTTTTTTGGGGATATTAATCGGGGTACGGCCAGTGATCTATCAGTGCTCTGGGAGACCCCGAAAATATTATAAAGGGGTATGATTAATACTCGCCAATGAGAAGGAGGCAGAGAGGAGAGAAGCAGCTGATGCTTGAGGCCTTGTTGAAGGCAGCCAACTCGATATATTATGCCAGACCATGCAAACTGTAATGGGTTACAGCTCTCCAGGCTGCTCTGGAGTCTGTGCTCACACAAGTGACAAAGAGAGAGGAGTCCTTTGCAAAACAAAGGCTGTTTGAATATGGGGATAAACCCGGTCGATTACCTGGCTTTTAAGAAAATTGCTCCATAGACCATTGCCTCTATCAGTGAGAGAACTGTCAATGTTACTCTTAAACTGAGGAAGATCAAATCTATATTCGGGGAGTTCTATGCAGATTTATTTCGGTCGGAGGGCTGTTGGGATGGAGAAGGGAGAATGGACTGCTTATTTGAAATTTGGACCTCCCTGGTATAAATGCAGATCAGGTCTCTCTTTTAAATGAACCTCTGACAGTACATGAGGTGTAAGAGGCAGCATGTCAGTTCCAAGGTGATAAGGCACTGGGTCCAGACTGATTCCCAAGTGAATTTTATAAGAAGTTCATACACTCGTTAGCTGAACCACTGCTAGTGTTGTGCAGACATTCATATCGCCGGACTGCCTTCCAGCCTCTCTCAGGGAGGCTAATCTCTCCATTATTTTCAAGAAATGGAAATACCCAGAGGTTTGTGCATCGTGCAGACCCAACTCGTTGTTGAATGTGCATTTTAAAATTCTATCAAAGGTGTTGTGTCTGAGACTGGAGAAGGTACTGTCTGTTATTATGTAAGTAGACCAGATGGGTTTTAGCAAGGACCGAAGCTCCTCCAACAACATCAGGTAGGTATTAAACATCGTGCAAGTATGTCAGCAGCGAATGATTTCGGGTTTGGTGGTGTCCCTGGATGCAGAAAAGGCTTTTGATCGGGTAGAATCGTCGTGTCTCTGCTTTTCTAGATTGTTTTGTTCTGTGAGGGAACTTCACCAGGTGGGTGGTAGTGTTATAGAAAGATCCCAATGCGGCAGTTATCACAAGCGGGGTTACATCGATCATTTTTGGTGTGGGGAGGGGCAATCGACAGTGATATCCCCTATCACTGCTACTGTTTACCTTGTTACATCATCCACTTGCGGAGGCTATCCGAAGAGACCCTGAAATAATGGCACGGAATGTGGGATTTGGGGGAAAAAAATCAGTCTCTATACGGCCGATTTCCTTCTGTTTTTAAGTAACCTGAAAACTCTGTATCCTGGCTAATACACAAAAAAAAATTGGCTGCTTTTTGGGTACAGGATAAAATGTACAAAATCGGAATTCATGCATCTTAAGGGATTGGTGCAGGTACCGATGCTGGAGGACAGAATGGAATTTCCTTTTCGATGATCACAGAAAGGTTTTTTTCTATTTGGGAATTGTTATTACCCGTCAATTCCGGCCATTCTACGGAGCTAACTTCGTGCAGCTGCTTGAGAGCATAAAGCAGGTCTTGCATCGATGAGAGCGACTGGGATGCTAGGCTTGCATGGCTAGGATGTGTAGTCTTGATAACATTAATATTCTTCATCAGTTGTTATATCCCATGAGGATGTTCCCGTTGTTATTACACTAACAGGTGCTGTGGTGGTTTTTGGGATCGCATAGGTCATTTATTTGGCGCTGTAGGTGCCCCTTAATTAAATTTACCAAGTTACCTTTTCTGCAGCATATGGGGGCTGGTGATGGTAAACCTCCCAGATCCGAACAGATATTAAATATGCACCCTGTTTTCATATTTCGGCGAATGGGTGCGCTAAGACTCAAAGTCGATCTGGTTTGATGTAGAGGCCTCGCAGGTGTTCGGTAGTTGAGCACTGTGAAACTCGGACTGTCAGAAATACGGGAAAAGAGAACGAGAATGTGTCAGGGTGATGGAAATTTGCTGAAGACTTTTTCGTTCTCCCAGTTAGTGGGTGCTCCAGGATGTTGACCAGGGACAATCGAAGCTGGCTTCAGCGCATGGGAAGGTAAAGGAATCTCCTGTCTGGGATATTTATTTGAGGGAGAGGGCTTGATGTCTTTCAATAAATTAGATGAGAAATACAGAATCCCGAAGACGAAAGAAGAGTGCTCCGATGCGGGAGCGCCATCTCAGTCAATTAACAGAAAGAACACAAGCCCTGCACTCATTCGCTTCAAGAAACCAAACTATTGTGGCTTGAGTTAACACTCGTTCTCTTTTGCAAAGAAGTTCTGAATCAAATGAAGTTATTTCAAAAGCTGCTCAAAGTTTGCAACGTTTTCCTGAAAATGAATACCGTCCATTTAAATGAATAAATAAACAATTTTCCTTTATGAAATAATTGAAAACCAAAAACTAAAATCACGAGTTATAGTAATGAAGTGAGAGCAACTTTTTAAGACCCTGGATTCTTTTGCCCTCCAAATCACTAATGCAGATGCAATACTCCTCACTCTTAGGTCGTTTTCAGTGTCTGATATCAGTCATTGTTTCATCTCTCACAGCCAGCATACACCAAACACACATCATAGCACCACAAGATTGATATATATTTTTAAAAAGAAAACGTAGGCGTAAATGTAAAAAAAAAATGAACGTACAGACTTCTCTGAATTCAAGACTATGGTACAGTTTGGATAAGTAAATGGGATAGGGTTGTGTATACATAGGTAGGGAAAACTTCTGCTCTCCAAATCCTGCCAGTCGGCTGACTAGTAGGTACTGATATCCAAAACCAGCTACTTATTCCGGAAATTCTATACCAGATGTCAAACCCAATCGGAGAGAAGAGTTTAGAGGCCGGGGTGGATCCTCTTCTGCTGGGTGCATAAAGTTTGGTTTCTTCTGGAGACCACAAGTTGGCCGAAGGCATGGCCTATGTTAGGGTAACATGAGTTTTAACGTTTCCCCTGAATCTGATTCAGTCCGTTTGTTGTGCCTTTTATCAGCACTTCGAAAATCTCATCTGCCAACTGTATCTTCACTCGTCTTCAGCTTCATCATAATTCACACATTGGGCTTCTTACTCGTGACGCTCATGAACAGGCCCGAAAAAAAGACAGAGAGGGTATATTATTGTTTATATAAAAAGATTTACTTGCTACAACTCTTTCCTCTACTACCGAGCAGTGTTTACCCCGAAATAACTCAGACTTCAATGCTTCCACTTTCCCTGTGTCCAGTGTCACAGAAGTAGCCATTCGCACACAGCAGTGCAGCTTGGATAGGAGTTCTGGAAGTCTCGCTCTCAGATTAATGGATAGTTACTTGTCATTCTTGAACAGAATAATACCAAGGCTGAGAAGGTTAAGTAATGTCTGCATAAATTCGGGCTGACCTGAATGTTACCAGCACTTTTTAGTTTTATTTGATAAGCTAGACCTGCATCTGTTGAGTAAGGATGACTAGGGAATGGGTCTATTGAAGTGACTGAGATGATTAAATGATTTAACAGCGAAGAAAGTGAGAAACTAGTTCCTTTCACGAGGGATGCCAGGAATAGGGCACGCATGAAGATGTGACTTAGGCTGATTAGGAGTGATGTGAAGAAGCTTTTCGTCATAAAATCAGTACTAAAACAATTTGATACCCTCCTGTCTTAAAATCTACCCTGACTTTTAGAGCATTTCTAAGCTAGGGTTGAGAGGTATTTGTTCGGATAAGTGCAGCTCCAGTAATATACAAAAAGCTAGCCACCATCTAGGACAAAGCAGCCCACTTAATTGCTAACACATCCGCAAGTTGTCATGCCCTTTACCACCCTCCACTCAGTACCAGCAGTGTGTACAAGCTACACAATGCATTGAGAAATTCAACGACTTTTAGCCAGATCCTGCCAAATCTATGACCATTTAGTTCTTGATGGCAAGAGCAGCAGATACCTGGGACCACCACCTGCAAGTTCCCCTCGAAGCCACTCACCATTCTAGCTGAGAAAAATATCGCTGTTTCTTCAGGATTGCCGCATCAAATTCGTGGAATTCCCTCCCTAAGACCATTGTGGGTCTACCTATAGTGCAGTGACTGCAGTGATTACAAAATGTAGATCACCAGGCTCTCAAAAGCAACTTGGATTGGATAATAAATGATGGCCAGCCAGCGATGGCCAGACTATGCGAATTTCTTTTTAAAGAAAAATTTCATTGACGAGTTCAGAATTAAAATTGGTTTTCTTGGTGATTAGATTGCTTACAGTGTGGAAACAGGCCCTTCAGCCCAACAAGTCCACCCCGACCTTCTGAAGAGCAACCCACCCAGATCCATTCTTCTACACGTGACACTACAGGCAATTTAGCATGGCCAATTCATCTAACCTGCACATCTTTGGACTGTGGGAGGTAACCAGAGCAAACCCGGTAAGAGTGTGCAAACTCCACACCGAGAGTTGCCCGAAGCAGGAATTGAACCGAGGTCGCTGATGCTGTGAGACAACAGTGCTAATCAACGTGCCAACGTGCCACCGTACCACGCGTGTGCTCAATGCATTACAGGAAAGTGTTTATTTTCGTTCATTCATGAAACGTGGGTATCACTGGCTAGTCAGTGATACCCACTTCCTAGTTGTCCTTGAGAAGATGGTGCTGGGCCTTACCCGCAATCTCATTACGGAGAGACTTCCAAGAATTTTTGACAGACTTCCAAGTCAGGATAATAGCCACAGTTTAAAAGGTGGGTCACTCACTTCCTCAATACATATTTTAGCTCCAACCAAGATAACGTTTACAATATTCTTTTTTCTGCCAAGTAGGACAAAAGGATTACATGGCGATATTACCTTCATTTCATTTAAATTCCATGTGTTTACACTCGTTTGACGAAAACTGAGTTATTTCTGCTTAGCTTCATCAATGGGGCTTGGCAGGCACTGGGGTCATCAGAAAACATCTCAGTGATTTTTTTTCTCGTCATATTAATTACAAGCTGGAAAAAATAAATAGCAACAGAGAAACGATTATATTCGATATATCCTCTCCTCCCCCCGCCCCCCCCCCCCCAAAAGAAAAAGACAAAATAAGGTCGTTAGGTCGATACAGTGAAATCAAAGGGAATACTGTTCAAAATATATATAATAGCAACTGTTTGATCCAAGGATAAATTTAGAATTTGATTAACTTGCAGGGCAGAAGGCAAAAGAGAGATTCGAGAAAGGGTTTAATAGTATGGCAGAACTATCAAGGGTTCGTGCAGATGTATTAGACAAGAGTACTATTATAATATGAATGACGGAACCACAACATAAAAGGAGGCAAATCTTTAAAAAAAAATCCGTGGGACATGCTGTAAATAGAGAACAAACTGTCATGGCTCCAATTGTTCCCACCGACAATTCGAACAAAGGATTGGAAGGGAGTTAACTCCTCATTCAATAAAAAGGAAAGAAAAAAGTAGAAATTTCTCGACCAGTTAGTTTTTCTTTGTTTGTTGGTTGGTAAATTTAGAGTAAGCAATATGGAGTGAAGTACGAGCTCTTGAAGAGAGAATAGCTAATGAGGAGCAATTAGCATGAACTTCTAATTAGCAGTTTGTGAACTATCAAACAATTTGACAAGATTTTATTAACAGAAGAACAGGTTAGTGGGGGAAAAAGGGGATATGGTTTACTTGGATTTTCAGGAATTATTTTCCTCTGAGACCAATGTCAAAACTTAAAGGCACCTCAAATGAAGGGATGCATAGTCAAATGGATAGAGATGGTTGGGAAACTTGAAGGTCAGGGTTAAATAAAGATTTGGCATTAGAAAGGTACGGAGAATGGAAGGAGTCCACAGGAGCCATGCTCCTCTTGCCCTTAATTGTTATATTAATAAACTCTTGAAACACAGAAAGAAGTCAAATGATTCCAACTTGTGTTGAATGGGCTGAAGTTGAATTGTAGTGCAATGACAGAAAAATATTTACTGGAAGAAGGATTCGAAGTAAAGAGTGAGATGAGGTAACACATTGAGTGGATAAGAAAAGGAATTAAACCTGAAATGTTAAGATCCTAAACAGATTAGTGCAAAGGCCACACAACATTCAAACCTACAGGCCATTTTCGGTGATAGATATGCCCATTAAAAAAAAGACTTGGCTGTTCCAATTGGACACAAACAATTTAAGCCACAGTAAGTTGCATAAGATCTTAGAATACTTTTGTCTATTTTGGGTTACTAAACATAGTACAAATTCACAAGATGTTATCAGGAAAAGTGGTAAACATATGATCGCAGATTGTGAAGTTTAACCTTTAAGGCTTTCTGCATATCATTTATTGCAAATAATTCGTGCATCCAATTTTACAAACGGTAATTTACCTTTTATCACAATTTCCTGTCACAAACCTATTTGCTGATGTGCAACTTTAGTTAAACTAACTTCCTTCCTATTTTTTCTGTTTATCCTCAGCTACCTCCCCATGTTTCAATATTTCAAACTTTCCACATGGAATTGGGAATTTCCTTTCAACTGGGCCGTGTCCCTCCTCATCTGTGTCAGTTTAAAGCACTCTGCATAATCCGGATCATATGATTGACGAGAGAACTGGTCCCAGCACTGTACCATCCCAATGAAATAGCTCATTCTTCCCTGAGTACTGGTAGCAGCTCACTGCATCAGACCCACTTCTTCTGACACCATTGTTTGATTCGGAAGAACTGCTGCACGTTGGTAGTGTCATTCAGTATTTGTACAAGTCGTATCCCTCACTCTGTAGGTCTAATTGCTGCCTCTGTCAGCGCCTATCACTCTTGCAGCTTGTCTGAGATCCTGAGCTAACATAATTCTCCACTCCAAAGAGACGCAGCAGCACAGGCCATGGAGAGAAACTGGGATTTTCCAGGTCTCTGTGGGACTCATTGCTACTGTACATGAGTCATCCCCACTGCACCAGTCTCATTTCCCATTTTTTCTATTTCTCTGTCTCCTGCATGTATTCAGGATGTTCCTGACTTAGTCGAATTCCTAATTCTCATCCATTACCACATTGAAGACAATTGGTCAGCCAGAGAGAGATGGAGACTGAGATCCCAAACACTCTAATCCCCAAACTTTTCCAGTAGATACTGATTTCCTTTATTTCTGTGAACCCCGGCAATCCTGTCTATTGCTCTAATCTCCCCCTACCAACCCTCCATGTCAACATATTTGTCTTTAACCTCTCCA
Source organism: Chiloscyllium punctatum (assembly GCF_047496795.1). Taxonomy (NCBI): domain Eukaryota; kingdom Metazoa; phylum Chordata; class Chondrichthyes; order Orectolobiformes; family Hemiscylliidae; genus Chiloscyllium; species Chiloscyllium punctatum. The sequence goes on along the minus strand of NC_092771.1, from coordinate 34,638,154 downwards.
TCCATCCCCATCTGCGTAAACTTCTCCAGTACCTACAACCCTTCCTTAGCTGCGAAAGAATCGTAATTTCCTTATTCTTTTCCAATTCGTCAATCTTAATCTATTTAATCTTCACCGTCAAACCACACCCCCTCCCTGGACACAACCCCCCGGACCACAGGAACCTCTTCTAGGTTGTGCAACCCTCCCCACCCGTGTAACTGTCTCCAACCCAGCAACCAGGCATTCCCCATTGCTTTCCTACCAATGTAGCGTCCAGAACCGAAAATCCTTCTTAAATATGTAAACGTCTTCACTCACTAAAACTTTCCTTATCTCTGTTAGTATACACAATACTCTTCTTCCTGAAACACCCTCTATCTGTGCCTCTCAGTCTGCCTGCCTCTCCCTATATCCATCCCTATCCCTATCTCCAGAATCTATTCCACTCTCTCTGTCTGTCAATTCCTCCAATCCGCAAACCCCTTTTCTTCCAATGCCATTCTTGCCCAGATGAAACTCTGTTTAACACAACACCCTCGAGCCCCTGTAAGCTTCTCTATCTCTGTAACCTCTATCCATCTGTTCAACCAACCACTACTGAGGAATGACTCCATGCAGTCGCCATAAGGCAGATGGAATGACAGTGAACAGATATGCTGGAACCGTCATTCTGGAGATGTAGATGCAGAATGACCATCACTGGGAAGGGAATATTGAAGGATTGTTGGGATTGAGAACAGGCTAATCGAAAAGCCAACAAATTGTGAAGGAAGGATGAGGTTAATGCGTTAATGAGAAGGTAATGTGGAACTGAAGATCAAAATTTGGAGTATTATTTGGGTAGAGATGAGAATAAGCAAGCAGAAGAAACCGTTAGCAGGAATTCTTTTCTAGGGAGCAAGCAGTGATGGTAATGTCAAATAGTTAAATCAGGACACTGAATGTAATTGCAGCAGGGGCAATACAGTAACTGTGTGTGACAGTAGTCTCCATTCTGACTGGATAACTAATGAGTATCAGTGCTTTAATGGATGGAATCCTGGATTGAGTACGAGATGGTTTTCTATAACACCACATCAAGGTTCCATCAACAAAATTGTCTGTTGTAGATCAAATGTTGTGCAATAACAAATATCTAATAATCTCATTATAAAGGAGTTTTGTGAGCCGAGACCCATAATGTTATACAGGATATATTGAGTTTGACTTCACACCATGAGATGCAGAGCGGAATTAGGCCATTTGGCGCATTGTGTGTCCTCTGCCCTTCAATCAGATCATGACTCATCTGATCTTCTTCAACTCTACTTTCGTGCCTTTTCCACAAAACCTTGTTGCCCTGGTTAATTTTAATCTGACTATCTCTGCTGTAACAATTCTTAATGACGCTGCCTCGGCAGCCACCTGCAGTCAGGAATTCCCACAGAGTCGCTCCCATCTGATTGAAGACGTTCCTCCTGTCTCCATCTTAAATGTGTGAACCCTTGCTGGGATTTTATGGACTCTGTTCACAGATTCTCAGACAAATGAAACAAAAGGAAATGTCAAATATAATTATTGGAGATGACATTAAAAGCAAGGATATCCAAGGTTACAGGAGTTTGCAGATCAATTGGAAAGTTGTGCAGAGAATGGCAACTTGTGTTTAACCTTGACGAGTGTGAGGTGATGTCAGATTCAAGAAGAAAATTCGGATACTGTTGGAGATGGATATACAGAAGGATCTTGGTGCAAGCCAATGACTCCCTGAAAATGGTAACAGAAGTGTTTCAGATGGGAAAGAAAGCAAATGGAACACTGCCCTTCATCGGTCACAACGTTGGGAAAACTGGTTTGCATCTCATGTTGTAATTGTATAAAACTTCTGTTTGGCCACATTTGGAGTACTGTGTGCAGTTCTCATCTCCTCACAATAGGAAGGATGTGGAGGCTTTGGAGGGGGGAAAAGGGGGTTCATCAGCTCATTGCCTGTATTTGGGTTTTTAACAGTGTAAGAGGAAATTAAACAAAGTTGGATTTGTCTGTGACAGTATCAGAGGCTGACAGGCGACTAGGTACAGGAATATAACATTAGGACAGAGACAGATAGTGTGGATAGTCAGAACGTCTTGTGCAATGTGTAAGTATCAAATTCTGGTGTAAAGTTTTGAAGTGACATTTAGACAGATGTGCGAACAGGTAGACAATGGAGGGATATGGAACAGGTGTCGGCAGATGTTATGAGTAGAGGATAGCATTATGGGCAGCACAGCTATGGTGGGTCAAATAGCCTATATCTGTCCTGTACTGTTCTATTATTTTACTTTCCAGAATCTACCCGATCAAAGCACTGAAAATCTTGGATATTTCTTTCCGTTTCTCACCAATATTTCCAAGCTCCAATGGATTGAAACTCAATCTACTCCTCTCCTCTTCTTCTCAGTAGAAAATCCATCCATTCCCAGTACCAGCCCAGTGAACCATTTCTGGTCTGCCTCCAATGCAAGAATATACTTCCTTCGGGCACTCACGCTGTTCATAATATTCTAGGTGTGGTCTCACTCGTATCTTGTATAATTTCAGCAAGATTTTAGTAAGATCTCCCTAGTTTTAGACTCCATATCCTTTGTAATAATGACAGCATTTAATTTGCCTTCTCTATTACCCGCTAACCTTGTAAGCTATCTTTTTCAGGTTGAAAAGTCAGAACTCCCACATCCCTTTCAGCTGACAGTTTGAAACCAATTACTGTTAGCCTGATAGTAAGTCAGGAACATGTTGAAATGTGTTAGAAAGGATATGTCAATATACAATTACTGCACCCTTAGAAACATATTCCATAAAATACAATTTGTTTTTGTGTCTGTTGGATTTTAGTTGTTGGGTGAGGAAGTTGGAGAGGTCCTTAATGAATACTACTGTTGTAGGTTGTAACGGGACAATGCTAGGATTCAGAACTTGTCTGAGAAGTGGCAGATGGAGTTCAATCTGGAAAAATGAGAAGTGATTCATTTTGGAATTTCGAACTTGAATGCAGATTATAAAGTCAAAGACAGGATTCGTGACAGTGTGGAGCAACAGAGGGATCTTGAATTCCCAGTCCATATATCCCATAAAGTTACCATGCAAGTTGACAGGATTGTTAAGAAGGAATACGTTGTGTTGACTTTCCTTACCTGGGGGATTCAGTGAAGAAGGGGAGGGGCGACTTGGTGCGGATGAACAAGATGATGAGAGGAACAGATAGTGTGAATAGTGAGAGACCTTTTTTTTCCTCTGGCAGAAATGGCTATTATGAGGGGGGTATAATTTTAAAGTGATTTGAGGATGGTTAAGGTGAGATTTCAGAGATAGGTTCTTTCCAAAGAGAGTGGTGTGTGGGTGTAATGCACTGCAAACGATAGTACTAAATTTAGATACGTTATGGACATTTAAAAGGCTCTTGGATAGACACATCGATGACAGTAAACTGAAGGGTATGTAGGTTAATTTGATGTTACAGTAGGATAACTGGGTTGGCATGACATCAAGGTGCCAAAGGGCATTGTGCTGTAATGTTCTATGTTCTACGTTCCATGTGGTAAACTGGGTAAGGAGTTTCTTACGTCAATGCCTGCGTTAGGGTTTTTGAGTGTGTATTGGGTGTAAGAGAACATCAAACAAAGTTGGATTGCTTTGTGAGAGTATCAGAGGCTGACAGGCGTCCAGGTACAGGGATATAACATTGTGACAGGAAAAGATAATGTGTACAGTCAGAATCTCTTTACCAATGTGCAAGTTTCAAATACTAGAGCGCATAGGTTTAAGGTGAGAATGAAGAAGTTTAAACGAGATGTGTGAGGCAGGTTTTTTTTAAAATGTAGACAGTGTAAGATACTGAGAGAGGCTGGAGAAGCAGAAATATGAGCAAAGCTTTGATTTTGTATTTGGACAGAAACATGAACAGGTAGTAAATGGAGGGATATGGACCATGTGCAGGCAGATGGTATGATTTGAGAAGAGCATCATTGTCGGCACAGACATGGTGGGCTGAAGGTCCTACTGCTGTGCTGTACTGTTCTGATTTCTAACTTCTAACCTGGCAAAGCCCCTTAGAAACTTGAATGTTTCATTCAATTACTCTCTCATGTTTTTCTGAACGTCAATGGGTTCAACCTCAATCTACTCCACCTCTTCTCATTGGAAATTCTCTCCATTCCCAGGATCAGCTGAGTGAACCTTCTCTGGCCTGCTTCCAAAGCGACAATATTTTCCTTGGGCACTCAGACTGATCATAATATTCTAGGTGTGGTCTGACTTATACCTTACATCGCTTTCGTAATATTTCCCTAATTTTAGACTTTGCTCCCTTTGTAATGAATGGCAGCTTTTGATTTGCTTTCTCTATTAACTACTAACTCTGTAAGCTACCTTTTTCAGGTTGATAAAAAAGAACTCCCACAACCCTTTCAGCTGATAGTCTGAAACCAATTACTGTTAGCTTGACAGTAAGTCCTGAGCATGCTGAAATTTGTTGGAAAGGATATGTCAATATACAATAACTGGACCGATAGGAACACATTTTATACAAGAGAATTTGTCTTTGAGCCTGTTGGATTTTATTTGTTGGTGTGAATATAAATGGAAGAACAGATAAGGGTGTAGGAATTGTGCGGTGGTACGAAGGATATGGATTATATGAAATTTCTGAAGCCTATGTACAAGGTTCAATAAGGGATAAAGAGTAACCTGGCAGAGAAAGGGACCCTCAAAGATCAATAAGATCACGCATATGTGGAGCCAGGGGGGATGGGTGAGATATTAGACAAATACCCTTGTCTGTGTTTTCTGTGGAGAAAGACATGAAAGCTCTAGAAATTGGGGAAATAAATAGTGATGTCTTGGAAACAATCCTCAACAGAGAAGAGAAAGTGCTGGAATCTTAAAACAATCGTCAGGAGCTCATTGGGTCGGTCCTAGAACATTGTGGGAAGCCAGTGTCCCTAGCAGAGATATTTACATCATCAACAGACGCAGTGATCTGCCAGAAGACTGGATGGTGGCTAATACCGTTCCATCACTTCAGGGCTACAGGGAAAAACCAGGAAATTACTGCCCAGTGAGGCCAGTGAGAGGGAGGATTTTGGATGAGATTCTGACAGAAAGGAGCGACATTTGTTTGGAAAGGCAAGGTCTGATTAAAGAGAGTCAGCTTGGCGTTGTGAATGGAAATTCGTGTTTTACAAACCGGATTGACTCTTCAAGGAGGTGGAGACAGTGAGGTCTGCAGATGCTGGAGATCAGAGTTGAGAGTGTGTTGCTGAAAAAGCACAAGGTGCCAGGCAGCATTCGAGGACCAGGAAAATCGACATTTCTGGCAGGAGCCCTTCATCAGGAATGAGGAGTTTACCTCATCAGGAATGAGAAGGTAGCGCAGTCAATGTTGTCCACACGGACTCCAGAAAAGCATTCGATAAGTTTCCAAGGGATGTAGAACATCTAGTCAAGAGGAAGAAATAAGCTTACTTGAGGTTAATGAAGCAAGGATCTGATAGACATCTACAGGGTTACAGGGGGTGGCAAGATGGCTCAGTGGTTAACACTGCTGCCTCACAGCACCAGGGAACCGGTTTTGATTCCACCCCAGGCGACTGTATGTGGAGTTTGCATGTTCTCACACTGTCTGTGTGTGTTTCTTCCCGGTTCTCCACTTTCGACTGACAGCCTATAGATGTGCAGCTTAGGTGACTCAGCCATGCTAGATTACCCATAGTGTTCAGGGATGTGTAGGATTGGCCCTTCAGTCGGGCGAAATTGAGAGTAATAGGGCGAGGGAATCGATCTGTGTGGGATACTCTTTGGAGTGTTGGTATGGAATATTTTGGGCCAAATGCCCTGTTTCCACACTGTTTTGATTCTCTGAAGGTGGCGAGGGAGGAACTGAAAAGTGGACTTGGGAAAACTAGAAGGGGACATGGAAAAGCTTTGTTGGGAAGCATTAAGGAAAACCATGTGACATTCTCGACATACGTGGGGAACAAGAGGATAGCCAGAGTGAGGAGAGGGCTGATTAGGGATGGTAGAGGGAGCCTGTATCCGGAGTTGGAGGAGGTTTGGGCGTTCCTAATAAATAAATACTGAGAGGGATCTTGTCTTTTATGAGGACAGGCTGGTATATGTGAACAAGTTGATGTTAAGAAGGAGCATGTGCTGAGAATTTTGAAAACCATAAGGATAGATAAGACTGGTGCACCAGACGGGAGAAACCCATCATTACTTCAGTAAGCGAGGAAAGAGATCGGTGCGGCTTTGGCGAAGGCCTTTGCACCCTCACTGTCGACTGGAGTCATACCAGATGATTGGAGGGCGGCAAATGTTATTCCCTTGCTCAGGAAATGGAATAGGGATAATCTTAGGAAATACAGACCTGTCAGTTTTATGTCTGTGGTGTACAGATTATTGGTGAGGACTCTGAAAGACCGAATTTATGATTCATTGGAAAAAAATAGTTTGATTAGAGATAGTCAGCATGACATTGTCAGAGGCAGTTCATACCTCACAAATCTTATCGAATCCTTCGAGAATGTGACCAAACATGTTTATGCCTCATTCAGAAAGCACGGTGGCATGGGATACAGGAAGCCTGACTATTTGCATACAAAACTCCTGACCCACAGAAGACAGAGGGTGATGAAAGATGGAAAGCATTTCGCCTCGAGCTCGGTCACCTGTGGTATTCTGCAGGGATCGGTTTCAGGACCTCTGCTCTTTGTGATTTTCATAAATGACTTGGATGTGGGAGTGGAAGAGTGGGTTAGTAATTTTGCCAATGACACGAATGTTGGTGAAGTGATGGATAGTGTGGAGGCCTGTTGCAGTTTGCAATGGGACATTGACAGGATGCAGAGCTGGGCTGTGAAGTGGCAGATGGAGTACAATTGGAAAAGTGTGAAGTGATTCATTTCAGAAGGTCGAACTTGATTTCACAGTATAGGGTGAAAGGCGGGATTGTTGGCAATGTGGAGGAGAGATGGATCTTGGTTCCTTGTCCATAGATCCCTCAAATCTGCCACCCAACCTGATAGGGCTGTTAAGAAGGAATATGTTGTGTTGGCTTTCCTGAGACGGGGGATTGAGTTTTAAAGCCGTGAGGTTATGCTGCAGCTCTATGCGGCCCAAGTTAGACCCCACTTTAAAGATTGTGTTCAATTTTGGTCCCTTCATTACAGGAAGGATGTGGAAGCTTTAGACAGGATAAAGAGGAGATTTGTGAGGATGCTGCCTGTATTGGAGAGCATAACTCATGACGAAAGTTTGAGGGAGCTCAAGCGTTTCTCATTGGAGTGAAAAAGGTTGAGTGACGATTTGGTCGAGGTGAACAAGATAGTGTGAAGCATAGATAGAGTGAAGAGTGCGAGACTTCTTTTTCACGTGGCATAAATGGAAGACACAGCTAGCTGTGGTATTAAAATTAGATGCATTAGGGACATTTAGTAGACCCTTGGATAGGCACATAGATGATGGTAAATTGAAGGTTACGTAGTTTCGTTTGATATTACAGTCGGATAAAAGGTTTGCATGACATCATGGCAGAAGTGTCTTGTACTGTACTGTTCTGTGTTCTACGTTCCGTATGGTAGACTTGGTAATAAGCTCAGATCATTGGAAAATGAGTGCTGGGTGAGTGAAATGCACAGCAGCGGTAGCAGTAAAACTAGATGTATCATGGACATGTAATATACTTATATAGGTACATGGATTATACTAAATTGAAGGATGTGTTGGTTAGTTTGATCTTGCAGTCATATAAATGATTGGAATGGCATTATGGCCTAAGGGTTTTGTACTGTACTGTTCTGTGTTCCACGTTCCGTATGGTAAACTGGGTATTATGCTCAGATCAGTGTAAAAGGATATGGAATTCAGGAGGAGCTAGTCAAATGGATACAAAATTCGCTTGATGGTAGGAGACAGTGGGTGATGGGAGACATGTTGTTTTTCTGACTGGCGGCATGTGACGAGGGTTGTCGTGGGTCGACAGTTGTTGTCATTTCAATGAATGGTTTGGATCGGAACATTTGTTTTCCGATAAATACTTTTTTTTTGGGGAGACACTGAAATTGGTGGGAAAGTAGACAGTGAAGAAAGTTATCTATGATAAAACAGGGCTAACAGTAATACTGGGATAATGAGCTGAAGAATTGCAGATAGACTTTAATTTGATAAATGTGAAGTGTTCCATTTTGTTGAAACAAACTAGGGCTAGAGTTGTACTGTGAATGTTCGGGCCCTCGGTACTGTTGTCAATCAGTGGCCCAGGGATCTTGTTGCACATTTCTTTGAAAGTGGCGTCACAGGTAGACAAACTGGTGAAGCAGGCGTTTGGGATGTTTACCTTCATTGGTCAGAGCATTGAGAGTAGGAGTTGGGATATCGTGTTGTGGCTGTACAGGACATTGGTGAGGCCACCATAAAATCATTGTTGATCAATTGGAAGAATCTTATTGAGTTTTATTTTGACAAAGTAACTAAACAGGGAGATGAGAGTAAATCGGTTGATGTGGCGTATTTGGATTTCAGCAAGGCGTTCGGTAAGGTTCCACACAGTAGGCTATTATACAAAATGCGGAGGAATGGGATATTGGGAGACATAGCAGTTTGGATCAGTAATTGATTTACTGAAAGAAAACAGAGGTTTGTAGCTGATGCAACATGTTCATCTTAGTGTCCAGTTACTAGCAGCGTACTGCAAGGGTCGTTGTTGGATGCACTGCTGTTCGTCATTTTTATAAATGACCTGGATGAGGGCTTAGATGGGTGTGTAAGTAAATTTGCGGACGACACTATGATCGGTGGAGTTGTGGGCAGTGACGAAGGATGTAGTAGGTTGCAGAGAGACATAGATAAGCTGCAGAGCTGGGATGAGAGGTGGCAAATGGAGTTTAATGTGGACAATTGTGAGGTGATACACTTTGGACGGAGTAACCTGAATGCAAAATACTGGGCTAATGGTAAGATTCTTGGGAATGCAGATGAGCAGAGAGATCTCAGTGTTCATGTACACAGATCTCTGAAAGTTGCCACCCAGATTGACAGGTTTGTTAAGACGTCACACAGTATTTTGGCCTTTATTAATAGAGGAATTGAGTTCTGGAATCAGAAACTTATACTGCAGCTGTACAAAGCTCTGGTGCAGCCACACTTGGTGTATTGTGTACAGTTATGGTCACCGCATTATACGAAGGATGTGGAAGCTTTGGAAAGGGTGCAGAGGAGTTTTACCAGGATGTTGCCTGGTATGGAAGGAATGTCTTACGAGGAAAGGCTGAGGGCCTTGACGCTGTGCTCGTTAGAGAGAAGAAGGTTGACAGGTGACTTAATAGCGACATACAAGATAATCAGAGGGTTAGATATTGTGGACATGGAGAACCTTTTTTCCAAGTATGGGGACAGAAAATAGGAGGGGATACAACTTTAAAGTGAGGGGAGATAGGTATAAGACAGATGTTAGAGGTAGTTTCTTTACTCAGAGAGTAGTCAGGGTATGGAATGCTTTGCCTGCAACGGTAGTAGATTCACCAAGTTTAAGTGCATTTAAGTCGTCATTGGACAGGCATATGGACTTAGATGAAATAGTGTAGGTGGGATGGGCTTCAGATTAGTATGACAGGGCGGTGAAACATCGAGGGCCGAAGGGCCTGTTGTGCGCTGTAATATTCTATGTTCTATACCTTGGTCAGTTCTTCTCTCAGTCTTATGTAATTGGCTATTTTTGTTTCGAGGTGTAGCTTGTCCTTTTTGTGATTCACTTTAAATCTTTATATTCCTTTAAACTGCTCTATTTCGCAATTTCCCAGAGGATCTCTTCAGGTGACACTACTCATTCACTACGTTTCATCACACAACGGGCGATCTGAGACAGTTACACCTCAAACCTGTTGCACAATGTGTAATTCAACGAAACACTGAAAAAGAAATCTCCGAACTCTTTTTCCAACATCACTCTTGTCAGTGTGGTTGTCCAGATAATGCGAATATTGAGGTTTCCAAAAATTATCACAACACCTTTGTTAATAAAATTCTGATGAGTTCCTGTTTAATGCAGTGATGAACAATGTAATGCTGTTAGGTGGCCTGAAACTGTTCTGCTGCTTGTATCCTTGGCAAGTAATAGCTAGAATTTACATTCAGCCTGAGTCTACTGCATGATCTGCGGCCAAATGCTTTCTCTGTCATGCCTTTTTTATCCATTATTGTTACCATTATCCATTTTGCATGAATTTCTGCAAGATTGTGAACCATTGAATATTTATACTCACTCTGTAACCACGTCTCCCTGGTGTCTAAATCTCTTTTATCTCTCTTTCGCAAATCCATCATATTGACGAGACATGGTCCATTCCAAAAATAAATATAATTTACTCTTTCCCACAATTTCCTGTCATAAACCTATTGGCTGATGTACTGTTTTCGTTAAACTCTCTCCCATCCTGTTCCTTTCTGCTTGTCTTCAGCCACATGCCCATGCTGTCCCAATGCTTCACCTTTTCTCTTTGGATTTGTAAAGCACCTTTCACCTGAACTCTGTCCTTGTCCCTGCATCATCTTTGTCAGTTTAATACCTTGACCATAAAGCGACCGACATGATTAGCCAGGATAATAATGGGTTATTTTTTTTAAATCAGAAATGGAATTTGGGTGTCACTGACTGACCAGCCTTCTTGCCCAGCTCTAACTGCTCTTGAGCTGAATAGCTTGCTCGGCTATTTCAAAGTGTAATTGAGAGGCAAACACTTTGCTGTGGGTATCTCGTGCAGACAACGTGAAATGGGCAGATATTTTTCTCTAATGGACAAGTGTTTGGATTTGTTGTACATCAGCAATGGTGCCATACTTATTTGTGGATTGTTAATTACTAATTTTAGAACTATTTATTTCAAATCCCCGCATTTCTGTTGGTGGGATTCAAATCTGCCTCCCCTGAACATTAGCTGAAGTTTTGGGATACATGCTCTCACAATAATACCACTAGGCTATCACTTCACCTGCTCACTGGTTGCTTATCCCTGCGCCCTAATACCAGTACATCATGAAGTACTATTTCTAAATGACACAATTGTTTGATTCTGAAATCTTCCTGCACTCTGGTTGTATCACTCAGTATCTCTCCATGTGGTATCCCTCACTGTGTGGGTTTAATTGTTACCTCTGTCAGCAACTCTTGCTCTTGCCGCTACTCCAGATCCTAAGCCAACAGAATTTTCCACTGATGAGAAACGCATCAGCACAGGCCAGTAATCGAAACTGGGATTTTCCAGATCTTTGTGGGACTCAATGCTATTCTCCATGTGTAACCCTGACTGCATCAGTCTAACTTCCCATTCTGCCTATTTCTCTGTCTCCTGTAGGAACTCAGGAAGTTCCAGACTCATTACATTTCCCAACTGCTGGGTGTCTTGTCCATCGCCTCATTAAAGATGGTTGGTCAGCCAGAGAGACATAGGGCAGGGTGATCTGGAGCCTTCAATATATCCTTCAGTGAGGTAAAATCACTCACTGTGCACAGAGCAGAGAGGAATGAGCTGGCTCCAAACATCGCTTAACAAGACATGACATAGATACAGTGCTGAAGGGAGAGCACAGTACAGACAAGCCCCAGGCTCAATCCCCACCTCTACTGTAAGTTCTGTTTGGCTAAGACTCACTACTATGCAACACTGTATCTATAACATTTCTTGGTGACCACTGTCTTCAATAATTTTTAAATCCTATAACAGTTGCTATCTCTGTAACCTCCTCCCCTCCCTACAGTTCCTCCATATATTTGAAACCTACTGTATTTCAGACTACCAATCCTATCGCTACAACTTGCTTCAGTGTCTTCAACACGCCTTATCTCAGTGGTCTCCTCCTCTTTAACTGGTTACAGAGTCATGCAGCACGGAAGCAGAACGTTCGGTCCAACTCATCAATGCTGACCACGATTCTTATTCTAAATGTGTCACATTTGCTTGTGTTTGACCCATATCTCTACAAACCTTCTCCTCTCCATGTACCTGTCCATATGCCTTTTCCATGTTGTAATTGTACATGTTTCTCCCATTTCTTCTGAAAATCCGTTCCACCTATGCACCATTCTCTGTGGAAAATGTTGCCCCTCAGCTCCTTCTTTACATCCTTGCTCTCTCACCTCATGTTTATAACTTCGATTTTGGACTCACCTGCCCTGGACTTTTCACCTTCCTAAGGCCCCAGATGGTATCATAAACCTTTAAAAGGTCAATCCGTAGACTCCTCTGCCCAAGGGAAATATTTAAGACACTGTTGCAAATATCTCCAGCTCATGTATCAAAGCTCTGGATAATGAAGGCAAGTGTGCCAAATGCTACTTTCACCACCCTGTCCAAATGTGATGCCACTTCCAAGGAACAATGTAACTGCATCATTTGGTCTCTCTCTTTTCGACAACACTGCCCAGGAACCTACCATTAACTGTGTTACTCCTCTTGACAAAATCCATCACCATACTTCAACTCCATCTTGCATTCCTTGGTCCACTGGCCCCTTGTTCATGATCCTCTTTGGTCATCATATTTAATGCCCACTACACCATTAATTTGATCATCTACAAACTTACTAACAATGACTCCTATATTCACAACCATATCGTTTATGTCGGTGATGTAAATCAGTGGGCCCAGCCCCGATCCTTATAGCACACTGCTGGTCACAGGCATCCAGACTGAACAACAAACCTCTCCAAAAACCTTCTGTCTCATACTATCAAGCTACTTTTGTACCCAGTTGGCAATCTCTCCCTGATCCCATGTGATCTAACGTTATGAACCACTGTATCATGCTAAATCCTGTCAAAGATCTTGCTGATATTAGTGTAGACAGTGTATGGTCACCACTTCAGCGAAAGTAATCAAGTTTGTGAGATCTGAATTTGTATGCACAAAGCTGTGAACATTATCTTGCAACAATCCTTGCCTTTTCAAATGAATGAACCCCTATCTGGCATAATCACTTCAACAACGTACCCACCATCGACGTTGGGCTACTTGCTCTTTCGTTCCATAGAGTCACACAGCATGGATATTTACTTCGGTTGACACCAACTATAATCTAAAACTAAACTTTTCCCCGCTGACTCTTGCTGTCCCATATCCCTCCTACACTTTCCTATTCCGTATTTATCCAGATGTCTTTTAAACGCTGTAATTGTTTTTCAACATCTCTCTCCTCTAACTTTAAAAATGTTTTGCCTTCTCTTGAGACTACCCCATACTGGGGAAAAGACAACTGTCATTAACTCTATCTATATCCCTCATTTTTTTAACATAAACTTCTATAAGGTCACATCTCAATCTCCAGACTCCAGTGAAAAAGGACTCAACCTATACAGGAATTTTTCATAATTCAAGCCTTCCATACCCAGCAACGTCTTGGTAAATCTCTTCTGAACGCTTTGCAGCTTAATAATATCCTTCCTATAACTGGGCGATCAGAACTGGACAGAGTACTGCAGAAAAGACCTCAGCAAAGTCTGTAATCTCAACATAACGCCCCAAACCCTACACTCAATAGACTGAACAATAGTCAAGCATGCCAAGCACTGCCTTATCCATCCTGTGAAGCAAGCTTCAAGAACTATGTACCTGAACCCGGAGGTCCCTCTTCTTTAAAACACTAACCGAGGCCTAACATTAATTGTATAAGCTCTACCCTCTTGTTCGTTTTACCAAATACATTACTTCGCATTTATTCAGATTGAATTCCATCCACAGTTTTTCAGCCCATTCACCCACATCATCAAGATCCCTTTGTAATCTTAGCAAACCTTCTTCACTGTCCACTATGCCACCCTCCAGCTTCCAGCACATCGCACATGACTGTCAATGGTACAGACCTTTGTTCAGAGCTCCACAATTTGTTGCCAGCATTCCACAATACCCTATTGTACACTTAATTAGGTCCTGGGGCTTTCCGTACCTTTGTATTTTAAAACCTCTAGCACCACCTCTTCAAGAACACACACTTTTCAAGTAATAGAGATGTATCGCATGGAAAGAGACCCTTCGGTCCAACTCGTCCATGATGACCTGAATATCTGAAAAATATATCCCATTTACCAGCATTTGGCCCATGTACCTCTAAACCCTTATTATTCATAAAACCATCCAGGTACCTTTTAAATTTTGTCATTGTATCAGTCTCCATTACTTTCTCTCTCAGTTCATTCCAGACATGCATCAGCATATGCATGAAAAAGCTGTCCCGATAGGTCACCCTTAAACTTCTGCCCTCTAGTTTTGGACTCCCCAACCCCTGGGAAAGGACCTTGAATGTTCATCCAATCCATGTCCCTCATGTTTTTATAAACACCTGTGGGGTGTCCGACGCTTCAGGGAAAATAGCCACAGCATACTCTTCAATAACCCTGACAACATCTTGATAATCTTCTCTGAGGACTTTCAGGTTTCGCAACATCCTTCCGAGAGCAGGGAGACTAGAATTGCACAGAGTACACCAATTGTGGTGCAATGCAGTTCTCTTTAGCTCCCTTAGTTCCCCAGTCTTCCTGCACAATAAGTTCTGGAGTGAAAAAATTGTTTAAGATCTTAGCCATACCCTGCAGTTGCACACATCAATGGCTTCATTGATTTTTAGGGCCCCTACTTGGTCCTGTTTCTGATTTCCATTCTGCAGCCCCTGTGGTCGTCATGGATTCCCTTGATCCAGTTGTCTATACCTGACATGTGCCCCCTTTTCCTTGACCAAACCCTCAATAAATGGCCAGTATTTCCCAATCCTGTCGGCTGTGACCTGCATACAGACAGGAACATGCTGGTATTGAACGCTCAATTTGTCTCATAAATAAAATATTCTCAATTGCTTTACTTCACTTTCCTTGCAAGTAGACACATCAACTACGTTTTGAAATTTCCTGGCTCATTCTTTCAAGTTTGTTCCGGATGTACTTTATGATTGAACTTGTTGACCAGGCCTGTCCTTTTCCATCGCTATTTTCAAACTCATAGAGTTGTGGTCACTTTGTCAAAATGCTTTGCCACTAACACCTCAGTCCTTTTCCCTATCTTGTGTCCCAAGGGGAGGTCAGGTTTTGCCTCTTTCTCTTTTTAGGCAATTTTAATAATGATTGGGAGTTTTGTGGAACGCAATTCCCAAATTCCTCCCTTGCAAACACTGAACACTGGCCTACCTAGTCGAGATTAGGAAAGTCAAAAGCCCCGACCTAGCAGGCGGTAGCACGGTGGATCAGTGGCTAGCGCTGCTCTCTTCCAGCATTCAATTCCAGCCTCAGATGGCTGCCTGTTTGGAGTTTTGCACATTCTCAGCGCATCTGCATGGGTTTCCTATCACAGTCCAAAAATTTACAGATCAGGTAAATTGTCCAGTGTTAGGGATAGATATAGGGGAATAGGTTTGGGTGGGTTGCTCTTTATAGTGTCGGTGTGGACTTGTTGGGCTGATATGACCTCTTTTCACATTGGAGGGAATCTAATCTAACCTGACAGCCTTATTATTATGATTGATATTTCAGTTCTCCTGATACATTTGTTCATTCATCTGCCACTGATTATTCGGGTTCAGCAGTATAATTGTATCAAAATCTTATTTCTCAGTTCCACTAACATTGCTTCACTGGCCGATCCCACGCGAATATCCTCTCTCAGTACTGCTGGGCTGATTCATGCAATCATAATCCAACATCAAGTGCCCTCCCTTGCCTCCGCTTTGATGCTTCATAAAACCTTGAAACAATGAGCTGCCAGTCATGCCCCTCCCTCAGCTGTGTTTCTGTAATAACTATAATATCCCATTCCCATGTTCCAATCCATGCCCTGAGTTCAACTTCCTTAGAAGTCAGGGCCCTTACGTTGAAATAAATGCAGTTTAATCTTCAATTTTTCTCCATTCCCTGTTATGTTCTTGCCTGTCCTGTGTGTTGAAATTACTCTCTTTACCTTGTGTACCAGCCTCAATCTTATTTCTAGTCTTACGGCTATTTATGGTCCAACACCTTCCCAGACCAGTTTATATCCTCTGGAGCAGCTTGAGCAATTTTCCCCACCAAGATATGGGTCCCCCTTCCAATGCCAGTTCAGTCCCCACCCTGTCTCCCTGTGCTGTCACCTTCATGGATCTAGGGATTTGTTCACTATGGTCCCTGTGTTCCTCAGTATTCCACAAGGACCGACCATACATTATGTCTGTCCTTCGCTTATCATACCTCCCGCAGGATATGGCATTGATCAGTAATAAACTCTGCTCAGATTATCATTTGATCCACATTGGACTGTAGCTTGAGACCGTCCACCTCACTGTGAACAACTTCCATAACTTTAATGACATCTGCTTACCAACTAATGATGCCTTTTGCTTTGTGGGTGGAAAGGTGGCACAATGGTTTGCACTGCTACCTCATAGCCCCTGAGCCCTGGGTTCAATTCTCGCCTCGGGTAACTGATTATGTGGAGTTTGCACGTTCTCCCCGTGTCTGTGTGGGTTTCCTCCCACAGTCCAAAGGTAAATTGGCCATGCTAAATTGCCCGTGGTGTTAGGTAAGGGGTAAATGTAGGGGCATGGGTGGGTTGCGCTTTGGCGGGCTTGTGGGGCGGAAGGGACTGTTTCCATGCTGTAATGTAATCAAATCCGACTTATTATTCCACAGAATGGCCAGCAATGGTTCCTGCAGAGACCTCAGTGGTACACCCTCTGGTGAAAGAATTTCAAATACACAGAAGTTTATCCACCAATTTTGTACCTAATTTACCAACTTGCCTTGGATCCCATAAGCTCTTACGTTTCGTACCAGCCTTCCATGTGTGATCTTGCCAAAGGCCGTATTGAAGTACATGTAAACCACATCATCTGCACTGCCCTCATCAATATGTTCAGACACCATTTCAAAAGAATCCACTGAATTCCACAGACACTATCTTCTTCTGCCAAATCCGTGTTGACTCAGCCGATTTCATCCTTGCCTTTGCAAGTGTTGATTCATCCTCAGAATTGTTTCCAATACTTTCCCTCCCACTGCTGTCAGGCTATCTGCTCTGTAATTACCTGGCCTATCTCTGCTGCCCTTCTTGAGCAAAGAAACCATATTAACTGTCCTCCAGTCATGTGGCATCTCAGCTGTGGCTAGCAATGTTTTAAATATATCACCAGGGCCTTCGCAATCTCCTCACCTACCTCCCATTGCAGCCGGCAGACAATTCATGGGGCATTGGGGATTCGTCCACCTTTATCCCAGTGGAAATATTTAATACCTCCTCCTTGTTGATCTTAACATGTTCCAGAAACTCACCATCCCGACTGAAATCCCTGGCTATAATGCCTTTCTCCTATTTGAATACAGATGAGAAGTATTATTTGAAGATATCACCTACTTCCTCTGGCTCCATGTACAGATTGTTTCTTTGGTTTCGAACAGACCCCCTATTTATCTGAGAACCCTCCTATTCTAACTCTATCTGGTAAAATACCTTGTGGCCTTTCCTGAACAGTATCTGCCAAGAATATTTCATGGCCATTCTTCCCCCCTCATTTTTAAGGATCCCCTTGCAGTGGCTGTACTTTTGAAGGGCATCGCCTGTTTTCATCACACTGTACTATTTTTTAATCAAGCTCACAATATCGCTTGACCAGTTTTAGAACTTAGAACATCCAACATTACAGCGCAGTACAGGCCCTTCAGCCTTCCATGTTGCGCCGACCTGTCATACCAATCTGAAGTCCATCTAACCGACACTATTCCATGTACGTCCATATGCTTGTCCACTTACGTCTTAAGTGTACTTAATGTTGGCTAATCTATTACCATTGCGGGCAAAGCATTCCATACCCTTACTACCCTCTGAAAAAAGAAACTACCACTGACATCTGTCCTATATCTATCACCCCTCAATTTAAAGCTACGTCCCCTCGTGCACGCCGTCACCATACTTGGTAAAAGCCTGCACTGTCTACCCTATCTCACCCTGATTATCTTAGATGTCTCTATTAAGTCACTTCTCAATCTTCTTCTCTCTAATGAAAACAGCCTCAAGTCCCTCAGCCTTTCCTCGTAAGACTTTCTCTCCATACTTCGCAACATCCCAGTAGATCTCGTCTGCACCCTTTCCAAAGCTTCCACATCCTTCTTATAATGCGGTGAACAGAACTGTACACAATACTCCAACTGCGGCCGCACCAGAGCTTTGTACAGCTGCAGCTTAACCTCATGGTTCTGGAACACGATCCCTCTATTAATAAAAGGTAAAACATTGTATGCCTTCTTCACAAAACTGTGATCCTGGGTGGCAACTTTCAAGGATCTCTGTACCTCGACACCGAGATCTCGCTGCTCATCTACACTACCAAGAATCTTACCATTAGCCCAGTAATTTGCATTCTGGTTACTCAGACCAAAGTGTATCACCTCAAACTCGTCCACATTAAACTCCATTTGCCACCACTCAGCCCAGCTCTGCAGCTTATCTATGTCTCTCCGTAACCTACAACATCCTTCGTCTCTATCCACAACTCCAAAGACCTTAGTGCCGTCTGCAAATTTACTAACCCACCCTTCTACGCCCTCATCCAAGTCGTTTATAAAAATTACGACCAGCAGTGGACCCAACACCGACCATTGAGGTACACCACTCGTAACTGGATTCCAGTATGAATATTTCCCATCAAACCCCACCCTCTGTCTTCTTTCAGCAAGCCAATTACTGATCCAAACTGTTATATCTCCCACATCCAATTCTTCTGCATTTTGTACAATAGCCTATTGTGGGGAACATTATCGAACGCCTTGCTGTAATTCATATAGACCGCATCAGCCGGTTTATGCTCATCTGCCAATTTAGTCACCTCCTCAAAGAACTCAATAAGGTTTGTGAAGCACGTCCTACCATTCACAAAACCGTGCTGACTATCCCTAATCAAATTATTCTTTCCTAGATGATTATACGTCCTACCTGTTACAACCTTTTTCCAACACTTTACCAACAACTGAGTAAGGCTCACTGATTGATAATAATCTGAGTTGTCTCTACTCCCCTTCTTGAACAGGGGAACAACATTTTCTATCCTCCCGTCTTCTAGCGCTATTCCTGTAGACAATGATGATTTAAATATCAATGCAAATGGCTCGGCAATCTCCTCCCTGACTTCCCAGGGGATCCTAGGTCAAATCCCATCTGGCCCGGCGACCTAACTATTTTCACACTTTGCAGGATATCTAATACCTCTTCCTTGTGAACCTCAATCACACCTAGTCTAGTAGCCTATGTCTCAGTAATCTCCTCGACAACATTGTCGTTTTCACAGTGAATACTGCCGATAAATATTCATTAAGTGCTTCCCCTCTCTCCCCTGACTCCACACACAAATTCCCACTACTATCGTTGATTGGCCCTACTCTTACTCTCGTCATTCTTTTATTCCTTAAATGCCTATAGAAAGCCTTAAGGTTTACCCTGATCCGACAACAACTTCTCATGCCTCCTCCTGGCTTTACTGAACTCTCTCTTTAGGTGTTTCTTTGGCTACCTTGTAACCCTCCAGCGCCCTAACTGAGCCTTCACATCTTATCCTCAAATTAGCCTTCTTCTTCCTCTTGACCAGACATTCCACTTCCTTCGTAAACCACGGCTCCCTTGCTCTACAGCTTTTTCCTGCCTGACAGTTACATACTTATCGAGGGCACACCGGAGCTTTTCCTTGAATAAGCTCCAAATTATTAATGTGCCCATCCCCTGCAGTTTCCTTTCCCATCCTATACGTCCGAAGTCTTGCCTAATCGCATCGTAACTGCTTTCCCCCAGCTGTAACTCTTGCCCAGAGGTATACACCGATCACTTTCTATCACCAAAGTAAGCATAAGAGAATTGTGATCGCTATCACCAAAGTGCTCACCTATGTCCAAGTCTAACATCTGGCCGGGCTCGATATCCAGTACGAAATTTAATGTGGCTTTATCGCTTGTTGGTCAGTCTACATACTGTGTCGGGAAGCTCTCCTGCACACATTGGACAATAACTGACCCATGTATAATACTTGTACGATGGTTTTCCCAGTCAATATTTGGGAAGTTGAAGTTCCCCATGACAACTACCCTGTCTCTCTCCCTCCAATAGAGAATCATCTTTGCTATCCTTTCCTCTACATCTCTGGAACTATTCGGAGGCCTATAGAATACTTCCAACAGGGTGACCTCTCTTTTCCTGTTTCTAACCTCAGCCAATACTACCTCAATGGACGAGTCCCCAAACATCCTTTCTGCAACTGTAATACTGTCCTTGACCAACATTGCCACACCACACCCCTCTTTTGCCATCTTCTCTGTTCTTACTGAAACATTTAAATCCTGGAACCTGCAACAGCCATTCCTATCCCTGCTCTATCCATGCCTCCGAAATGGCAACAACATCAAAGTCCCAGGTACCAACCCATGATGCAAGCTCACCCACTTTATTCCGGATGCTCCTGGCATTGACATAGACATACTTCAAACTAAATTCTTGCTTGTCGGTGCCATCTTGTGTCCCTGAAACTTGATTTCGGACCTCCCTACTCTCAACCTTTTCTTTACTCGAACTACAATTTTGGTTCCCAACCCACTGCTGGATTAGTTTGAACCCACCCCAATAGCCTGAGCGAATTTCCCACCAAGGATGTTAGTCCCCATCTGGTTCAGATGAAGACCACCCTGCTTGTAGAGATTCAACCTACCCCAGAAACAGCCCCAATTATCAAAGAATCCAAAACCCTCCCTCCTGCACCATCCATGTAGCCACGTGTTCAACTCCTCTCTCTCTCTCCCTATTCGTTGCCTCACTAGCCCAGTGGCACGGGCAACACACCAGACACAGCAACTCTTCGTCCTAACTCTAAGCTTCCATCCCAGCACCCTGAATTTCTGCTTTAAAATCCCCTTCTCGCTTCCTACCTATGTCGTTTCGTGCCGATGTGGACCACGACTTGGGCTGCTCCCCCTCCCCCTCCCCCTTAAGAATCCCAAAAACACGATCAGAGACATCACGAACCCTCGCACATGGGAGACAACACACCAACCGTGAGTCTCTCTCTTCGCCACAAATCCTCCGATCTCTTCCCCTTTTCGATGGAGTAGCTGTCTTTCGCATTCACTGTTCACTCTGACCCCGAATTCTCACTGTATCACTTTAACATACTTTCACTTTCCGAATATGAACCCAACTGCAAATAGTTCCTCCGAATCTGTGTTTGCCAGATCCTGTCTCGTTATAATGATAATGCCCAGTGACAGTGATATTGTATCAAATCGGGGGTTTCACCAAATCTGGCCACTTCGCTTCTGCCCTATCCTTATCTCAATCCAAAATGACTTTGAAACCTAGTGTTATGTCCACGATCGCCAAAACACTATAAAAATCCTCATGTCGCTCACCCTGTCCAGCACCTACAGCCCACTGTGTCTGTAGTATCCAGCCCTTACTGACCTCCCCATCTGTGTACTTTCCTACAGCCTATCCAGCACATGGTGTCACTGTAACTTTCACCAGTTCTGACAGCACTCCTCCATCCTGTCGTATACCATCTCATTAAATCTAACCTTCCACCATCCATTTCACCTCCATGTCTGTACAGAGTCCTCCAATTCCTGCAGAGTTTCCAGCCAATCCTCGCTTTGTGTAACGTTCTGAACCACTTGAACGCTGCCGTGATCTCTAACCTTGCCCTTTCTCTCTCTTGAATATTCTCTGTCTCCATGACTAATTCCCATCACTACAATTTTCCTTACCTCTGACCACCTCCAGTCAGTACTAGCCTTCCTTCTCTCGAATATCCTGCAGACACGAAATACATCCATGTGTCTGAAATGTCCTCTCAGTTGTTATGACAACTTTCATTCACACAACTGCCTCTGTCTATAACCTCAACCAGTCCAAAGAATCCTAGCTAACTCGGTAACGTCACCCACTGTGTACAACTCAGCATATTACTAACTTCATCCAGTCTCCCCAACTGTCCCAAAGCCTAAAATTGTCTAGACAGTCCACATCCCTCCTTATTGCGTTAACCTCTTCCAGGCCCTCTCATGGGCAATATCTATGTAACCGACTCCTGTTCCTGACTATATTCTCCTTCAGTTCCAATAAACCCTTGTGAACTTTGTGACCTGTTCTAATGTCTGCAGTCCTCTGTGTAATCAGGTACAGGGTGGCTCAGTAGTTAGCACTGCAGCCTCAAAGCGTCAGGGACCTGGCTTCTGTTCCAGCCTTGGGCGACTGTCTGTGTGGACGCTTGTTCTCCTCCCTGACTGTGTAGGTTTCTTCCGGGTGCTCTTGTTTCCTCCCACAATCCAAACTTTGCACGCTCTGCGGGTTGGCCATCATAAATTGAATGTAGTATTCAGGAATATGTGGAATAAGTATGTTCACCATGAGAAATGCAGGGTTTAATGGATGGGTAGAGGGGTGAGTCTGGTTCAGATGCTCTTCAGGGGGTTGGAATAGACTGCTTGGGCCGAATGACCTGTTTCCACACTGCGGAGTTTCTATTCAGATTATTGTCTAGTTGTCTCAGCTATCCCCGTCTCTTGAACCTTGCCTTATCCCCAAAACTCTCCCTATCATCTGTAATCTCCTCCAGTCTCTAAAACACTCCTTGTCGATGTAAGATTCTCCATTCCTTACAAAGATCGATATGACTGTCACCACGTCCTGTTCTTCGCACCCTCCTTAAAATTATTTACATTCTTGACAGCACCCCCAATCACTGTTCCCTCTTGAAACTCCCATAAACGTTTGGATCCCTGAAAACTCATCTGGAATTTGTCAACTTCGTTTTAACAGTTACGTAGTGAGACTTGCTCAATATCAATAAAGTAATTAGGCATTGGCGACACTCACTATTATAACCTCCCTCCAGCCTTACAGCACTGAGGATGTGTCGAAGCACGTTTCAAACCTACAGCCATTTCTGTGTCTGTAATCTCCTCTACTCCCCATAATACACTCTCTCCGAGCTCCTCTGTAGTCCAGTAAACATTCCCTAACACTGTCTGAATCAGTGTAACCTTCTCCAAAAACACAACCTTCCCTGTCTGAGTAAATTCTTACATCGGTTCCTATCCCTCCCAGCTCCCTCTAAAAATACAACCCTCCATGTCTGTGTATTCACCTACTGTCCCTACTTCCATCCCAATCTGTGTAACCTTCTCCATGCATTTTTGCTTCAGTCTCTTCAACTGTCACTGTCAGTTTAATCGCTTCCAGAACCGAAAACACCCCTCTCTTTAACTTGCTCAGATCACACAACCCTCACTATCTGGAACCCACTGCTTTCTTAGAAACCTCCCTCTGTAAGCTGCTTCAACTCTTCAACTCTCCATCTCTCCATAAGCTCCTGCAGCACTTACAGTTATCCCAATCGACAAAACCTCCTCCAGTCCCTAAACACCATCAGTTTGTGGAGACCCGACTACTATCCCTATCAGTGAAATCTTCTCAGGTCCGTGCAGCACTCCGGATCTTTAGAGCCCACTCCAATGTCTGTACCTCTCCCAATCTAGTTCCTGCCAGACCCACTATCTCTTTAACACTCTCCCGTCTCGATCACCCACCCTTTCAACGTGAGCTCCTCCAGTCTCGTCATCCATCTTCCCAGCTTCATATCGTTCTCCAGCTCTTACACCCCATTCTGTGTCAACGTCAACTTTCCCTACAACTCTCCCCGCAGCAGGAACTTCCTCCTGTTTGTGCAATGCACGCATATCTGTGAAACTGTCTCCAACCAAATTTGTTACCCCAACCTCTGGGAAAAACCATCCAGATTCCACAGGCTCCATGTCTAAATAACCCCGTGAGTCTAAGCCTTCCTTTTCCTATAAACATCTTCCGTCAGGTCGACCCACGATATGTCTGTTTATTCTTCCTGTTGATACAAACATTTTTATCTCTGTAATTTGCTCAGCTCTCTAAAACACTTCCTGTCTGTGATCCAGACCTGTCCTACAAACATTCTTATCCCCGTAAACTTCTCCATCCCTCCAAACATTCCCAATTCCATGAACCCCTTTCAGCCCTACACCTCTCCACATTCCTGTAACATCCTGTGGCTCTAGTCCTCCTTCACTGCTAAACCACCTCTAGTCCCCACAACCAATCTGGGTCCTTTGCTCCAGATCAGACTATTGCTGTCTTGTAAACACCTCCACTCTTGACAACTCTTCCGATTTTTGTAACCTCATTCAGACCCCATACTCTCCAGTTTCCTGAATCCTCTTCCTGACATTGCAACCAAAACCATATTTCTGTAATATCCACCAGTGCTTAAACTTTCCCAACTCAGTAACCACTTGCCGTCCTAACAAAACACCTAAAATGTGAAACCTCTCAATTCCCGAAAATCCTCCCCCATTTCCGCCTCAAATGTCTTCATCATCATGAAACCTTGCAATTTCTGAAGCCTGATTTTGGCACAGTAACCTCCTAATGTCTGCAAAATCCTCCTGTCCTGATATCCCTCACTATCTCTGTAATCCCTACCACCCTCCAGTGCCCTTCTGGGCAATATGCCAGAGGAGAGTAGATTTGTACAATACGGGCCATGTTATAGAGGTAGAATCCTGGAAATTACAGATTCAGTCTAATGACTGTGGTGTGCAGATTATTGGAGAGGACTCCGAGATTCGGGATTTATGACGACTTGAAAAACCACTGTTAAACTAAAGACACTCAGCATGGGATTGTGAGGGGCAGATCATGACTCACAAACCTTATTGATTTCTTTGAGGATGTGACAGAATACGTTGATGGCTCATTCAGAAAATAAGGAGTCATGGGATACAGGGAAGTCCGTTTGTCTGGATACAGGATTGGATGGCCCAGAGAAGACATCGGGTAGCAACAAATGGACAGGAGTGAGCCTGTAGCTCAGTGAATAATAGTGTTCTGTAACAATCGGCTCTGGGACTCTGCATTTTGTGATTTTATAAATTACTTGGATGCTGATGTTGGAAAGTGGGTTAGTAAGTTTGTCAATCACACGAAAGTTGGTGGAGAAATGGGTAATATCGTGGGCTGTTGTAGGTTACAATGGGGCATTGACAGGACGCAGAGCTGTGCTTAAAGTGGGAGATGGATTACAATCTGGAAAAAGTCTAAAGTGAATCATTCTGGAAGGTCGAATTTGAATGCAGAATACAGGTTAAAAGGCAGAATACTTGGCAATGTGGAGGAACAGAGAGATCATGCGGTCCATGTCCATATATCTCTCAAAGTTGTCAGACACGTTGTAGGTGTCATTAAATAGGCATATGTTGTGTTGGCTTTCATTAGCAAGGAGATTTATTTAAAGAGCCGTGAGGTTTTATTGCATCTTTATAGCGTCCTAGTGCGACCACACTTGGAATATTCTGTTCACTTCTGTTCCCTTCTTTAAACGAAGGATGTGCAGATTTTAGAGAGGGTACATAGGAGATTTACCAGGATGCTTCCTGGAAAGAAGGGCATTTGTTATGAAGAAACGTTGAGAGAGCTAAGGCTTTGCTAATTGGAGTGAAGAAGGATGCGGGGCGACTTGACAGAGGTGCACAAGATGATGAGAGGCACAGTTAGAGTGAATAGTGAGAGACAGTTTCTCCTATGGCATAAGTGGCTGTTAAACGGCGGCATAATTTCAAGGTGAATAGAGGGGTGCTTTCAGAATTCGGTTCTTTACACAGAGAACGGTAGGTGGTTTGATTGCACTGCCAAATTTGGTAGTAAAATTAGATACATTAGGGACATTTAATAGACTCTTGGGTAGGCACATAAATGATCACAAAATGAAGGGTAAGCAGCTTATTTTGATATTCCAGTCGGAAAAACGGTTGGCATGGCATCATGGCCGAACAGTCTTGTGTTGTATGGTCTGTGTTCCAATTTCGTATGGTAGACTTGGATAAGCTCAGATCAATTGAAAATAACATGGCATTCAGGAGCAGCTAATCGACTGGATGCAAAATTGGTTTGATGGTAAGAAACAGAGGGTGACAGGAGACATGTTGTTGTTCAGTGGAAGCATGTGACCAGCAGTGTCGCGTGTCGACTGTTGTTTATCATTTCGATACATGGTTTGGATTGGAATACTGGTTTCCTGGTAAGTACATTTTTTGTTTTGGGTGACACTGAAATTGGTGGTAAAGTGGACAGTGAAGAAAGTTATCTGTGATACAACAGAATTACGAGTACCGCTGGGATTGTGAACTGAAGAATAGAAGGTGTACTTTAATTAGATTGTTCAGTTATCAGACTTCAATGTTGTAACTCGTTCTTAATGACTTGGAGAAATGGCAGAGTGAAATGTGTCCAGTTTTGCTGCCGATGTACAATAGGTGGGCGAGCACATTGTGATATCTGCAAACAGGTATATACATAGTATTAGTGAGTGGAGAAATCTTGGCAGTTGCAGTTTCAAGTAGGGAATGTGACGTGACATTCTTCCTTAGGAAGAAGCAAAAGACAGACTGCTATTCAAATCGATAGAAATGCAAAAACAGAAGTGCAGTGCAGAGGAGTCCGAGTGTTCTTGGACATGAACTACACAAAGGTTAATGACAAATTTACTTCTTTCTTGCAAGAAATTGCTTTTTCTGGTGCTCGCAAAGAAAGAGATTCCTTCCAAGAATATACGAAAGCTAAGTCTCCTGTAAAGTAGTCGATTACCAATATATGCCTCATGTTGTTAGATGGGACACGTGTGATGTATTTATTATTGGTCTCCAAAATTTCTTTATAATGGAACCCGGAGGCGGAGAGGGGGAATTACGGTCAAACACGATTATTGCCATCTTTTATCACTCACACACAGTTTTATTTTATTGTACGTTTTATTTCGCATTGTGGTTCCTGCGAGTGTGCTTTTAAACTACACCTGCTGGTGACTTCTTTCCTCACTGTTTCTCAACTCGAACCAAACAGAGTTTACATCCTTATCTCCTGAATCAAGGTAATCTCTAACCATTGCATAAATTTCATTAAAACCTCGGTATTTCATACGCCTCTGTATGTCATCTTACAATCTTAATTGAATCTTTACTGTGTTGCAGTTGCGCATAATAAGAGGAAAATAAAATAGAGATTGGTGGATTGGGGCTTGACATGCACGTTATTGTCGCGCAAACGCAGATTACTGCCCACAATACGATCATGGAAACACCCACTGAACCGTCAGTAACGACTGAATAAGTACAGTGCCAAGGGTATGTCGGGAATAGTACCAGAAACACAACAGAAATAGTGCTCTGGGCTACTATTTTGGATGTATTACTCAATGTGCAACAGAGTTTCATGTGTGTTCCATCAAGGGTTACCTTACACAAGGAAGTAATCAGTGCTACACATAAACCCAATTCCAAGCCCCGGAATCAGAGACATTCAGTGTCCTGCGTATAACTGCAAGTAACAGCTGCCCATGACGTTTACGGTCTAGATGCACTTTAGCAATGCAGCTCGCTAGTTGTCTGCCTCTTTCTCGTGCAGTCCCTGCGAGGAGTTTCGTCAACCACGTTTGTCCTGCACATGATGGGTATTGGGTCTTATGTTCTGGAGAGTTGTCGGTTTCTGTGCTGTCATAAGTCCAAGTGTTCGGAGGAGTTTCACAGATTTTTTTGAAATGCAGGGAAGCATGATTTTAAAATTACAGCATGGCGTATTCTCGTTGCAAAGTTCATGTGCAATGCATCTGCGAATGAAGCTGTGGGGATATCGGTTCATGACAAAGATTTTGTGTGGCATTCATGAATTGCCACGACGAGTTGTCCCTAGTAGCAATACCTACAGACAGCAAGGACCACAAGGTCATTGAGAACAGCACAACAGTAAAAGGACAGGGCAAACAGAAGGCAGCCAGAGAATTTCGTGAAGCAGGGCACTCATCCACGGATTCCATCAACAAACAATTTGATCAGAAACCAATCTGCAGCCCCTAAAACCGGAAGAAGCGGGAACGAAACCAAATGAATTCCTTCCAAAACAGGAGAGCAGAACTTCACAGGAGCCTCTGCAGCCCCGAGCATGGCACCCAAAAAGGTGAGGAAAAGGCTGCAAGCCGTCATCCCAGCTCAACTGAATTTTCCAACAATAACTCCAGAGGCACCCGAGCTTCACACCTTTCTGCTACAGAACACTCCGCTATTCCGAAGCAGAGAATTGCACCCTCTACTCCCGTGTGCAAGGTAAGGATACCAAATCCTACAGTACCAAAGACGGTAGTAAGAGTGAAGACAATAGCTGCCACTGTCAGTGAAAAGCCACATACGGCCTCCTTGAAAGGTACCTTTTCATATGAAAGTCGGTGCATCAGTAGAATACGGGACACAAACAGCCTGCACTTGGTATTCACACTCCAGACAGTTTGCGTTGTTCACCGTTTTTCCTGAAAGTGAATGGAGGTCGTAATTTCACCGCTGTTGTAAAGCCAAATCCTGCATTGAATCTGCTCGCTGCTTTTTTTACAGTGGCGAAACCATGGGAAATCGCGTTTGAAAAGTTGTTATATTTCTCTCATTTCCGTCATTACTCTCCTGGCCAGGGATGCTAGCGTTTGGCTTTCTCGATCAGATGGAGGCACCAAGGCATAGTTAACCTAATTTAATCGAGAAAGTAATTGTTCACCTTCACTTTTCATGGTTCATTATTGTTCTGCTTTGTTTGCTGCTCCTTGAGCACTTTCTGGGACTTGGCTATGCACTAAATCTCCAGTATGCCTTGAAACTATGTTTGGAATTGCGCCGCTGTGATTTGTGTGATCAGTTCATGACATACACGATTCGTACTGCCTAACAGACAGAATTCATGATTCGGTGTGACTGATCATGTTTCTGCCTTTTCAGTTTTGCTTCTGCTCCACGTTAAGAGCTCTCAGTTTTTGGATTCGCTGGAGAGCTGAGTGGGTAACACGATTTGTGAGGTATTTTTTATCAACCAAAACCTTTGATGGAGAACTTGGGAATGTGTAAAGGAGAGTTGCCATTGGTAGAAAAAGTCCAGAAAATCTTCATGTCTGGGTCGGTTCAAACCATCCAGCCTGCAGCAAAGAAAAGCCAAACAATCTCACTGAGTTATAAACAGCATGCGCTTTTGCAAATAGTATATTCAAAATTGTATCAGCGATTGGAGCATCACAGAGTTGCCGAACACGGAAGCAAACCTTCCAATCAAACTTGCCTCTGGTTAACAAATAACCGTAAATAATCTAAACATATTTGCCAATATTCGTCCAGTATCTCTCCGAATCCTTCCTGTCTACCCATCCAGCTACCTTTGAAATGTCATGATTGCACCAAACTCTGCGAGTAAATGTGGCAATTCATTCCACATGCAAAAAGATTTCTGTGTGAAAAACAAGTGACCCTCACATCCCTTTAAAATTCTAACGCTCCCACATTATAACTATGCTATCTAGTTTTAAACTCGTGTGCCTTGTGAAGAAGTACTGCTTGAGTATGTTTTCCGTCCGTTTCCTTCATGAATTTATAAACTTTTCAAAGGTTATCCCTCAACCCTGAAGCTGCCTTGAAAACTGTCGCATCCTATTCAGCTTCTTGCTAATGTCCAAACCGTGCTAACCCCGCAAATCCATGTAAACACTTTCTAAATTATGCTTAGTCATTGATTGCGCTAGGGCGTAAGTGCCTGAAGTGAAGCGATGGTGAAACATTAGTCATTATACTTTTGGCACTAAGCTGTTGTTTGGTAGTGTGCTCGAGTACTTTAAGGTGTTGGGCTTGTACTGTAGTCTCCAGTGAGTCATGGGTTCGAATCCCACAGCTGCTAACTTTGCGAGTAAGCTGCTGTTATGTATGACAGCACTACATAGCTCCGGGGAGTGTTTGTAGCTTATCAGGCCTCTCATCCTCTACATGATAAACATGGAAAAATTACCGACTGACTCTGAAAATAGTGAGGATATTGCTGTCTAATTCCTCGCGACTACTTTGCACTCGGATATAAGCACGGCAAATTTTAGTGCCAGTTTCTGTGTCTCAAATGGTCAGCGCATTTGGCTGAAAGGTTGGTACTCCAAGCCCAGGCAGGGCACAGAGCCTCAAATATTTCAGGTCAAGCATTGAGAGCGGATATGCACCGACATTGCAACCACGAGAACGCAACTACAAGTGACCTTAAGTCCGCAGTGAGTGAGACAGTTATGCACAGCAGAATGTGACCCCACTCTCTACAAACCCGCGCTGCCAACAGAAAGCGGCCACTGCAGCTTCAATCAGCGGCTTCACGCCCAGCCCTGGGACGCAGCTCATGGAAATTCCTTCCTCAGTTACGGCTGTCCCAGTGTGAAAGGGGCAAAAATTCCAATGTAAACTGAAAATGGCTTCAGGAGATTGTTCCCGTTCCTGGAACATTTTATAAACAAAACACCTGTCTCGAAGATGAGAAGTGACAAAAGTTGTAGGCAGGAAGTACAAACAAAGTGTTAATTGTGAGGACTCTGTCTTGTCAACAGATGATATTCCCTGCAGTCTAGTCAGAAATGATTTGTTTTCTCATGGAAATTTCCCGATTGATTTGCTGTCTGCCAGTCTCTAAATGTATATCAGACCTATTCCATTTCTCACTTCACCCAATTATGACCGGAGGACTTCGAACTGAAAAATTTACTCTGTTTCTATTTCCTTAGATACCAGATGGGCACAGACCAGAAGGCATCGGAGGACAATTGGAGCTTTCAGCCCATCTAGTTTGTCCGGCTATTCGATCATGGCTGATATCATTCCCTACACAAATTCTCCAGCCTTCTCTCTGTGACACTTCGCCCCCCTGAATTTAGGATCCAGTCTTTATCTCACAGTGGGTCTGAATCCGCCCCAACCATCTCCTCATCTGCAGGCAGCTGTTACAGCGTGCCTGTGTGTGATCCAGCTCAGTTTCAGAAACATACAGCAAATTCGATCATTTCTGAGCAAAGCAATCCTCGCTGCGGGAGATATAAATCGGTCTCTGGCTCCACTGTGTTTCTGCGAGGGAGTAGTTAGCTCCTTCAGCATGCACGGAAATGACTGGTGCTTCAAAATGTGGTGAGAAAGAACAACAGGCATAAGAGTTTCGACAGATTAAGTCTCAAGGGATATTATTAGAATCATTAGAGTTCCTGCTTCAGAGTCTGAGTTTGAATCACCCAGACCTGGATACAATTCCCAGTAAGGAAGTGATGATTTCGTTGTCTTCTTGTGGATTATCAGAATGAAAACCATTTCCTGCTTCTACACAGAGCACAGACGCGGATCCTGCCGGAATCAATCCACTGATTGTTTGCATCAGTCTAGAAGGATAATGGCGACAGATACACGAGACAACTGTCACCGGAAATCCCCTCAAAGGATATTGCTTTCTGATCTGAAACTATCTCGCTGTTACATCAATGTCGCTGGCTCTAATTGCTGGAAATCCCTCCCTAGCAACCTCATTGCTGGATCTCTGTATTGAGTGCTTCCAGGATTCTGTATAGAACCTTAGCATCTTAATCTCTGGAGTAATTATGGATGGGTAGTGAAGCCTGTGCCAAAGAATGACCGGCATACTCGAGAAGTTCGTATCTAAAAGCTGCAGATTCTAAGTGGACACCCAAAAGTGGTCAGGACAAGTGAGAAGTTTCGAAGGGCAAGTAGGATAAACTGAAAGACAATGATGACTGCGAGGCAAGAGGCAGGAAGTGAGTGAGTTGCTGGTGGTGCAAGGCACAATGTCAGCGCAAATAGGTTAGCCCTTGCTGCCCACTGTTAACACCGACTCACACACCACTCCTGGTAAATTCACCACAATTACCCTGGTCTCTTAGTATGAGATTCCCTCTGTGCATACTCATGTGGTTAATTGGCTCCAAGAGGATGAACGCATCCTCTTTCTGCTGTCAGATTAAAGAAGTGAAGGCATCAGTTTGAAAGCAAAGCAAGAAGAGATTGCCTCCTTCTGTGTATTTTCAGTGGAGACGACCAGCTGTGAACTGTTCTTTCGTACATAAGCAGAGGTTGATATAAATTCTTGTCGAGCAGCTTTATTACAGAAAGGAAGGCCCAGTTCAAATAGTTAATTCAATGCACATGTGGGTATGAAGAACAGAGTCTGTGGTTTCGTCAGTTAAAGAATCTGCTAATAACCAGGCACTACGGTATCAAATGCTGTCAAATGCCATGTACATTGAAAGTTCATTTCTTCAACTTTTTGTAAAAGCCGTATCGTTGATCCAACAAGGCGAAAGTGACGGCTCAATATTCTTCTCGTGTTTGAGCTCAGCCCGTTGTTATTTCGTGATACCAAGCCCTTCCACCTGCTGCGGGTTTGCTAGTCAATGTTCAGTCCTGCTAATTCAACGCCAGAGATTCTTTACTTTGTCTGACAAGGATTTCTCCATCTCTTCTAATTTTTTTCTCCATCAGCCATTCCGAGATTTTTTGGGGAATACAGAAGTGAGGCAGGAAACACTGCAGACTTGCAAGGCAATGTTGTGGTAATGACACTTCCACTGCGAGATGTTGGATCTCATTGTCTGCTGTCACCATTCATTAATTTTAGGCAAACAGCAATGGCGTCATTGAAATCGCATAATTGAAGTGATTCTGGTTTTCTTTTTCGACTCGTTATGAATTACTTTTAGAATTGTAAAAGCCCGTAATGTTTTGAGTGAAGAAATGTCAACTGACCACAGAAATAAGTGACAGAGACATTACCTGGAGAATGTGAACCCAGTTCTACACTCTCCAGCCAAGGGGGGCGGACAAAGCCATTTAGCAGGTATACTCTCAAACTGTCTCAGAATTTCAGACTTTTCCAGGAGTAGAAATGGAATATTTGGGATATTGACAGACAGACAGTGGGAGAATGTAGAAGAGAGTGAGATGGTACAGAGAAACAAACAGAGACAAATAGATAGGCATATGAAACTAGACACTGAAAAAAGAAATTCTCCATTCAACGTGGCTGCTCGTGGACAAAAAGGAGAAGAAGAAGGTAATGAATGAAGGCCAGCCTTTCACCAACTAAGGGCAACAGCAACAGCATTACAGCTGATAATGTCCTTTTACTTTTTGGAGATGATATTTGTCAGCTAATAAGAGATTTTGATAAGTATGCTGATTAGCGAAGTGAAACTGATAATTACCCAGGAACTAAAGCATTTTAAATGCATAGGTCGCCTGATTCTATCGATATGAAGCATAAAATCTCTTTCTCTCCACATATGCTGTCAGGCCAGCTGAGTTTCGCTGTTAATTCCTGTTTTTAATTAGGATTTCCAGGATTCGCAGGTCTTTGTTTTATGCTAGTCTGAATCGTGCTTGTGACAAACTCGATCACTTGCCAGCTCCATACAACATTCCCTGCTTTGGAAAGGATGTCAACAAGATAAACGGTCAGAGGAAAACTCCCAATGCCACAGCAGTGAATGCACTAAATCCTTACCAGTAGACTTCCAGGAAAAGTGAAAAATGGCGCTGTAGGTTTGATTAATGAATCCATTTTTACTTTATCATTTGTGAACATTTTAGCTGCATATCAGTTTCTTTCATGTTTCCATTTCTTTCAGCGTGGAAAAGGACTTTCCGCCGATTTTTGGACAGGGTCACTGGATATTCATCTACTCGCATCCCAGTTTCCAGCATGAGGCCAATAACCTTGCATGTTCTGATGTTTCCAGGGTAAATTTCAATGAGAGTCTCCCTGTGCTCTTAAATGACATAACAGTGGGACTGAACTTTGACATGGTCACGCATTTTTATAGTCCCGCCGAGGAAATCATCCTCATTTTCACCCTCACAGGTGGACACACAGACAAATACCCCGAATGTAGGAGATATCTCAGCATTAGACAAGTTTAACGTGCTTCACATCCGCTAGATTCTCCAAGCACATCACCGCAGTAGGTCAAAGATTTCTGCAGCTCAGAAAGTGCACTTCAGCTCAACAATTTGCACCAGTCGAATACAGGTCCCTGACTGTCCTCGTCTCATTTTTCCAACTGTTGTCTCATAGCTTCAAACGCAGTTGGTGATAGAAGTGCACATCTCAATCCCTCTCAAATTTCTCTGGACATTTGAGCTTGCTGCACCCTGGCAGGCAGTGAGTTGCAGATTGCCACCATTTCCAATTTTTCTGTATTTGTTTTTCGTTTTGAGTTGACTCTTGCAGTCGAAGACAGAGAGCAATCTCCCATTGCATTTATTAACATTTGTCTGTCGCAATCGAGGCTGCATGGTGAAAGCCATATAAATTTCAATTCCATTGCCTTTACCACTCATCCACGACGACAGGATGACACTGATCACCTCACTTTCCAGGTCCGTCTCCTTGTGGAGCTGAGGAAGAGTAAAACATTATTGGTTTTATTCGAATCCAACAATTTCACAGCTTACAAACGCGTAAAATGTCTGTGAATGCTGAGACTGTTTGTCTCATTCTGATAGATGGAATGGGCATTCAGTTGAAATAAAAACAGAATTTGCAGGAGAAACCCAGCAGATCTGGTCGCATCTCTGGAGAGACTTTCAGGGAAAATATTTCACAACTTCATCAGCATTGTGTGTTCTCCCAAAGGTACTCCTAAATCAACTAGCTTCTGCAGCAGTTTCTTTTTTGACATTAATCTTGAAAGCAGTGCGGAAATGTCTTTGTTGTTCGTCACACGATAATGTTTCCATTTGGAGAGTATCTTTCTGACCTCATTAGACACCGAAACAGTGCAGCAAAGCAAACAGATGCATTAAAGAGAGCTATCACTGTCGCCCTGGGGACTCTTGAATCAGTTATATTTCATTCAGCAGCCGAACGCGTTGACACATGCAATCCAGTAACTCGCACGATCCTCCAAAGTAGGCTGCTACTGAATCTCAACTTCAGTCTGCCCTGCCCAGAATGACAACTGTCCTCTATCAGATGTACTTTCCCAAAATAAAGCCTGGGACGTTCATTATGGAGACATAGGAAGAGTCTGATCCCAGTCACTGCAGACATGCCCATGTCACGGGGAACCACCTCTCTTACAACTGGGACAGTCTGGGTTCGAGCCTCTCAGTGTTTGTCTGGCCCGCACTTTTTCATTGTCCCGGAGTCCAAATGAAGTTGGAATTCCTCATGTGCAAGAACTAGAAATCTTTCAATGTCTCAGATCAGTTCGTGTCCCAAGAACATCAGAGTTAATGTCCTCTCCCTTTAAAGATGGGGAAGCTGTCCTGACTGTCTCTGCTCAGTCCGACAGTTCACCCATGTCTATTCGCCTCCGATTCCACTTCTCAAAGTGTTTCTGAAGATCCACAAAGCTGGAGACTGGTTTCCATGTTTTGTCTCCTTAATATTTTTCTACTGTCAACTGACAATATTTCCCCAAAATCTCTTCACTATCCTTTGTCTTGCACCAGCTCCGTGAATGAGAATTTGCTTTTTGAGGAGAGAGTTTCACTTTGGAGCGAAGAAGGTTAACCAGAGATTTCTTGCAGCTGTTGATAATGATGTGGGAGGGGCGGTGAAGATTGGCGCATTTACAACCAGGTAGAAAACTTTCCACTGACCAGGGTCAGTAAACAGAGGACTGTGATTAAAGGAATCAAATGTAAACTTGTACTTTTGCATCGTACATTCAGAGAATACTGCAGAAATTCGATGAGTCCAGCAATATCCGTGGAAAGAGAAACCGATTCAACATCTTGATAGTGGTACGTTTCTGATTACGAACTCGACGTTACGAAATCTAATCGAATAACTAGCATTGTTGGTTGAGATGCGTTTTTTTTTCAAGTTTGAGCGCAAAATCGCCCTGTAGGAAGTCATTGAAAATGTAGTCGGCAGGATTACGCAACTGCTTGGAGAAATCCCACTGGAGTTTTAATCAATTGCATTAACCACACCGCCACGACTGCACATTTACCGCCCGTGCTGAGCACATCCTATGGAATGGAGGTTTCCAACCGGGAAGCACCAGCATTTGGTTGCCCTGTCAACAGGATGACCCCAGTATTCGCTGTCCCCCTCTCTTGGTTCACAGTGGAGTAGGATGCTGGGAGATCAAGTTGAATTACACACATTGATGAGAGATAATTATGGCTCTGTAGTTAGCACTTCTGCCTCACAGCACCAGAGTTCCATGTTTGATTCCAACGTCAAGCCACTCTCTGTGTTCAGTTTACGCATTCTCCCCCCTGTCTGCATGGGTTTCCTCCCACGATCCAAAGATGTGCAGGTCAGGTGAATTGGCCATGGTAAATTGCCCATAGTGTTAAATACATTATTTACAGGGAAATGAGTCGGGGTGGGTTTCTCTTCAGAGGGTCGGTGCAAACAAATTGGGCGGATGGGCCACACTGGAGGGAATCCAATTCAATAAAGTGCATGGGAAGGATCGATTTTCATGTGCAGAGAGATTAATAAACATAACAATTAATCGAGGAAAAAAAAGTCATTATATTTGTCTGTCGCTTTCACTTCCAGCTAATTACAGCCAATGAAGTGCTCTTGAGGACGTTTCACTATTGGCAAATCTAATGTGCAATTCAGGTCTATTTGTTTACTCCGAGGTCAAGATATGAAAATGTTTCAAATACTCACAGCTAGCTCTGCAGAGTGCAGACTGACCTTAAGGTGTTTATTCTTCTCTGATTTACACCTGGGAAGATGTGGGACCAGAGGGCCTTATCACATCGGAAGGGATCAAACATGTAAGTCTCAGATGAGGAAGATGTTCTCTCTTTCAGAGGATAGCAAATATGTGGAAATCCATCCAACAGAGGGCTGTCAAGATTGTGTGTATTCAAGGCTGATATAGACTGGCATTTAGTCAGTCCACAATCAAAGGCCATGGAGATAAGGCTAAAAAGGGGAGTTGAGGATTAAACAAATAAGCCGGGATATCTTTGAAAGCCATCGCCGACTTGATGGGCTAAATTTCTTCTACCTGCTCTAACGTATTTGCTGTCATTTGGAAAATGCTAGACACCATTTAAAAAGAACAAAAACACAAAGTTTGGAAGAGATGTTTACAGTCAAACTGAGTCAACATTATTTATTGAAAGGAATATCACACATGCCAATTTGCCAGATTTCTTGCTAACATGACCAGCAGAGTTGATCAAGGGAGCTGCTCAGTATAGGCCTTTTGAATTTCTATCAAACACTCAATAAGGAGCCATATTAAAGATCATGGCACAATTAAGGAGTTCACGGTGTTGGGTAATAAATCAGCATTAGGTGTCTACTGTGTACTTTTAAGAAGTCACCACATCAGGATTATCGAGTAGTTTTCACGTTGAAAAGATATAATTAGTGAAATCCAGAATTGTCAGTCATCGGGCTTCAATGACTTATCTGTCTTAATGAGTTAGAGAAAGTGGCAGAGTGAAACGTGTCCAGTGCTGCTGCCGACATGCAATCAGTGGGTGCGCTTATTTGAACATCTGCAAAAAGACATAGATAGTGTGAGTGAGTGGAGGAATCTTGCAGTTTCATTTTGGGAGTGTGAAGTCATGCACTTTGTTAGGAATAATCAAACGACAGACTACTAGTAAAATCGAAAGAAGCCCAATAAAAGTGTGGTTCAAGGAATGTTTTGGTCACGAAACCAACAAAGGTCAGCGACATATTTTTTTTCTGGTAAAAGAATTTGCCTTTCTAG
This sequence comes from Chiloscyllium punctatum, assembly GCF_047496795.1. Taxonomy (NCBI): domain Eukaryota; kingdom Metazoa; phylum Chordata; class Chondrichthyes; order Orectolobiformes; family Hemiscylliidae; genus Chiloscyllium; species Chiloscyllium punctatum. The sequence continues at coordinate 34,600,558 of NC_092771.1, read as the reverse complement.
ATGCTATGAATGAAAGAGATGGTTTCCAAGAAAAGACGGAAACTAAGTCGACTGTAAAGTAATCAATTAACAAGATATGGCTCGTATTGTTCTATGGGGCATACATAGTTTATTGATAATTGTTCTCCAAACATTCTTTCCAATGGGACCGGGAGTGGGAGAGGGGAACTTGCGATCACCCATGGCTATTGTCATCTTTAACAAACATACACAGAGTATTCTTTCCTGAACAGCTTATTTCACAATGTGGCTACTGCGAGTAGACTTGTCAACTACACATGGTGGTGTCTTCTTTCCTCACTGTTCTAAGCTCGACACTAAACACATTTTACATCCTTATTTTCTGAATCAAGGCAATCTCTAAACACTGCATAAATTCGATTAGATTAGATTAGATTAGATTCGATTAGATTACTTACAGTGTGGAAACAGGCCCTTCGGCCCAACCGCCCCTCCGAAGCGTAACCCACCCATACCCCTACATCTACATTTACCCCTTACCTAACACTATGGGCAATTTAGCATGGCCAATATCACGAAAATCTTGGCATCTCGCACGCCTCTGTATGTCATCTTCCAATATTAATTGTTTTTTTACTGTGTTGCAATTGCACATAATAAAAGAAAGACAAAAAAGACATTGGTGGACCTGGCTTCACACCCACGGTATTGAAGCTAAAACGCAGATTACTGCCAACAATACGATCATGGAAGCACTCACTGAACCGTCAGGAAACACAGAATAAGTACAGTGTTGTACGGCATGTCAAGTACAGAACCAGAAAAAAAAACAACAGAAATCCTGCTCTGGGCCACTATTTTGGATGTATTTCACTCTGAGAAAGAGAGTTTTGTATGTGTTCCTTAAGGAGTTACCTCACACAAGGAAGTAAGCAGTTCTCCAGATATAATCCCAGTTCTAATTCCCAGAATCAGAGATACTCAGTGCCCTGCATACAGATATGAGGAACAGCTGTCCGTGGCGTTTACGGGCTAGATTAACTTTATCAATGCAGCTCGCTAATTGTCTACCTCTTTCTGGCGAGTTGTCTGAGTGAGGCTATCGGTTTCTGTTCCTTTCTAAATCCGAATGTTAGCATGAGTCTGGCTGTCAGATCCCAATTTGTTTTAAATACAGTGAAGCATGGTTTCAAAATTACCTCATGGGATATCTTGGTTGCGAAGTTCCTGTGCAAGGCATCTGGGAATGAAGTTGCAGTGATATCCATTATTCCGAAGAATTTGTGTGGCAGTCAAATAATTGCCACAGCCATCTGTCCCAAGTAGCAATATGTAGAGACGGCAAGGGCCACAAATCCGACAAGTACAGCAAATCAATAATTGGACAGGGCAAACAGAAGGCAGTCAGTGAATTTCTGGAAGCAGGGCACTCATCTACAGATTCCAGCAATAAGCACTTTGATCTGGAACAAATCTGCCACAAGAAGAGAAATAACTCTTCATTTTATGACTGTGAATTGGATCCAGGTCTGGGGATTCAACTCAGACTCTGAAGCAGGGACTCTATTGATGCTAACAATAACCCTTGTGACCAGACCTTTTCAAAACACTTGTGCTTATCGTTCTTTCTACCCACATTTTAAAGCATCAGTCCATCCCGTGGGTGAAGGAGCTTACTATTCCCTTGGAGCAACACAGTGGTGCCAGAGACCCTATCAATCTGTCCAGCAGCGGGGATGCGTTGCTCAAAAATTACCGGGTTTGATGTATGGGACTGAATCCGAGCTCAATCACACAGAGACACGGTGTAACAGCTGCCAGCAGATGTGGAGACGTTTGGGGCGGATTCAGGCCGACTCTGTGAAAAAGGGTGGATCCTGAATTCAGGGGGGAGCTAAGTGTCACAGAGACAAGGCTGGAGAATTGGGTAGGGAATGATATCAGCAATGATCGAATGGCCGGGCAGATTGGTTGGACTGAAAGCTCCAATTGTCCACCGATGCCTTCTACTCTCTTGCCATCCGGTATCTAAGAAAATAAAGACAGAGTTAATTGTTCACTTCGAAGTCCTCCTGTCATAATTGGGCGAAGTGAGAGATGGAAAAGTTCTGATATAAATTCAGAATCAGGGAAAGTGGTTGGCTAGGAATTAATAAAAGAGAAGCGAAGAATGAAGTTGGGAGTCATGAGATATTTAATAAAAAGAAAGGGTGCAGTAGGGCGGAGGGAGATGGACATGAAAAAAGAAGTGCCACTGGTCTTCAAGTCTTAACTCTGTTTTCCTTTCCAAGATCCGACCATACCTGTTGAGATTTTCCAGCAGTTTATTTTCCTTGTACAGAAAAAGAAGATGAAGTTTAATCCTGGACAGATCAGCTGTCTGCTTTGTGGATGTTTGAATTCCCCGTTTCACCTGACCACTTCTGACACACACGGAAAGCTCACTTTCTTACCCCACCCCCACCTCTCTTACTGACAACAAATTGTTCATTACGTGAACCCACATGGGCACCCTACAGGGTCATTCACCGAAAGAATTGGGAAAAATTCAAGGAGAGTTCCATTCGATTTCCATCAGAACATTCTGAACCAGTTAATTTTGGTTCAGAACCATATGAGATGGAGCAGTCACTGCCATTCCCCCCAGCAAGTATCCATTCGCATTCCATGTCTCAGGGCATTTTGGTTGGTGCATGGTTGGAGTAGAACCACACGTTATGAAAGAGACATCGTTTCTCGTATATTCGGCTGCATTGATTAAAGTGGAGACAGGTTTCACTCAGAAACCAACAGGTGATCAACAACAGTGGGACTAATGTGACAACAATTACAGTCAGAGCAAGCAAATGCGCTCTTGCAGCACTGCAAGTGGAATGGAGAGCTGTGAGTCTTATCAACAAGCGACAGCACCCAGTGTGACGCTCGAATCCACAACACAGGAATTACGAGTACTCATACTTTACCAACTGAGCTGGCCGGGCCTAACTGCTCATCGCTAGTTTATCATTTCATACTGAGTACAATTCACGTGGCACTGCAATTTGCAAGGATCTAGTTCATTCCTCCAAATTACAAATAAAGTCATTAACACCTTTCACTTCTCAGATGTTATTCCTTCAAAACATTATAATCCATTTAGGACTTGCCCCGGGATTTAAGATTCAATGATAATATTTTCATATTTTTAACCTAGTCCTTAGGTCGCCAAGGGGATTCCCAGTAAATCTGGCAGACAACGAATCAATCAGGAAAATACCTATTTAAACAAAACCATATCTGACGAGAGTGTAGGGAATCACATCTGCAGACGATACAGTTTCCTCATAATCAACACTTTTTTTGTTCTTCCTGCCTACAACTTTTACCACTTCTTATTTTCGAGACAGGAGTTTTGTTTATAAAAGTTCCATGAACAGCAACAATTTTCTTAAGTCACTTCCAATTTAAATTAGAATTTGTGCCCCTTTCACATGGCAATAGTCGCTTCTGAGGAATGAATTTCCATGAGCTGTGTCCCAGGGCTGGGCAGGAAGCTGTTGTGGCAGCTTTCTGTTGGAAGGGGGGCTTATAGAGAGGGGGGGGGGGTCACATTCTGCATCTGACTCATTCACTGCGGACTCAGAGTCAGCCATGGGAGAATTCTCGTTTTTGCAGTTCCGATATATGGTCAGTCTCAATACTTAGTCTGAAATAATTGAGGCTCTGCCCCCTGCGTGGGATGGGACCACCACCTTTCAGACAAATGAGCTGACCATTTCAGACACAGAAACTGGCCCCAATATTGGCCATCTATACATTCGAAAGCAAAGTGGCCGAGAGGATTTGGACAACACACGTTCTCACTGCTTTTAGAGTCAGTCGCTAACATTCCCTTGTTTATTACAGAGATGATGAGAGCCCTGAGGAGCCACAAACATTTCAATAAAGCAACATCAGGAGCTGTAGGGTTTGAACCCACGACTCAATAAACACTGACGTTTAATGCAGCGTTTTATATCACTCGTTACCAGACGACAGCCAAGTTCCAAATTTGTCATGACGAATCCTTCAGCATCACTTCACTTCAGGCACTTATGCCTAGTGCATTCAATTATTAAGTCGGCATAATTTCGAAAATTCTGGATTAGTGGTGCTGGAAGATCACAGCAGTTCAGGTAAAATCCAAGTCGCTTCGAAATCGACGTTTCGGGCAAAAGCCCTTCATCAGGAATAAGGGAAGTGAGCCTGAAGCGTGGAGTGATAAGCTATAGGAGGGTGGGTGTGGGGAGAAAGCAGCATAGAGTACAATTGGTAAGTTGGGGAGGGGATGAAGGTGATAGGTCAGGGAGGAGAGGGTGGAGTGGATAGGTGGAAAAGGAGATAGGCATTCAGGACAAGTTTGAACAAGTCATGGGGACAGTGCTGATCTGGAAGTTTAGAACTTGGGTGAGGTGTGGGAAGGGGAAATGAGGAAACTGTTGAAGTCCACATTGATGCCCTGGGGTTGAAGTGTTCTGAGGCGGAAGATGAGGCGTTCTTCCTCCAGAGATCTGGTGGTGAGGGAGCAGCGGTGAAGGAGGCCCAGGACCTCCATGTCCTTGGCATAGTGGGAGGGGGAGTTGAAATGTTGAGCCACGGGGCGGTGTGGTTGATTGTTGCGGGTGTCCCGGAGATGTTCCCTAAAGCGCTCTGCTAATAGGCGCCCAGTCTCCCCAATGTCGAGGAGACCGCATTGGGAGCAACGGATGCAATAAATGATCTTAGTCGATATGCAAGTAAAACTTTGATGGATGTGGAAGGTTCCTTTCGGTCTTTGGATAGAGGTGAGGGAGGAGGTGTCGGCGCAGGTTTTGCATTTCCTGCAGTGGCAGGGGAAAGTGCCAGGATTGGAGGGTGGGTTGTAGAGGGCGTGGATCTGACCAGGTAGTCACGGAGGGAGCGGTATTTGCGGAAGGCGGGAAGGGGTGGGATGGGAAATATGTCCCTGGTGTTCGGGTCTGTTTGGACGTAGCGGAAATGTCAGCGGATGATTTGGTTTATGTGTAGGTTGGTAGGGTGGAAGGTGAGCACCAGGGGCGTTCTGTCCTTGTTATGGTTGGAGAGGTGGGGTCTGAGAGCAGAGGTGCGGGTTGGAGACGAGATGCATTGGAGGGCATCTTCAACCACGTGGGAAGGCAAATTGCGGTCTCTAAAGAAGGAGGCCATCTGGTGTGTTCTGTGGTGGAACTGGTCCTCCTGGGAGCAGATCCGGCGGAGGCGGAGGAATTGGGAATACGGGATGGCATTTTTGCAAGAGGTAGGGTGGGAAGAGGTGTAATCCAGGTAGCTGTTTGTGTCGGTGGGTTTGTAAAAAATGTCAGTATCAAGTCGGTCGTCATTAATGGAGATGGAGAGGTCCAGGAAGGGGAGGGAAGTGTCAGAGATGGTCCATGTAAATTTAAGGTCAGGGTGGAATGTGTTGGTGCAGTGGATGACTTGCTCAAACTCCTCACAGGAGCACGAGGTGGCGCCAATGCAGTCATCAATGTAGCGGAGGAAGAGGTGAGGAGTGGTGCCAGTGCAATTATGGAAGATCAACTGCTCAACGTTGCCAACAAAGAGACAGGCATAGATGGGGTCCATACGTGTGCCCATGTCTACCCCTTTGGTCTGGAGGAAGTCGGAGGATTCAAAGGAGAAATTGTTCAGAGTGAGGACCAGTTCGGCCAAACGAATGAGAGTGTCGATGGAAGGATACTGTTGGGGACGTCTGGAGAGGAAAAAACGGAGGGCTTGGAGGCGCTGGTCATGGAGGATGGAGATGTAGAGGGATTGGATATCCAAGTGAAGATGATGCGTTGGGGGCCAGGGAAACGGAAGTCTTGGAGGAGGTGGAGGGCGTGGGTGGTTTCTCGAAAATATGTGGGAAGTTCCTGGGCTAGGGGGCATCGGACAGTGTCGAGGTAGGTAGAGATGAGTTCAGTGGGGCAGGAGCATGCTGACACAATGGGTCGGCCAGGGTGGTCAGGCTTGTGGATCTTGGGAAGGAGGTAGAACCGGGTAGTGTGGGGTTCCCGGACTATGAGGTTGGAAGCTGTGGGTGGGAGATCTCCTGCACTGTCCCCATGACGTGTCCGGACTTGTCCTACCTGCCTATCTCCTTTTCCACCTATCCACTCCACCCTCTCCTCCCTGACCTATCACCTTCATCCTCTCCCCCACTCACCCATTGTACTCTATACTACTTTCTCCCCACCCCCACCCTCCTCTAGCTTATCCCTCCACGCTTCAGGCTCACTGCCTTTATTCCTGACGAAGGGCTTTTGCCCAAAACGTCGATTTCGAAGCTACTTGGATGCTGCTTGAACTGCTGTGCTCTTCCAGCACCACTAATCCAGAATCTGGTTTCCAGCATCTGCAGTCATTGTATTTACCTCATAATTTAGAAAATATATGAAAGGATTTGCAAGGTTTGCACAGTTTGGACATGTTCGGAAGCTGAATGGGCTTTGACAGATTTCCCTGGAGCTTCAGGGCTGAGGGATGGCCTCAGAAAAGTTAATAAAATCATCACGAAGACGGACAGACAATAGAGTCAAGCAGTAGTGTTTCACAAGACACCCGAGTTCAAAGCTAGATTGCATCTGTTTAATGAGAGAGTGGTAAAATTTGAAATGGATGTGAGGGACACTTGCTATTCGCACAGAATGTTTTGTGTATGTGGAATGAATTGCCACATTTAGTGGTAGCGTTTGGTGCAGTCACAGCATTTCAGATGCATCTGGATGGGTATATAGACAGGAAAGGTTGCTCAGCAATTCTGTGACTCTCCAGTAGCTGACACCAGTTTCAACAGACTACTTGCAAGGACGCATGTTTGGACTTTTTTTTCTGAGGCTGGATGCTTTGAAGCGACCGAGAGATGAAGATTTTTCAGACTTTTACTGCCAATGACCATTCACTTTGACACGTTTCCAAGTTCTCCAACAAATGTTTTGACCAATGAAAAATATCTCACAAATTGTGTTACCTCCTCAGCTCTCCATGAATCCAAAAACTGAAAGCTCTTAACGTGGAACAGAAGCAAAACTGCAAAGGCGGAACCGTTATCAGACACACCGAATCATGAATACTGTCTGTGAGGCAGTGCGAGTCGTGTATGTCAAGAACTGCTCACACACATGGCAGCGAAGCAATTCCAAACGGTGCTTCCAACAGATACTGGAGATTTAGTGTATTGCCAAGGCCCAGAAAGTGCTTAAGTAACAGAAAACAAAGCAGATCAACAATGAACCATGAAATGCGAAGGTTGCCACTTTCTCCCTCGATTAAATTAGGTCAAAATTGCGCTGGTGCCTCCATCTGATCGAGACAGCCAATCATCAGTGTCCCTCACCATGACAGCAATGAACGAAATGAGTAAAGTATAACCACTTTAAAATCGCGATTGCCCACCATTTCGCCACAACAACAACAAAAAAACAGCGAGCATATTCATTGCAGGATCTGGCTTCACAACATCGGTGAAATAACGATCTCCATCCACTTTCAGGAAAAACGGTGAACAACACAATTGGCTGGAATATGAAAACAATTGGCAGGCTGCTTGGGTCCCGTATTCTACTGCTGCACCAACATTCTTATGAAAATGTACCTTTTAAAGAGAGTGTTTGTGGCAGTCCAATGACAGTTGCAGCTGTTGCGCTCGCTCTTACTTCCAACCTAGGTAATGTAGGTTTTGGTATTCTCACATTACACACGGGAGTTGAGGGAGCAATTCTCTGCTGCAGAAAAGTGGAGTGTTTTGGAGCAGAAAGATGTGAAACTCAGTTGCCTCTGGAGTTCTTATTGGAATGTTCGGTGAGCTGGGAAAATGGTTTGCAGCCTTTTCCTCACATTTCTGGGTGACATTCTCGGGGCTGCAGAGGCTCTGGTGAAGCGCTGCTCTCTTGTTTTGAGACGAATTCATTTAGCTTCATTCCCACTGCTTCCGGTTCTTGAGGTTGCAGTTTGGTCCAACGGATGGAATCCGTGGATGAGAGCCCTGCTTCCAGAAATTCTCTGGCTGCGTTCTGCTTGCCTTGGCCTATTGTTGTTGCTCTGATCACGTCTAATGTGTGGTTCTTGCCGTCTGTACGTATTGTTATGATGGACAGCTGGTCGTGGCAATTAGTTTCTGCCAAGCAAAAGTTTTGATAAGAACCGATATCCCCACCCCTTCATTAGCAGATGCATGGCACACGAGATTCGCTACGAAGAAATCCAATGAGGTAATTTTAAAATCATACTTCCCTGTGTTAAAAATAAATCTGGGAAACGGTATCCATACTCCTCTGAACACTCGGACTTATGACAGCACAGAAACCGACAGCCTCACTCAGGAAACAACTCACCAGTACACAAGACCCAATTCCCATCTTGCGCAGGACAGACGTGGTTGACGAGATTGCACACAGGGACTGCACGAAGCACTATACAGGAGAAAGAGGCAGACAGCTGCATTCATAAATTTCATATAGACAGTAAACGCCAATGGACAGTTGTTCCTTGTAGTCAAACACAAGACACTGAATGTCTCTGATTCCGGGGCTTGGAACTGGGAATATATGACCGTCTGCAGCACTGGTTACTGCCTTGTGTGTGGTAACTGGTGATGGAACAATTGTAAAACTCTATTGCTCATTGAGAAATATATTCAAAACAGTAGCACTGAAAAGTATTTATGTTGTGATTCTCGTGCTGTTACTGACATGCCTTCTGGCAATGTAGTTTTTCTGTGCCTCCTCACGGTTCAGTGCGTGCTTCCGCGATCGTATTGTGGGCAGTAATCGGCGTTTTAGCAGCAATAAAGTGCTTGTGAATACCAGTTCCGCCAATCTCTTTTTTGTCTTTCTCTTATGTTGTGCAATAAAGGATCAATACAGTAAAGGATCCATAAATATTTTGAGATGACATACAGAGGCGTGAGAAGCACCAAGATGTTAATTACATTTATTCAATGGTTAGATAGTACCTTGATTCAGCAGATAAGGATGTCAACTCTGTTTGGGAAGAGTTGAGGAACATTGAGGAAAGAAGTGACTGGCAGGTGTAGTTTACAAACTCACTCGCAGTAACCACAATGCGAAATAATGTGTACAAGACAAAAGAACAGTGTGTGAGTGATAAAAGATGACAATAATCACGGTTGACCTTAATTTCCCCTCTCCAACTTCCGGTTCCATTGTAAAGAAAGTTTGGAGAACCATAGTCAATAAATCATACATGTCCCATAAAAGAACACGAAGCATATTTTGGTAATCGATTACTTTACAGGCGACTTGGTTTTCGTATTTTCTTAGAAACCATCTCTTTCATTGTGAGCATCAGAAAAGCACATTTTCTTTGCCAGAAAGAAATAAACATCGCATTAACCTTTGTTGGTTTCATACCCAATAACATTCAGACTCCTCTGCACCGCACCTTTTTTGCATTTCTATCGAATGTAATAGTAATCTGTCGTTTGATTCATCCTAACAAAGTATTACAAACCTCACTCTCCCGACATGAAACTGCGTCTGCCAAAGATTTCTCCATTCACTCATACTATCTATATCTGTTTGCAGGTTTCCACATTTCATCACAATATGCCCGCCCACCTATTGTGTATTTTCAGCAACACTGGCCACATTTCATTCTGTCATTCTTCCAAGCAATAAGACAGAGATAAATCATTGAAGCCCAATAACTGACCAATCTGGTTTTCACTAAAGATAGCTTTTCAAATAAAAACTGCTCATTCATCTCAATTCAGGGATTTCTGTTAAATTGTCAATGGAAAAGCAATGCTGCTTTATTACCTAACACCGTGAACTCCTTTCTGGTTCAATGTACTTTTATATACCACCTTACTGAAGGTTTTCGAAAAATTCAAATGGACTTTACAGAACAGCTTCCTTGATCAACTGTGCAGGTCATGTTAGCAATTAAATCTGACAAATTGCCATGTGTGATTTTCCTTTCAACAAATGATATCGACTTAGTTTGACTGTAATCATCTCTTCTAAACTTTCTGCTTTTCTTCTTTTGCAGTGGTGTTTTACATTTTCGAAATGACAACGAAGACTTTAGAGCAGATGGATGCAATTTAAAGTCAGCGACAACTTTTTATGTGATCACGGCTGATTTGGTTAATCTTCAACTCCCCTTTTCGGCCTTATGTCCATGGCTCTAGATTCCCGAAGTGACAAAATGTCTGTCTATCTCAGCCTTGTATATACGCAGCTTTGACAACCCTCTGTTGTAAAGAACCCGACAGATTTGCTACTCTCTGAAAGAGAAAATATCCTCCAGATCTGAGTCTTATATATCTGACCCCCTCCACTGTGTTGATGCCCTCTGGTCCCACATTTTCACGGGTGCAAATCAGAGCAGAATACCTCAAGGTCTCTCTGTACTGTCCTGTGTCAGCTGTGTGTATTGGAAGCATTGTTTTGACTTTTGAATAGAACGAATTGCACATTAGATTTGCCAATAGTGAATCTTTTTCAAAACACTTCATTGCCTGTAATTTCAGTGGTGGTGTAGGGCGCTAGACAAATATAAGGGCATTTTTTTCACGCTCGATCCATTGCTGCGTTTATTAATCCATCTGCACATGAAAATGCATTGTTCCCATCGACTTTAACTGTCATCAGAGTATGCTTTACAACTTGATCTCCCATCCTCCTCCTTCGCACTGAACCAAAAAAGGGGGACAGCGAATACTGGCGTCATGTTGCGGACAAGACAACCAAACGCTGGAGTTGCAGGTTGGAGCCACCCATTATATACGCCATATTGAGCAGTGATAGATTCGAAATTCGTTGCGGTTTCCTGGTGCAAGTTCGAATCCTGCCAATTTCGTTTTGAATGACCTCCTGCATGTCGAATTCTCGCTCATACTTCAAAAAAAAATTCAGTAACAGAGGACAGTCATGCGATTAGCCTGAGGAAACTCGAGTCCTTCATCAGAAATATATCACACTCAAAATGTTATCTCTGTTTCTCCTTCCACATTTACCGCCAGACAGGTCGGGTTTCTGCAGTATTCTGTGAATGTACTGTGCACAAGTGCTGTATTTCATTACATTCCTTCAATCCCAGTCCTCTGTACATTGACCCTTGTCAGTGGCAATAATTCTTCCTGCTCGTCAATGTGCCAATGACCACCGCTCACTCCCCCATCAAGATAAACAGCTGAAGAAAATCTTCAGTTAATACACTTTGCTCCAAAGATAACATCGGGAATCTCTCCAAAAACGGGACTCCCCAATCCAGGACGTCTCATCCCTCGACATGGTGCAAGGCAGACGATTCTGAAGAGATTGTACGAAAATATTATCATTTGGTAGTTGCAAAAAATGTTCAGCAGGCAAACCACATAACTCAATCTCCAGCTTTGTGAGTCTCCAGAAACTCTTTGAGAAGTGAAATCAGAGGACAATGAAGAAGCGTGAACTGTCTGACTGAGCAGAGACAATCAAGACAGCTTCTCCTCCTTTAAGAAGACAGAACATTAACTTTAACGTTCTCTGGACATGACTAATCTGAGATATTGAAATAATTCTCGTTCACATACGTGACGAATACAAACCTCATCTGGACTCCGCGACAATGAATAAACGTAGGACTACACAAGACACTGAGTGTCGTGTCTCAAAGGGAGATGGCCTCAGTTGCAGCAGGGCTGGTTCACATTGACATGGGTGTGTGTGTCGCGGATGATATCAGACTGTTCCCATGTCTCCATAATGAATATCTCAGGCTTTATTTTGGAAAAATAAAACTAAGAGAGGACACTTGCCGTTCTGGGATGGACAGACTGAAATTGGAGGTTAGTCACAGCCTCTTTTATATTTTCGGGCAAGGTTTTAGGTTGGAAGTTTCAGCACATTCGACTGTTAAATGAAAGGTCGCTGGTTCAAGAGCTTCAAGGGCGATAGCAATCGCTTTCTTACTGCATCTGTTCTCTCTGCTGCCTAGTTTCGTACTTCTAATGGGGCAGTAAAATGTCCTTCAAACGAAACTTTACGTGTGAAGAACCGCAAAGAAGTTTCTGCAATGTCTTAACGGTTAATGTAAACAACTGTGGATTCTGAAACAAAAGCAGAAACTGCTGACGAAACTAGGTGGTTTGGCTCTACCTGTGGGAGATTACAAAGTTCTGATGAATTTATGATTGTGTATGATTCTCTCTGCGTAGATATTTCCAGACTTGCTGAGTTTTGTCTTGGAGAAAATATACAGAATCACCAGGAGACGCAGAGAGATCGTTTATTTGCAAACAAAAATCCGTGACATTGAGAAAGCAGATTCTCGAATGCCCACGACCTCATTGTCTTTATATCTCTTTTATCATGGTTCTAATACATGAATCAGCATATATTAATCAAAGTATCTCTTCTATAACTACACAATAAACCAGTGATGGTATTTCCTGTATCTCATTAATTGTTCATTGTACTTAATGTCATTCGATTGTCATGCCATGAGTTTTTGCATCAGCTTTTCCAACAATGGTCTTTCATTCCAGAACCTACTTAATATTTTCCCAATGTCATGATTAGTTATTTTTTTTTCAATAGTCTAAATCAGGCTGACTACTATTAATTAGACATTGAACGTCATGTCCCAAAAATGTATTTTCCCAGTCGTTTCATAATGATGCTTACCAGGAAGACTAACTTTACTAACAGTATGCGCTTATCTCACCATAGTGATCTTTCAGCCTCAATCTTACTCTGCTAATTGGTGTCAGAACATTCCACTATTCTTATCTCATCCTGCATTCCACAGACATCTTGCAGCAGGTCGCCAGTGTCTTCATGATTTAACCCTTGCTTTGCTTTTATTATCTGTATTTTCCATAACAGCAATCCGTCATTCTGACTAATAGTAGTCATTCCTGGCACTGGACTCACTGACAGTGAAGGATCTGTGAACAGAGCGGACTGCCCCCGTTGTTCTGTTCCTGACTCTCCCGCTCCCGCTCTGTTAGTGACCTCTCAATCTCCCAGGAAATGTTCTATTCCCAATTTTGCCGGATTCCTGGCCGTTATCGTTGGCTGAGCTGACAGTCAATGGTCAGAGGAATATCATTCCCAAATGTCTCATGTCCAAGATAATAACGATTAACATGTCTCTGTCTCTTTCTCTAATCTGTGATCATCATTGTTGCGGAACGTAGGGACATTTATTGACCGAAATGGAGGATGCATTGAACCAAACCAAACCAAGCTCCTGTGCATTAAAAAGGTGGTCTCGACCCCTTTTTCTTTTATCCGAAAGGCAACTGTAAGGCATTGCAATTTAATTGGTGAAACTGACAGGCTTGAACCAATGCACAATTTATTTCATCTATCGGTGTAACGCAAGCAAAAAACAGTTTGGACTAACCCAAATCTATTGGAAAACGTAATGAAATGAAACAAAACTTAACTACGAAACAGCAACTGTTCAAAAAGAGTAACATTCCATAAACCACACAAATCTGGTCTTCGTTCTATTGCAAGGATATTGTGAAAGTTGAATGGATTCCTAAAATATATAATATGTTGTTTGTAATATTTAAGCTTTCTTATGGTTTGACGTGCGAATGCATTTTAACCTTGAAGAAATTTGATGCATTTAATCCTCCTTCGTCACCAAAGCAGGAGGTGTTGGAACTGTTCCGTGTTTCCAGTGGCTTCTGTAATTATTACAGATTTCTGACGGTAGCAGTTTCTCACTTTTCAAACAAAAAAAAAACGTCCTTTTGCTGCAATTCATATTTCAATCAGAAACGGGCAGCAGCACAGGAGAAAACTTCCGAGACGCCGAGCAATGCTGTCCGGTTTTACACTGCAATTCACAGAAACCATCACCATGAAAAGCAAAAAGCAACCTCACAAATCCGTTACACCGCAGAATGCAACTCTCCCGCTTGAGATTTTTCACAACTGCTTTCTTCTCAAAGTTAGTTTGGAAACCAAGACACTGCAATAGCCGGGAATCGAGCCCGGACCAACAGCTTGGACAGCAGTCATGCTCATCACCACACCACTATCGCGCTGCAGGCAGCATTCCAAGCTCCCCCACCCCCATTCGCAAACACACTTAAAAAGGCCGTGTTTATCAACAATGGCATTGGGGCTGAAATCAAAACAAGAAATTGCTGTTGAAGCTCAGCAGGTCTGACAGCACCAGAATCAGAAGCCTTCAGTGCTGAAGAACAATCACTGCATCCAGAAGGTTCACTCCCCAATGACGTTGCCAGACCTATTGAGTTTCCCCAGTGCTGTGTCTCAGATCTGCAGCATCTGCAGTTCTTTGTCAGAAAGAAAACAAGAGTTGAACCACCAAAGGGAATATTGAATCAGGTGATAGTCCACTTCATCCATAGAGGCAGATGGAAAGGATCACAGGACCATACAATTGCGACAGTGAGGAAACCGGCCATTCGGCCCATCAAGCATGTCACCAAAACTCACCCTCGAAGATATCCCTGTATCTCCGCATTTCTCATGGCTAAAAAACCTGAGCTACACTCACCTAGACACTATGGATTATTTATCATGGCCAATCCACCCTAACGTGCAAATCTTTGGACTGCGGGAGGAAACTGGAGAACCCAAACGAAGCCCACGCAGTTACGGGGAGAATGTGCAAACTCCACACAGACAGCCTTTAATCAGATAGAGACCTGGGTAATTGGAGAAGTTTCGAGAGGGAGATTAGACTGCCGTGTGAATGATAGGCCGACAGCCTGATTTCAGTGCTGTAAAAGCTCTACAATAAAATGAGTCCCAAAAAACAGCATTCATCACAGTTTTCATTTTGATTTAATCCGTCCTGGTATTGACCTTATTGTGCATGAAATGTATGGAGAGTGGTTGCTTGTGCATTCACTCGGATCTGTGGATTGTTGGATCAGGAGAATCATGCACAATAACAAGAGGGGGAGGGTGGATTGAATATCCTCTCCCACTCTGACAAAGATACACAGGTCCTGGACCTCCTCCATCACCACTTCCTCTGCACCCGACGCCTGGAGGAGGAACACCTCATCTTCCGCCTCAGGACCCTCTAAACCCAGGTTTTCAAGGTGAACATCACCAGTTTTCAAATTCCCCCTCCCCCCACCTTACCGCAATTTCAACGTGCCAACTCAGCACCAAACTCATGACCGGTTGGACCTGCCATTCTTCCTTCCCACCTATCCGCTCCACCCTCCTCACTGGTCTTTCACCTTTACCATTAACTCCATCCATCCTTTGTGCTCTCAGCTTCGTTCTCCACAGCCCCACCCACTCCCATTTACCTCTCCAGCCTGGAGGCTGCCAGCCTCAGTCCTGATGAAGTGATTTTGCCCGAAATGTCGACTCTCCTGCTCCTTGGATATTGCCTGACCTGCTGTGCTTTTTTGGCACTACTCTAATCTTGACTCTGATTTCCAGCATCTGCAGTCCTCACGTTCCCCTCGCATGATTGAATTCCTGCCTCTTAAAAATCGAATTGCATCTCGCGTTTTTCTCATGAATTTCATTATGTTTACGATATTTTATGCTTCATACCATCACAATATATTGATGCCATTCTGAGCATGTTAAGAATTTGGACAGAACAATGCCTCCTTTCTCTGTGAATAAATAGAATATCAAGGAGTCGTTTTGGAGAATGTTTGCACTCGCAGAAACAGGAACAGGGAGATTTTATTCCCTCTGAAATAAACACAGAGCACGCTGAGAAATCTGATAAGGTCACGCAGTATGTGTAGAGAGAAGAGAAACTTTAGCTCATGTGTTATGAGCGTAGGGGATTGAGCAGAGCGGTATGAAGTTATTAAAATAATAATTTCTGAACAAATGTAGTGGGGGTAAAGCTGAAGCAAGAATAAAATGATTTGTAATAGGGTGGACACTACAGAGGTTTAATGACAAACGGTTACATGGAACCAAATTTAAAGGGTTTGGGAATTGGTTCAGTAAGCATCTAAGAATTCGGGAAATTTGAGCAGGAGGAGTCTGTACAGCCTGTTTAAACTGTTGAGTCTGTTATGGCAGCCAATTCAATTAAAAGCTGGATTTAGATTTCAAATCCAGTTTCATGTCCAATCCACATATCCGCGAGACACCAGCAATCTTTGTATTGCAATCGAAATGTAGCCAGTGAGGTTGCATCCGCAATCCAACGGGAGAGAAAATATTAAATACTCAGAGGCCTTTGAGTTAATCGCTCTCTCCTCATCTCAGTCCCAAACAACCTGCCCCTTACCCTGAGTGTGTCAATAATAATCTGCAGATGCTGTAACATTAACGCTGATTTCTGTTCGCAGATGCTTCCAGACCTGCGGATCTTTTCCACAATTCCTGAGACTGTGTTATAGTGTTTCGATTCCGAGACCCACAGGACCAATTTCTCAGTTTCTACCCTCTCAAGACTGTTCTGAATCTGATACTTTCAAAGGAAATCGCCTTTCAATCTTCTGTAATATGGAGCCAATTTATTCAGAAGCTTAAAATTGGAGCACGTGGGTTCCAAATAGTGACCTTTATTTTGGGATTCAGTAAAGTATTTGCCTCATTGCCGCTGGGTTACCACGTATTGCAGGACATAACTGCTCTGGCGAAGATGACGATGAGTTATCATCTTGAACAGCTGCCATTCATTTGGTACAGATATATCTAAAATGATGTCAGGGAGGTGTTCTAGTGTTTTTAACCCATGGCACTTGTGGAACTGAGGTGTTTTTCCAAGCCAGAGTGGCGAGTGACTTGATGTGGAATTGTCAACTGGTGATGTTCTTGTGCATCTGCTGTGCTCAGTGTTCCACGTGATAGCGCCATCGATCTGGAAGCTGCTCTGTAAGGAACTTTGGGGAATTTCTACAGTGCATCAAGTCAATGGTGCACACCGCTGCTACAGAGTGTCGGTGGTGGAGACAGGGATTCTTTGTGACTGTGGTGCTGAGCAATCTTCACTGCAAGTTAATTCTACCCAATTGTGGAGAACAAAACTTCTCTCCATCATCATCAATGGATTGTACAGGTGGACATCGAGTGATTAAAGAATGTGGTGTGGGAGTCTGTTAATTGCACAAATGATCATGAACTTTTAAACTGATTTACATTTTCCCGGACATTAGGCCGAAGTACATCATGCAACTCTTCCACTTTCTCATCGACATTTCATCTGGGAATGAGCTGTTGCGACACAGATTGTGTTACAGATGGTTAGACCCAGGGCCGTATCAGTTACTGCACACCAATACTCTGTGACTTTTTGCATGTGTTTCTCTGAATGTGTGTGTTCATTATGGTGTGTTCCCGTCTCTGTGATACTGTTTGTGTCTACCCATCCATCCCTGTCTGACTGTCTCTGTCTACGTGAGTATCGGCGTGTCTCATTGTGAACGAAATAAGAAAAAGGTCGTTTAGTTAGCAGAGTGTGAGGTTACTTTTGAAAGCATGAGGACAATGCAAATCGATGAACCTGTTTTGGCCATCCCTGCGTTTTCGAGTGTTTTCAACATGGCCGCCGATGCTTCTGAATTGGGTCGAAGTGCTGTCTTATTCCAGGGTGAAGAATTAGGAATTGAGAAACTGGAGAATATTTCTATTAGAAACGATACCAGTCATTGGGAAAAAAAACTTTTCCATAGGAAAGGAGACTTTGGGATTACAGTTAGCACTTCAGCACTTTTAAGTCCATCCAACAAAGAACACTGAAATACGAAATTTCACAGATTGCAATCCACTGGCCTTCTTTGAGAAGTTTCAAATACACAATGCAAGATACTTCGATCGAATCGCTTTTTGTAACCATTTTATTATACACGTTACTAGAACACCTAATGTGAATTCAGATGTATTCTCCGAACAGACAAATGCTGGAATACGTACAATCTTTAAGTAATACTGAGTTTGCCTGGCATTGCAAGAAGGGAGAAAGAATAAATAGACGGTCTTTTTTTTTAAATTGTCCATCGTGGGTTTTTTAAATAAATGCGTTTTTGAAATTGCATTTTAGTTTATCAGGTCGAATGCATACAAAAAGCATTTTTCTGAAATTTGAGTTTAATTTTGCACAAAAAGGTGAAACAATCGACCTTACAAACTAATCATAAGTGAAGAATTACTGCACGGTTTGACAGCAATTCACCTGAGACTGACCCAATGATTGAAGTGTGCTTGGAGATGAACGGAGTTATTCATAAATGGAACTTTGGTTTGTAACAACGCGCTCATTGATGATTGGCCACGAGTTCACCAATGACAAAGGCTGTCTGCTGCCAGCAGCAATATGATTGGTTCTCCGGCAGGTAAACGGCTTGGGACTCAAAACAATATGCAAAGAGGTCTTCATCTGCTCAGGAACTCTGTGTGCTCGGCAGTGAAAAGAGCTTTAATCCTGAAGAAACCTAGATTATTTTTGTTTCAGCTGTTCTGATGAACTCTGCCTTTTAATGAGTGTGTCAGAGACTGTTTGTAAGTATTAACCTGTCCTTCTGCCTCGTGTAAATAAATGAGAACTTCCAAGATGCACTGTACAAATTTAACAATGCCTTAAAGAAATTGCATTCCAATGACATGACAACGAAGAAATGGAAGGGCAAGGGAAACAGATGATGGGAATGTTACGACATGGAGCCTGTGATGAAACCTGGTTAAAATAAGACTACAGAAGTGCATACACTGGGTATATCTAAAAGTAAGGTGTCAACCTGCTGAAGCTACAACACAGATATATTTGCATGCCAGAAACCATAAGAAGCAACGGATAGACACGGCTAAGTGACTTCAGCACTCAGGGATCAGACATAAACTCTGCAGTTCTGCCACCTCCCATCGTAAATGATGGTGGACAAATATAAGAAATCATTGCTTTCACTTGAACGTCAAAGCTGAGGGTGACTAAATAAATCCTTTCGAAATTATGAAATTCGTGGATGTAATGGATAGTCGAACCTTTTGGACAGGCTGCAAGCGACATAGATTTGTGGGGTTATCGTTCAGAGCAGACTCAAAAAGTATGGGAGGGAATTTGATTTTGTTTGTTTTATGGTAGTCATACATGCTGAGAAACAGTGAAAAAATATTGTTTTGCATGCTCTTCAGTACAAATCATACCTTAAAAAAAGACATCAGGTTAATATAGTTTTACAGCGTTTTAGCAATTGCAGAGAAGGATCAACTCTCATATATGACAGACCCATCCATAAGTTTGATAACAGCCGAGAAGAAACTGTTCCTGAATCCATTGTTGCGTATTTTGACACATTTGCATCTTCTGTCTAACGGAAGAGGTTGGGGAAAACGTATTTCGGGGTGGGAGGGGCCATTGATTATATTGGTTGTCTTCCTAAACAGTGGGAAGTCAAGCCTGATACAATGAAGACAATGTGATTTGCGTGAAGTACTGGATCGTGTTCACGTTTCTCTGTAATTTATTGCAGTAACGGCAAAGCAGTTAGCATACGAAGCTGTGATATATCTGGATAGGATGCTTTCTGCAGTGCAACATAAAAATTGGGCAGTATCATTGCCAAAATGGTAAAGTTCGTTCGCCTTTTGAGGAAGTAGAGGCATTGATGTGCTTTCTTGGTTGTAGAGTTGATATGTATAGACTGATTGCTTGTAATATTCATTCCTCAGAACTTGAAACTCTAAATTAACTCCAGTACAGCACCAATAACAGAGACCAGGGTCAGTCCTTCAGTGCACTTTCTGAAGTCAATGACCAGTTCCCCTCTTTTGCTGACATTGAGAGAGAGATTGTTGTGTTTACACGATGTCACTAGGCTCTCTTTCCTGTCGTCTGCCTCACTGTTGCTTGAGATCTTACGCACTATGGCACTGTCATCAGTAAATCTGTAAATGGAGTTAGTTCTGAATTTGGCCATACAGTCATGAGAAGTTAAGAAATATATCAGATGACAGTGAGTACAAGACCTTTCAGGGCACCAGTATTGCGAAGTATTGCAGAGAAGGTGTTATCAACCATCCTTATTCAATACGATCTGCAGGTCAGAAAGTTGTGGATCCAGTTCTAGAGGTGAGGAAAGAGTCCGACGACTCAGACTCTGTAGATGAGTCTTTTTGGCATTATGGTGTTCAAGTCAGAGCTAAAACCAAGAAATAGAAGTCTGATGTAGTTAACTTTTTATCCAAACGTTCTTAGGAGGAGTGATGGGCTAGGGATATGGCGTCTGCATGGATATACTTCGATGGCGGGAGACTTACAGTGGACGAAAGCAATCTCGAAGCTAGAGTTAATGCATGCCATTCCAAACCTATCCATGCACTTCATAAATGAGATCGGCCAGTATTATATTAAATATCGGAGCAGACTCGAGGAGCCGAATTCCCAACTCCTGCTATTATGTCTTATGATCATTTGTTCTGTATAGCGCAGAGGGAGACATGTTAACGAATGACCCTGGCAGTCAATGAAGATATACATGCACAAATCCCATTTCTCGGCTCGAAGACTATCACCCAGGAGTTTTCAGCAATTCAATTGGTTATCAAAATACCACACAGGTAATATGAATGCTTATGATTCAAGCATCCATCCTTGTAGAGAGTGAGTGTAAGACTTTACGTTCTTCTGGGGGTATGATAGTCGACTTTAAAGTGATCCTCAGCGGGAACTGCAAAGAGGACGGCCACTAAAGTAAGGTCCACAAGGTGTCCAAGAGCTGAAATTGGTGTTGGGAAGAGGGCCACCTGCACAACAACTACCCAAGACAGGGGAGGGAGGCCTGAGAGTGGGGGTATTGGTCAGGTATGGCCAAAAGTGGCAACGTGAGATTTTCAGTGAATGAATTAATTAAAATCTGAAGAATATGTGTATCTGACCTTCTCTGTCTGTGTCTGTCCTTCTTTGTTTACAGCGGTACAATACCACCCTCTGTTGGCGTCCCCCTGTCACTGTACAAGCAACATTTTTTTTTTCTGGGGCACTTTGCTGCTGTCCCTGTTCAATCTTTTAGTTCTGACATTCTCACAATGACCTGAGTAACGCAATGGCCCAAAGGGCTGCGCGATTACGTCACAAATAGATGGCCACACCCATTGGGGACATTCTGAGAACGAGGGAATAGGTGACTCGTGCCAGGGTCGTGAGGCGAGAGAAAGCGACGCCCTCTGGCGGCCAGCAGATCAGCAGCTACTGTCGGAATGAACGCAATTAGTTTGTTTTTGGAGAGCTTGGTCGTTTATTCTCGTTTCATCATTCAGTAACAAGGCAGAACTCACCCCCTGAAATACTTCAATACAATAATACAGAACATGTATAACTGTTAGGAACCACAGAACGATGAAAATATTTCACAGTTTTACTTGGACAGAAGTTCAGCAAAGTGGTCCTGTTGTTTCCTGCTTGCTGCCTCCATCCATTTTCAAATAAAAACGTAACATTAGTTATTTCCGGGTCGAAATGAACTTTCTTTGAATTTAATTAATGCAGAAAACAAAAGAGATGGGAGACAATAGTGATAAGGGGATTGCGTTGTAAGGTGATCAGGCAGATGTCTGTGACAGTGTAGATGTGACATCAGGTAAAACGCTGGTTCCCTGGTTGCAGAGGCTGGGATGTCACCGAGTGGCTGAAGGACAGACGGAAAGTGACACTAGCCAATATAAGATGACGGATGGCGCCTTGAAAACAGTATATAGGAAGCTGTGAGATCAATTGACAGCACAGGGTTAAATGCAGAGTAAAGCTCCCTCGATGATGCCTAACAAAACATTTTGAAGAAAGGTTTAATCAGAGAAATGATAGGAATTTACCTCGCTCTCAACTATCACCACACACACGCGCGCACACCCACACCCACACACACACACACACACACACACACACACACACACACCTTCTCGATTGTCATCCAAAAGAGTTAACATTTTCAGCGAGAGTAGAATTATTCCAGACATTCATCACCAAGTTCTTGATTTGATTATTTCAATTCTGTTTTGATTCCCAATTAGATTCCTGATTTGTAACATCCACACTTGAGCGATTCCATGTTTGTGTTAATCAAATCTGATTATTTTTTGAACAAATGTCATTGAAACAACTCAGAATAGTTGGGCCTAAGAAACGAACCTGCGAAACTCCTGCAGTGATGTGCTGGGCCTGGGCTGATTGGTCATCAAGTATTGCAAGCATTTGAGATGGATGATTACACCCACTGGCGAATGTCACATAGTCGAAAGAACGTATATTTACTTTAAAGTAGTGAATTTTCTGGGTTTTGAAGAAAACATCAAGTGCACGCTTTGCTCCTGAATTAAAAGTCTGGGGGCCAGACGATTCCAAAATATATGCATGTAACACCAGCTGTGAAAATCTGAATTTTGTTTGCTGTTTCGATAGCAACTCACATCTTACCAACTACATTAAATTCTGCACTGGATACCTGAAGCTAATGAAATTTCAATTTTATTTTTGCTTTGGCACCTGGAAAATAATCAAATTATACAGATTTAGCGTGTCACTGAACTGCATACAAAGCGGCAGTTTGACAACTGCAGGGTGAGTAATTGCTGGAGAGATGCCTGCCTATCTAACATCTTCCTCTCAAAGAAGCTAGAAGGCAGGCTTGATCAAAAGCGACCTTTTTTCTGTCGTACACACCTCTCCGTAAAAACGAAAGAAGTTGAAATAAGTGCGATGACCAGCCAGAAGACTGAAGAGAGCGGAGAAAATGTAAACTGTGTAGACTTGAAATTAATTTGATGTCATGTTTAATAACTGTGTTACTGAAATAACATGTCAATACGTTTGTGTTCATTTAAAGAAGAGTGTTAGCTTCTTTCGTTGTTCAGTTTAGATTTGCTTAGCATTCACAACTAGAGTTAGGTTAAAAAAAACCGTTGCCTTTCTTTAAATAATGGAATATAGAAGTTCTCTGGCACTCAAACAAATTTAAACAGATTAAGAGGCGAGGCTTTGTTTTCCTAGTGTTTGTTTTTAAATAATGAGAGTAAGTCCTCATTGTAACAAGAATTTTCTTTGATTCCAATTGACTCAAGTTTTGCAAAAGTTCTTCAGTGCCTTCGTCAGACAGAAGCAACCTGAATGTCAAGTGCAGTCAGTTTCACCTTGAATGTGGAGTTCCGTAATTTAATCCATGTTGGACTTATTCTGTAATGCGGCTAATGTCTAAGTTCCTCTGATGGAATACACAACATTAGAGACCTGCTTTTCAGTCAGCACAGACTGAAAACGCAGCTATTACTCCCTTGGAACACTTTGCTGATGATTGAGCAATGATTGCCTGGAGTAAGGTCATAGGTGGGTTTGGATTTCTGCTTTGCAGGGGACTGATATGGATTCATCCAGGTCTAGATTATTTTGCAGTCTTGCCTAAAGATTATTGACATCGTTTCAGCCTTACCTTTTGCTTTGATTGTGCTGGACTCCCCCGTCTAACCCCCTGGCAGAGACAGCCTTTGAGATAAGTAGCTTCTTTCTCGTCTGGTTTGTTCTGAATGAGGACAGAGTGACCCGTCTCCTTAATTGGTCTGCATCGTCATCAGGGTCATCCTCGCTCACTGTGTGTTCGGTGGATTACTCTCCCCGCCTTCTACTCCGACTGGAGCGCTGCTGTGAATCACCCTATCACCGGGCATGCGCAGTATTGCGTGAAGCGGCTGTGCTTTAGAATGGCGGCGCGGTAGACACAAACCACGGGCGGGAACACGACAGACTGGAGCCAGAGGCTCACTGACATTGGTAGACTCAGAAATAACCAACGTCCGCCTAAAATACCAATCAGGTGGTTTTGCACTCTAAGTAAGCGTCAGCTGCATGGTGCTTTAGGAAACAGTCACTGTATGAAAGATCTGGGCTGAATCTCAAGGATTTACAAGAGGGATGGATTGTGGACAGGATGGAAGTTTGGAAACACTGCCTTAAATCTTCCCAAGATATATTGGAGTAAATTAATCAGCATGGAGGCCAGCAGAAAACAAGACGGATTCCAGCTGCAGTTGAGAATAAGCAGGCGAACAGGAACAAAGGGAACACTTTGTTTGCAGGTTAAGAGAAACAACATTTACATGACAAGCTCCAGCAATGAAACATTTCAGCCATGACGTTAAATTGGAGAAGGCGGAGAGGAAATTTAAAACAAGTTTTCAATATCATGAGTGTTCCATACAGAATAGAAAATGAGACAGTGTTCCCACTCAGAAAAGCTTTGAGGATGAGAGGGAGATCTCAAATAGGTTACAAGAGAAGGAAATGTGGCGTGAGTTGTAAGATGCAGAATGCTTTTAATGAATCATGTTTTGCGTTGGTTCCGTCAAGGGCATTAGAAGATTATTTGATTAGAACCAGAGCACAGGACTACAGGTGAAGTCAGTGACATGGTACGAATTCAAATAGGCATATTAGGAGAATCGTGCTGACTCAAATCATTCAATGGCCTCCTTTTGTGCTTTAGCAATTTGTGATTCAAAATTACTCATTGAATTTTCGAACGGTCAGTCATGAACTTGGCACTAATATTTGATGTTCAGGCTGATTGCTCAACTATGATGTGATTAATTATCTGAGAGAATCAGTGACTAAAATGAATTATCAAGAACATTGTTATATTTAGATGCACATTAAAAAAACAGAAATAAAGCATTCAAAGCAAAATTTTGATTTCGCTGAAGGAGAAGGAATAATGTGGGACCCAGATTTATAACATTGAGGTAAACAGAAAGAAGAAAATGTTTAACACAAACCGGGATTTGGCTGGCAAAACTCGTATTCTATACGTACAGAGCTGAATTTTGTGGATTTTTTTTTTCCCAATCGATGCGAACGAGAGTATTTGCTGGTGGGGAAAAAAGATAAGAAACCAAACTGAGATCTGAAGGAGCCATGCGATTCATCAAGTACTGAATGTTACCTCTCAATGTGATCATCTGAAAAGATTACAAACATTATCATTATAGATCCTCTACATGGGGAAACAGGCAATTCGGCTGAACATGGACATGCCAGCTCTGCACAGCTGGATCCATACTGGATTCACCCCTCTTCCCTGCAACCATGCATTTCCCATTGCGAGCACATATAAAACTGAACACTGTGGTCAACCCACTTCACCAGCACACATTTGAAGTGTGGGAGGGTACACGCGCACACGAGGGGTGAGTGTGAAAACTCCACACAGACAGTCACCCAAGGCTGTGGTTGAACCCTTAACCTTGGAGTTGTGAGGGAGCAATGGAAAAAAAGAACACGAGTACGTCGACACTGAATTGTTGTTTCAGTGAACAGACTGTGGAAAGAACGAGAGTCAGTTAGGCAGTCATAACTTCACTTGTTCCCAAAGTTTTTATGTTTCTGCTGAAACAAATTTTGTGATTATTTGATGTTTGCAAAGACAAGCCTCCCTGAGAGGTGATTTGATTAAACTATAACGGGTGTTCTCTGCGTTATCCAGGGTATTCAGTTAGAGTAGGAATAGTTTATGTTACTGATGAAGTAGTCGGATTTAATATATATTTTTTCGAGCCAGAATTGAGTACTCCAGATGCTGAAAACCAAAGTCTCGATTAGAGTGGTGCTGGAAGAGCACAGCAGGTCAGCATCCGAGGAACAGGAAAATCGACGCCTCTGGCAAAAGCCTTTCATCAGGAAAGGAGGCAGGGAGCCTCTAGGTTGGAGAAATAAATTGGAGTGGGTGGGGTTGAGAAGAAGGTAGCAAAGAGTGCAATTGGTGCATGGGGTTGGGGATGAAGGTAACAGGACAGAGAGGAGGGTAGAGCGGATAGTTGGGAAGGAAAATTGGCAGGTAAGACAGGTCATGAGAATGATTCTGAGCTGGAAGTTTAGAACTGGGGTAAGGTGGGGAAGGGGAAATAAAGAAACTGGTGAAGTGCACATTTTTGCCTTTGGATTGAAGTGTTCTGAGGCCGAAGATAGGACGGTCTTCCTCCGGACATTGAGTACTGAGGGAATGGCGGTGGAAGAGGCCAGAACCTGTATACACTCATCAGAGTGGAAGGGAGTTGAAATGTTGGGCCACCGGGTGATGAGGTCGATTGGGGCGGGTGTCCCAGAGCTGATCTCTAAAGCGCTCTGCGAGAAGGCCACTTCACCTGCGCATCTACCAATGTCATTTATTGTATCCGTTGCTCCCAATTTGGTCTCCTCGACATTGGGGAGAATTTTGCAACCTGAGATTGTGTTATTTGTTTCATTTCCTTGCCATTCGCTGCAGCTGCAGCAACTGGGTGGCTATATTTGGGAAAAAGAAAACAGCACAAAAGTGGCATATGGTGCTGTTTCAGTTTCCACTTCTGTGGTGATCCAGGGACATTGAGTCTAATGTTCTCAGGGACATTTATAGAAGAAGTTCATACCCTTGCATATCAGGAATTAAATCCTCATCTCAGCTTCAGAGCAATCTGCATAGGTTTCTGGAAGCATTACAAGACAGAGTGGTGCCACATCCGCGTGGTCTTTCCCATTACCATTTCCAGTTGGATCTTCGGGACTGCAGCACACAGATTCTCTGATTCTGGGCCTGTGAACTGGGATTTCTTGATATTACGCAGCAGTGGTTACTTGCTTTTGTGAGTGGTGAATTGGTGAAATAACCGATGTGGAACTATATTCTCATTGAGAAATGCATTTCAACAATACCCTGCAGTAGCCCCTAAGACTTTGAAGTTTTGTAGAAATCTAACAATCTCAGCCTTCAACAAACTCTGGGTTAAAAATTCAGCCCACTCTGTGTCCCGAAGTTTCAGTCACTGTTTGGCAACTATTTCTGTTCTTCCTGTGGTGCTGATCCTGACATATCCTCGGTAACTATCCTTATTGTTTTTTTTACAGTGCCTTTACATGTGGCACCGGGACTGTGCTTTGTCTTGTGGCCACCATAAGTTCAGTTCCAATCTGAGTTATGGCGATGGACATCTTTCCCGTGTTCAGCTGCGCAATGCGTGTTTCACAAAGGAGGGTAGGATTCAGTCATATGTTCCATGAAAATACTCTTTGAGGTGTTGGTTTTGAGCCTTCAAAGTCACACTTTCTCCCAACTCAGCGTTTCATATCTCAGAATTCATACCACACTTTCTCAGAGTTTTCCCTCCCTGTACAATCACTAACCAACATTTACGCCCCTCCTGCAATTTCACTGAGTCATTGCACAATCTAATACTCACATTGCTCCATGAAGTCTGCGCTGCTGCGGTACTGTTGCTGGGTGAACGTGCCACCTCACCTATTTTGCGGACTTTCAAACCAGTCGATCCATTGATTTGCCACGATTGTGAGAATGATCGTCATATAGCAGCTTCGACTGGCAGAGGCTAGAAATCTTTGGAGCATCAGGCTCAGGAAAAGGACACAACATCGAATTGTGCAAAAGACAATTTTTGCAAAAGAATATTGTGTGTGGCTTTGTACGTCATTTATTCCATTTGTTCATTCCGCTCTAATCAGATTGAGCAGTTCGGCAATTCACATGACAGCAGGGATATGGCAGCACTGGAAATGGTGCGAGGAGATTCAACAGGATATCGGGTGTTTGAAGAGTTTGAGTTATGAAGGGAGATTTGACAGATTAGAGTTACTTTTTATTCAGGAA
Organism: Chiloscyllium punctatum; assembly: GCF_047496795.1. Lineage (NCBI taxonomy): Eukaryota > Metazoa > Chordata > Chondrichthyes > Orectolobiformes > Hemiscylliidae > Chiloscyllium > Chiloscyllium punctatum. The sequence continues at coordinate 34,573,038 of NC_092771.1, read as the reverse complement.
GAGTCGATTTCTAAAAGGCATGATTGAGATCTAAAATAATGAGAGATGTGGAATGGATAGACTCAAAGATAGGTTTCCTCCTGATCGATCACCGTGGATCATAGATTTAACGTAAAAGGTGGAAAGTATTGATGAGATATGCAGTAAAACGTAATCAGCCAGCGTGTGTTTGAATGTGGATCTCATTGTGTGTAAGGGCCAGAGAAACAGACACCCCATAATATTCACCAGTATTTCCATGTGATTTTGTGATGCTGAGCCATACAAGGCCAAGTGATGGAAAATTGGATGAGGATAACCAAGCATTTGCGTCTGACAAGAGTGGTTATAATGGGCTTGAGAGTGGTCACGCCACACATGCACTCGAGTCTTGAAGTCTTACTTGGTGGACTCGTGGTCACGAATCAGCATTTAGTCTGCTGTGCCCTGGGGTCGAGTCCCCGCAAGGAAAACAAGGATTTGTTTTTCTTCTCACAGTGGCAACAACAAAAGCAGAGCATCTGTCATGCGAATCTTTTAATACCTTGGTTCAATTAATGTGCTCGATAATATCAGAGACAGTCATCCATCCTGTTAAAGAAGAGCAAGGTGCCTCTATAATCGCTGCTCAGTCGAACAGTTCAGTCTTCATTCTCCTTTGATACCGCTTCCCAAAGAGTTTCCAAAGATTCCTAAAGATGCGACTCGTCAACTCATTTTATTCCCTCGCCATTGCAAGGAATCTAGTGATTGAGTAAATGAGTTATAGAAATGGAAAAGTTCTCAAGAGCAGCGTGTGGGACTAGTTCAGCTTCTGCTGCTGCAATGAAGTTGAGACATTGACTGGAGGTCCCTGCTCATCCGGAATTCAAACGTCGACTCGGCATCAGAGCAAAAAGCTTGATTAGTTTGTAACTGCAATAAAAACCAGCATTGCTCTACAGCCAGATATGATTCGAACTTATACTCTCCTGACACGTAGTCTGGCGCGTTATCCATTGCTGGTTCAGGTATAACTGGCAAAAGGATAAGCATGATGGAAACAGCATCATCACACAGTCAAATTTCCTCAGTGTTAGAACATATATAACCGATTATAAATAAACTCAGAGAGCTACAAGTTACAAGAAATCGTCCTGGTCTGGATGGACTGCCCGGCTTCTGTCGGTGCGGGAATGACGCCACGTGTTTATGTCATCCCTCGCCCTGTCTCTGGGACAGAAGGTGAAACAACGGCTCATTTTTTATTTCTCCATTCTGCGTTGGGCTGTCAGCAGCAGCGCAGCTCACTCCGTGGTGATGACAGTCCGTGAGTGAGTGCTTCTTTTGCATTCTCTTCGTCTGTGACAGTTGTGGCTCAGATGCTATCGGCTGTACGATCGCAACAAAGAAATGGACGCCCATTTTACATTAGACTTTCTGCAGGATTGCTGTTAGAAGACGAATTCTGAACAGGAAACAGGCTGCACATGAGAGAACTCAGTTTATTTACCTTAAGGAAGAATATCCAGTATTCATTTCTTCCTTTCCCGCCAGCTCAGCAGCTTTCTATTTCTCAGATAACAGATGTCCAGAGAAAATTGACAAAAAAAGTTCCTCATTTCCTGTGGTTTCTTTGACTTTGGGAAGACTTGACGCCAGTACGCAGAGCGTTGCAGAGAATATCCCTGGGAAAAATGCACCAAGCAATCTCACCGTTCTTTAGCCGATACTTCATCTCCCTCTCCTCCTCCTCCAAGGACATGGATATCCAGGTCCTCCTCCACAATCAAATACAAGCTACTCGATAAGTGGAGAGAGAAAACCTCACCTTCCTTTGAGGGACACTCACAACACTCGGCATGAACATTTACCTCAGCGGTTTCCTCATTCTCCTCACCTCCTCTCATTGCAGATCACACCCTTCAACTTGGCGCCGCCCTTTTGAAGTGTCCTACTTGTCCATCTTCCTTCCCATCTATCTTCTCCACACTCCGCTCTGACCTATCACCATCTCCCTGCAACCTGCATCCATTGATTGACTTCCCAGCTCCCAGATTCCAGCTCTCCTCTCATTCTCGCCTCACCCACCCTCCAATTATCTAGTTGGAGGTTTGCTCGCTGAACTGGAAGGCTTATTTCCAGACGGCTCGTCATCATACTAAGTAACATATTCAATGGCCTCCGGGCGAAGCACTGCTGCTCATTCCTAATTTTTATTTCCATGATTTTTGCTCGAGGTAAAAAATAAATGTGATTTGTTTTTGTTAGAGATGTGTAAAGCTCTCTCTCCTGAGTCACTTTAACGTAATCTTGTTGATGACTGAATAAGAGAGAAAGTGTTTCACCAGAGCTACATGTGTCCCAGTTTCCTATTCATCCCTGCTTAGACTTTATAAAGAAAACAAACTAGATACTATGGCTTCCGTAAGAAAGTTTGGTATTTCCTCATTTTCAGTTCCAACGTGGCTTAGATTTCAGTGTAACTATATGAGAGTGTGAAGCAAGTAATTCATCTGAGTATTTAAATCTTTTCAGTCCTGTCGCTGACTAAATAAACCATAAACGTGCCCGGTGCTTAAAAAACTCGAATGTGTGAATTGCTGCAAAACGTGCTTGAGGTTTTCTGGCTTTGATTCCCTCAGGTTGAGAAACGGCACACAGCGTTCAAATGAGTCATTTCAGACCCTACATTGGGTTGCAATTCACAGATAGAAATATATACACATATCAGAATTCAGTGTCCGCTCTGACACCAGCAAATGAGAGTTCCCCTTGACACTGAACCAGGCCACTGTCATATGGAAAGCAAATGCAGCATAACTGGTAAAGAAAGGATCAGTGCCCGGTAACTGCCATTATACAGCACGACCACCGAATGGGTACAGTTCGACTCATATTTAGGATGAGAGAGGAATGAAACTTAGTTAAGAGAGTGTGCTGGAAAAGCGCAGCAGCAGAATCGCCGTTTCTGGCAGAAGCCCTTCATCATCTCCAATTCACGCTTTCTCCGAGGAGAATAAAACATAACGAAGTTTCACACAGTAATTAATCTGAATTACGTTCGTTTTCATCATGGCATCAGATATGAGAGCGCAAATTCAAAGACAGGTCTGCTGATAAGAATAGCGAGTTCCATTCACATCAATCCAAAAGGCTTTCACCTGTAAGAATGGAACACGGATGTTTCTGCTGGCTTTGAAACAGTGATGCTTCTTGTCTGATGTGAATGTAGGTTGGGACAATATTATCTGCGGAATTAGGGCTAAGGCAAGTTCGTAAACTCACTCTAAAACAGGATGGCAAAAAGTACTGTCGACATCAGCACATTCACAGGACCAAAGCAGAGAGAAAATTGAAAAGAAATTTGAAAGCAATTGTCAGAATTGGATTCCTTTTCACCACTCGGGTAGTGATAGGCCAGTAAATTCAAAACGAAGACTGCTAATGAGACTGCAACAGAGTCATACTCACAGACACATAGAGAAGCACAGCACGGAGACAGACACTTTGCTCCAACCGACCAGATATCCCAACCAAATCTAGTCCTACCTGCGAGCACTCAGCCCATTTCCCTCCAAACCCTTCCTATTCACATACCCATACAAATGCCATTTGAATGTTGCAAATGTACCAGCTTCCACTACTTCCTCTCGTAGCTCATTCCATAAAGGTACCACCGTCTGCGTTAAAAAAAATGCCCCTTAAGTCTCTTTTATATATTTCCCCTCTCACATTAAACCTAGGCCCTCTAGCTCTGGACTCTCCCCGCCAGGGAAAAGACTTTGTCTATTTATCATATTCATGCCACTCACAATTTTGTAAAACTCTATAAAGTCTCCCTCAGCTTCTGACGCTCCAGGGAAAACAGGTCCAGCGTGTTCAGCCTCTGCCTGTTGCTCTAATCCTCCAAGACTGTCAACATCCTTGTAAATCTTTCCTGAAAACTTTCAATTTTCGCAAAGTCTATCCAATAGGAAGGAGACCAAATCTGCACAGTGGTCTAACTGGTGTCCGGTACAGCCACAATACAACCGCACAATTCCTGTACTTAATATTCTGACTGATAAAGGAAAGCATATCAAATGCATTCTTCACTATTGTCTCTACCTGCAACTCCATTTTCAATGAGCTATGAACCTGCACTCCAAGGTGTCGTTGTTCTGCAACACTCCCTGGAAACTTACGTTAAGTGTGTAAGCCCTGCTAAGTTTTGCTTTCCCAAAATGCAGCACCAATCATTTATCCGAATTAAACTCCATCTGCCACTTCTCAGCCCAATGCCCCATTTGATCAGCATTCTGTTGTAATCTGAGGTAACCTACTTTGTTGTGCACTGCACCTCCAATTTTACTAACTATACAAATGACGAAATTTAGTGGACCCAGCACGAATCCTTGTGCCCTCCACGAGTCACAGGCCTCCAGTCTGAAAACAAACGACTCTCTATATTGAACCTTTGAGTCAGTTCTGAATCCAAATGGCTAGTTCTCCATATCTTCTGTGAGATCTAACATTGCTCACCAGTCTCTCATGGTGAATACTGCCGAATACCTTACTGAAGTCCACAGAAATCACATCTTCCCCCGCACCTTTCCTTCGTGATGGTTGCTAGGTTCACCGCTTCTCCCGACGCTCTTGAATTTGACAGTGCTGATGCTGTTTTCCATTGTGAAAACTGATGCAAAAATACAGATTTAATCCGTACTATGAATTTTCCAGCATGATTTTCCAGCGGTGTAGTGTCCCCTCTTGCCTTTTCGATATCTTGAAATAATTTTTTTAAAATAATCCTGGGGAGTTACTATCATATTTCGCTTTCTACCCCTTTTTTGTTATCCTCTGTTGTTTTTAAAGGCTTCCCAATCTTTTGGTTTCCTGTTAATCTCCACCACATTTACACTATATCTTTTCATTTTGTGCTCTCCCTGACTTTCTTTGTCAGCTATGGTTGCCGCGTCCTTCCCTTCTTCCTTGGAATGAACTTCTGCTTTGACTCCTGCATTACTCTCACAAATCCCTGCTATTGCTGCTCCACTGCTTCCCTTTATAAAGAACAGGTTACTTCCAAAAAGGACAACAAAAAAAAATTTAGTTCGTTTCCTTCTTAGTAAACCATATTGATTCTGACTGATAACATTGAAATTTTCTTTATGCACTACGGTGTCACCTTTGACATCTATCATCGGGAATATGTCAGTAGTGAATTAGCACGCTATTGCCTGCCTTTGCTTTCTATTCCCATTTCAATAACAGAATTGCATTTCTTAATTTGCCCATCTATGAAATCTTTCCCAAATCGTGGGAAATTTCCAATCTAAAAGCAGCACTTCCACTATATCTCTGTTAATTTATTTTCGGATCCAGGAAGTTGTCGATCAAGATTCAGTAATGTCACAGTATGCATCTCCGATAATTTACTTAATATGTTCCTCCGGTGATTGAAACTTTCTTCAGATCATCCCCTGTCCTCCATTTCCCAGGTCAGTGATAGAGAACCAATGCGGTCAGACTGCTCTTCACTGGGTCAGTGGTAAGCAAACAGTTGTGTCTGTCTGCTCTCCGCTAAGTAAGGGACAGAGACACAATGAGGTCGTATCCCCTCCCTGGGGTCAGTGGTACACACGCACAGTGGGGTAACTCAGTCTCTCCGGGGTCAGTGAAAGAGACACAGTTTGGTCAGTCTGCTATCCCTGCGGTCGGAGATACATACTCTGTGATGTCAGTCTGCTCCTCCAAGGGTCAGTGATACCCAAACTGCGGGGTCAGTGTGCACTCTGCTGTGCCAGTGATACACACTCAGTGGGGAAAGCCTGCTCTCTCTGCGGTCAGTGATGCACAGACATCATGATCAGTCGCAGTGGCTCAGTGGTTTGCGCTGCTGCCTCATTGTACCAGGCACCCGGGCTCGATTCCAGCCTCGGGCGATTGTCTGTGTAGGATTCCTCCCACAGTCACAACGACGTGCAGGCCTGGTGAATTGGCCGTGCTAAATTTCACATAATGATAGGTGCATTACTAGGGAAATGGGTCTGTGTGGGTTACTCTTTGGATGTTTGATATGGACTTGTGGACCCACAGGGCCTGTTTCCACACTGTGGGGAATCTAATCAGTCTGGACTGTCCCGGGTCAGTGAGACACAAGAAGTGGGCGCAGTATGCTCTCTCTGTTTCAATGATGCAGACACAGTGCGGCCAGTCTGCTTTCCAAAGGGTATATCACATACACAGTCGGGTCAGTCTTCTCTCCCCAGGGTCAGTGATGAACAGTGCGTTAAGTCCACTCCGCACAGGGTCAGTGAAACACACACAATTGGTTTTAGTCTGTTCTCCCCTTGTTTAGTGGGACGCACTTTGTGTGGTCAGTCTGCTCTCCCAGATTTTAAGTCTTCAGATACAGTTGGATCAGTCTGTTCTCCCCGGTGTCAGTGATACACACACTGTGGTGACAGTCTGATCTCCCAGTGTCTGTGGTACACACACAATGAGGTTCGTTTTCTCTCCTCAGGATCAGTGTTACACACAGCGTGGGGTCAGTCTGCTCTCCCTGGTGTCATTGATAGACACACCATTATTTTCGTCTGCTCTTCCCGGTGTCAGTGATATACACACAGTGGGACAGTATGCTTACCCTGGTGTCAGTGAAACACAAATATTGAGGTCAGTGTGATATCCTGGGGGTCAGTGACACAGACACACTGGGGTCAGACTGCTCTCCCTAATATCAGTGATGCACTCACTATGGGGTCAGTCTGCTTTCCCCGTAGTCAGTGACACACACACACACTGAAGTCAATCTGCCTTCCCCGGTGTAAGAGATGCACACACATTGGGGATAGTCTGTTCAACCCAGTGTCTGTGATACGCACGGAGTTGGGATGATTCAGCTTTCCCTAGCATTAGTGATACAGATGCAATGAGGTCAGTCAGCTGTGCCTGGGTTCACTGATGCAGACAGAGTGGTGTCAATGTGCTCTCCCCGGGGTCAGAGATACCAACCCAGTGGGGTCAATATGCTATCCCTTGAGTTAGTAATACACAGACTGTGGGGTCCGTCTGCTCTCCTCTGTGTCAGTGACACAGACACAGTGAGGTCCGTCTACTATCTGCTGGATTAGTGATGGAGATTCAATGGATTCAGTCTGCTCACCCCTGGTTAGTGACAGAGAAGGCGTTCAGTCTGCTCCACCTTGTTTCAGTGATACACACACAGTGGGGTCAGTCTGTTATCCAAGTCCTCAGTGATGCACAAACAGTGGGGTCAATCTGCTCTCTTCGGAGTCAGTCATACAGACACAGTGTTGTGTGTTGGCTTTGCCGGTTTCTGTGATTCACTCAGAATGGTGTCAGTCTGCTGTCCCCTGTGTCAGTGACAGAAGTACAGTGGGATCAGTCTGCCCTCACCTGGGTCAGTGACAGGGACACAATGGGGTCTGTCTGCTCACCACAGTGGCTGTGATACACACACAGAGGGGTCAGTTTGCTCTCCCCGGGGGTCAGTGATACAGACACACTAGGGTCTGTCTGCTCTCCCCTGAGTAATGAGACATACACTGTGGTTTAACGTGCTTTGCCGTGGATGGGGATAAATATATAGTGAGGTCAGTCTGCTCTCCCAGAAGTCAGTGATACATAAACAGTGGGATTAGTTTGCCCTCCGCAGGGTCAGAAATACTCTCAAAATCGGACCAGTCTGCTCTCCCCTTGGTCAGTGATACACAAAGAGTGCGATAAGTCTGCTCTAACCAGGGACAGTGCTACAAACTCAGTGACGTCAGTCTGTTCTCGCAGGGAACAATGATACACACTCAGTTGGGTCAGTCTGCTCTCACAGGGGTTAGAGATACACGCACAGCGGGGTCTGTCTGCTCGACCCGGTTTCAGTGATAAACACACGTAGGGTTCAGTCTGCTCTCCACGGAGTAGGTGATACACAAATAGTGGGATCAGTCTGCTTTTCCGGTTTCTGTGATGCACACACAGTCCTGTCAGCCTGCTGTTCCCTTGATCAGAGACACAGTGGGCTAAGTCTTTTCTCCCCAGGGTCAGTGACAGACACAAATTGGTGCCAGTCTGTTCTCCTCGGTGTCATTGGTACACATAACGTGGGGTCAGTCTGCACTCTCCGCAGGTCAGTGATGCAGACACAATTGGACAGCCTGCCCTCGCTGGAATTAGTGATAAAGACACAGAGTAGTCAGTCTACTCTCCTCAGGGTCAGTAATCCAGAAACAGGTGGTTCAGTCGGCTTCCCACGGTTCAGTGAGACAAGCGGGGTCAGACTGCTCTCCACGGGTGTGGTGATATGTGTGTACTGTCTGTCTGCTCTCTCGAAGGTCAGTGATACTCAATCAGTCGGGTCGGACTGCTCACCCCAGGACCAGTGATATGCACATAATGGTGTCAGTCTGCTCTCCCGTCGGTCAGTGATACACAAAAAGTGGAATCAGTCTGCTTTCCTGGGAGCACTCCCTCAAACACAGTGGGGTCTCTCTGCTCTCCCCGGGGTTAGTGATGCACACCCAACGTGGTCAATCTGCTTTTCCTTGGTTCAGTGATACACACAAATTGGGGACAGTATTTTCTCCCGGGAGTCAGTGATACAGGCTCTGCGGATTTATTCTATTTCACAGGATTCAGAGATCCACATGCAGTTCGGTCACTCTGTGCTTGCCGGGGTTAATGGTGCTGAGACAGTAGGGTCAGACTACTCTGCTCGGGATTAGTGGTACAGGCATTTTTGGGTCAGTCTGCCCTCTCCTAGCTTAGTTACAGAGACCAAGCAGCATCAGTCCGGTCTCTCCTGGCTCAAGGGTGAGACATAGTGCGGTCAGTCTGCTGTACCCGGGGTCAGAGCCAGATATACCCTGGCGTCAGTCTGTTCACTTGTGGCCATTGGTAGGCACAAGTGCATTCAGTCTGCTTTCCTCGGTGTCAGCAATACAAATGCAGTGGGGACAGACTGCTCATTCCAGTATCATTGATACACAAACAGTCTTGTTAGTCTACTCTCCTCAGGGTCAGTGATAATCGCACATCGGGGTCAGTCTAAGCTCCCCGGGATCAGTGACAGAGACACTGTAGGGACAGTCTGCTCATCCCGGGCCTCGTGTAACACACACAGTGGGGTCAGTCTAGTCTCCCCGCGGTCAGAGAGAGAGACACACAGTGGGGTTAGTCTTCTCTCACCAGCCTCTGTAATATACACACAATGGGCCCAGTCCACTCTCCCCGGCTTCAGTACTACACACATAGTGGGGTCAATTTGCTCTCCCCAAAGTCAATGCTACATAAACAGTGTGATCAGTCTGCTCTCTGCTGGGTCAGTGCTACAAACTCAGTGAGGTCCAACTGCTCTCGCATGGGTCAATGATACGCACACAGTCGGGTCATTCTGCTCTCACAGGGGTCAGGGATGCACGCACAGTAGGGTCTTTCTGCTCGACCCGGAGTTGGTGATACACCAATATTGGGATCAATCTGCTTTCCCAGTTTCTGTGATACAAACGCAGTGGTGCCAGTTTGCTGTTCCCGTGGTCAGTGGCAGAGACACTGTGGGCTAAGTCTGCTCTCTCCGGGGTCAGTCTCAGATACGTTGGTGCCAGTCTGTTCTCCTGGGTGTCAGTGATACACATATCGTGGGGTCAGTTTGCAGTTTGCATTCCCCGCAGGTCGCTGATACAGCCGCAATTGGACAGCCTGCCCTCGACGGAGTCTGTGATATAGACACAGACTGGTCAGTCTGCTCTCCACAGCGTCAGGAATCTAGAAACAGATGGTTCAGTCAGCTCCCCACGGTTCAGTGACACAAGCGGGGTCAGCTTGCTCTCCATGGGGTTGGCGATACACACGTAGTGAGATCAGACTGCTCTCCTGATGGTCAGTGTTCCTCCAACAGTCGGGACTGACTGTTCTCCCCAGGATCAGTGGTACGCACACAGTGGTGTCAGTCTGCTCTCCTATCGGTCAGTGATACACAAACAGTGGGGTCTGTCTACTCTCCCCGGGGTTAGTAATATACACACAATGGAGTCAATCTGATCTTCCTTCTGTCAGTGATGCACACAAATTGGGGACAATATACACTCCCCGAAGTCAGTGATACAGATACTGTGGGGCTATTCTGTTTTCCAGGAGTCAGAGATACACACGCAGTGGGATCAGTCTGCGCTTGACGGGGTTAGTGATGCGGACACAGTAGGGTCAGAACACTCGGCCCAGGATTAGTGATACAGACAGTTTACGGACAGTCTGCTCTCTCCTGGGTAAGTGACAGAAACCGAGCAACATCACTCTGATCTCTCCTGGTTCAAGTCTGAGATATAGTGCGGTCAGTCTGCTGTACCCGGGGTCAGAGCCAGATTCACCCTGGCGTCAGTCTGTTCTCTCGGTGGTTATTGGTAGGCACACACTAGATTCAGTCTGGCTTCCCCAGTGTCAGCAATACAAATGCGATGGGGATAGGCTGCTCAAGGAAGTATCAGTGATACACAAACAGTAGTGTCAGACTACTGTCCTCAGGGTCAGTGGTAATCACACATTGGAGTCAGTCTAAGCTCCCTGCGGTCAGAGACAGAGACACAGTAGGGTCAGTCTGCTCTCCCCGGGCTTAGTGTAACACACACAGTGGGGTGGGGTCAGTCTACTGTCCACGCGGTCAGAGAGAGACAGAGAGTCACTGTGGGGTTATCTTCTCTCCCCAGCCTCACTGATATACACACAATGAGCTCAGTCTGCTCTCCCGGTTTAAGTAATATGCCCACAGTGGGGTCAGTCTGCTCTACCCAGGGACAGTGTAACTCACACAGTGGTGTTCGTGTCTTCTCGCCACGGTCTTTGATAATTGCACAAAGGGGTCAGTCTGCTCTCCCCCGACACAGTGATACAGATACATTGGAGTCAGTCTGCTCTATTCATTGTGACAGTGATACAGAAACAATGGGTCAGTCTGCTCTCGCCGGGGTCACTGATAAAGACACAGAGGTGTCAGTCTGCTCTCCCGTGGCTCAGTAATACACAGACAGTCGTGTCAGTCTGCTCTCTCCAGGGTCAGGGATAAAGGCTCAGAGGAATCAGTCTGTTATCCCCGGGGTCAGTGAGACAGATACAGTGAGGTCAGCCTGATCTCCCAATGGTCAGTGATGCAAAAACAGTAGGGTCAGTCTGATCTCCCCTCGGTCAGTCGTACACAAACAGTGAGATCAGAATGCTCTCCCAGGGGACAGAGCCACAAAGACAGTGGGGTCAGACTGCTCACCCAGAAATCAGTGATAAACACGCAGTAGGGTCAGTCTGCTCTCCCTGGGGTCATTGATTCACAGACAATGGGGTCAGTGTGTTCTTCACTGGGTCAGTGACACACACACAGTGGGGTCAGTCTGCTCCCTCCGTGATCAGTGCCACACGCATGTTGGTGGCAGTCTGTTTTCCCCGGAGTCAGTGCCAGAGACAGTGCGGGGTGAGTCTGAACTCCTCGGCGTCAGTGACAGAGACGGTGTGTCCCAGTCTCGTTTCCAAGGTGTCAGCGATACAGGCACAGTGGGATCAGTCTTCTCTCCTCTGTTTCAGTGACAGAGACATAGTCGGGTCAGTCTACTCTCGCCTGGGTCTGTAACGGAGACACAGTGGTGTTAGTCTGCTCTTCCCAGGGTCACGAATACACAGTTAGCGCGGTCATTCTGCTCTCCTGGCTTCTATTACATGTACACAGTCGTATCAGTCTGCTGTCCCCGGGGTCAGTGTTAAAAAAAATGTGGGGTCAGTCTGCTTTGCTCAGGTCCAGTTATATACACACACACTGGTGTCACTCTGCACTCCACGTTGTCAATGATGCACACACACTGGGATCAATGTGCTCTCCCCGGAGTCAGAGAAATACAGTCAGTGGGGTCAGTCTGCTCTCCCCGGAGTCAATGAAATAGACTCAGTGGGGTCAGTCTGCTCTCCCCGGGTGGTGAGAACACAGAGCCGTGTCAGTCTACTCTCTGGGGGGTAGGTGATACAGCTGGCGTGGGATCAGTCAGCTCTCCTCGGCGTCAGTGCGACAGAGAGTTGTGTCAGTCTGCTGTGCTCATTGTCGGAGATTCCCATAGAGTGTGGATAGTTTGCTCTGCTCAGACTCAGTGTTACACAAGTTGTGGGGGCAGCATGTTCTCCCTGTGTCACTGATACAGACACAGTGAGGTCAGTCTCCTGTCCCCAGGTTCACAGATAAACAAACAGTGGCGTCATTCTGCTCTCCACAGCATCTTTGATAATCAAACAGTGTAGTCGTTCTGCTCTCCCCAGGGTCAGTGAAACACATTGGCGTAAGTCTGCTCTCCGCAGGATTTGTAAAACACACATAATTGTTTCTGCTCTTCTCTGGGTCAGTGATACACACACATACAGTGGGTGCAGTCTGCTTTCCCTGTGGGTCAGTGATAGACACACAGTGGGGTCAGACTTCTCTCCCCGTAGTCGGGGGTATATAGACGGCCTTGCTGATATTGACGCTCCCTATTCTCTCCCGAGTTACCATTTTGTCCTTAATGTGTTTATATCAGCATTTAGATTCTCCGGAAACCTACTTGCCAAAGGTATCTCATGTCCACTCTTTGTCCTCCTGATTTCCTGTTTAAGTTTACTCCGACTACCTATATCCTCTTCTAAGAGTAAATTTTATCTCTTCTCTCTATACCTGGCATATGCTTCCTTCTTTTTCTTGACCAAAGACTATTTCCCTCGTCATCCAGCATTCCCTACATCTATCAGCCTTTTCTTTCACCCTAACAGGAGTCTACTGTCTCTGGACTCCGTTATTTCATTTTTGACGGCGTTCCCGTTTTCCAGCTGCAGCCAAGCAGTGTTTGGAAGTTGTTGTCTAATGTCATCAAGATTAGCCTTCTTCCAATTTAAAACTTCAATTTTTAGATCCAGTGTATGTTTTTCCAATCAGTAATTTACAACGATCAGAATTATGGTCGCTGGCACCATAATGCTCCCCCACTGACAGCCCTGTCATCTGCCTTGCCTTATTCACCTTGTCTCGAAGGAACATCCACACGCGAAATCAGAAACTCTTCTGGTATGCATGTTACAAGTTCATCCCTATTGAAATCCTTAACACTATGGCAATCCAAGTCTATCTTTGGGAGGATGTAGTGACCGACAACAACGACCCTATTATTCTTCCCGATAATTGAAATCGCCTGACAAATGTGTTTCTCAATTTCCCACTGACTGTTAGGGCATCAATAATGCAATCTCAGTTTGTGTGCTAATCCCTTCCTTATCTCTCAGTTCTACTTAAATGACTTCCCGAGATGTAAACAATACGTTACCAAGAAAGTATCATTGAGATCAACAATTGAAACGTCAGAGGACACAAGGCTACGGGTCAAGTGCTGGAAACTGGGAGGATGGGCCTCTTTACGTGCCGTCTAAACGCTTCCACTTTGAAGGAGAAGTGGAAAAATACCTCAAAGCTGAATGAGTATGAACAAATACAAGCTTGTTTGCTGCTGTCTTTCGTGATCTAGTGTTCAGCATTCGGTGCTTTCGGCCATTTGTCGATTCCAGGCAGGGAAGCAGGTTTATTGTTTTTGATAGTGAGAATAGCAAATGCAGATGAGTTCTGGCGCGGATGCTTTCAATGTCTCGGATCAGTGAATAACAATAGATAATAGACAATAGGTGCAGGAGTTGGCCATTCTGCCCTTCGAGCCTGCACCACCATTCATCATGATCGTGGCTGATCATCCTCAATCAGTATCCTGTTCCTGCCTTATCTCCATAATCCTTGATTCCACTATCCTTGAGAGCTCTATCCAACTCTTTCTTAAACGAATCCAGAGACTGGACCTCAACTGCCTTCTGGGGCAGAGCGTTCCACACACCCACCACTCTCTCGGTGAAGACGTTTCTCCTCATTTCTGTCCTAAATGGCCTACCCCGTATTTTTAAGATAATTAGTGTTAATGTCGCTGCATCTTATAGAATTACCGCTGCTCAGTTCACGGCCTCATTTTCCTCTCATTCCAATTTCTGACGTTGAGACTGGGGCGGCACGGTGGCACAGTGGTTAGCACTGCTGCCTCACAGCGCCAGAGATCTGGGTTCAATTCCCGCCGTAGGCGACTGACTGTGTGGAGTTTGCACATTCTCCCCGTGTCTGCGTGGGTTTCCTCCGGGTGCTCCGGTTTCCTCCCACACTCCAAAGATGTGCAGGTCAGGTGAATTGGCCATGCTAAATTGCCTGTAGTGTTAGGTAAGGAGTAGATGTAGATGTAGATGTAGATGTAGGGGTATGGGTGGGTTGCGCTTCGGCGGGGCGGTGTGGACTTGTTGGGCCGAAGGGCCTGTTTCCACACTGTAAGTAATCTAATCTAATCTAGGTCATTGTTGTGTCTCTTTCCCATTGGTTTATTCAAGAAATTGAAACATAACTTCGAGCGGCTTGTGGGTGTATTTCAGCTTCCACAACTCTAACGATTTTGGGACGTTGGCTCTAATAGTTTTGGTGACATTTCCCAACGTTAGATGGGGAAATAATTCTCAATCCTGCAGATTTGGAACCCAGACGTCGTTTTGGCTCCAGGATTATGCGAAATATTCGCTCTGATGTGTCAAAAAATTGCACGTTGCAGGCAAACCAGGGAACAGACAAAACTACACTCTACTGATCCATATTCAGATGTGTCGAAGAGCAGGTCATTGGAACATCTGCATTGGCAAGTCATCAATGCTGCAGAGTTTTGTTGTTAAAAAGGACAGGATCAGAAATGAGAACATTCGCAAGGTAAACAGCCAGTTAAGAGAATCACCGTCTCTGCTTCACATTAATGGTCGTTAAGGAGTGAATTGCACTGGCTAAGAAACACATTTGTCTGGGGGTCGATCTGAAACTCTGTTGCATTTTCTCTTCTCAGATCCTGCAAGGCCTGTTGAGTTTCAATTCTTGCGTTTGTGTCAGATTTACAGCACCCATTGATCTTTGTTTTGTGTTAAACTGAATAGCGTTTGGGAAAAAGAAACTAATCTATTTTAAAACTTTACAGTTTATTTCCTGCCTCTGAAAGCTGGTCAGAAATACAATCACCAGGATAACGAAGCAAATTGGACAACTCCAATTTCCTGAAATCCCCTGATCCTCACCATGAGACTAACAAGGAAGGCATGATACACTGCTGCATCTTTTCTAAATGACACTGCTTTTGCTTTTACATCTGTATTCATTCTCGTTTCAGATCATCTTCTCCCTCTCTTCGAATTTATAATATGCGGGGAAAACGTAATCCAGCTCATCGTGCAGTGAGGCTTAGAAACTTTCATCTACTGTTGACTCACGTCCCAGCATGTGGCCAATACCCTTGTGTGTTCTGCTGTTTTCAGAGCAAATATCAATGTGATTCTTCCTGTGATCGTAAATGGCATAACAATGGGACTGATTGATGGAAAAATGTCACACTCTGTTGTATTGGCTTGAGGAAATGATACACATTTTCAGAGACAGAGGTAGAAAGACACCACGTCCCCGAAAGAGGCAGAGATATCCCGATGGTACCCACTACTGTCCAAACCCACTCACAACAGTTACTCTTAAAAAAAGGCAGCTTCAGGTGGAGCACAGACCGATCCGACGCACATTGGGAGCTGTTGCTGTGAGCAGGAATATAAAATGAGCAGTGAGTTATAATCAACCGAATTTCTTCTTTCAAATTCGAACACACACTGTTGCAATCCCTGAAGATCCTCAGAATCAGACATAAAGGCACTCAATCGTGACAAAGCGACACAGGGCGCTCGAGCTCAGCAAGACTCGAGCCCACAATTGCCTGCTGCAACGTGGGACACGTTGCTGATTATGCCATTGGATCGGCACACAGTGACTTTCCCATTTGTAATGTAGACATTTACATCGGGGCAAAGAGGATTCACAAGGTGAACAACCAGCATATATCATCACCGGAATTGCTTCACTTCAATAGTCGCCACTTTGTGAAAAAGTACCATTGCCTGGTAAAGGAAATACATTATCTCAGCTGCCTGCTGCAGTGTCGCCTGCTTCTCAGCTGGAACTTCTCATTGTTTTGTTCACAGTTTCAGCGTCAGTTCATGATTCGGTCCATTCAATCAGACTTTGATTCTAGTCTTTTCTTGTCAAGACACTGAACAAAAAAAGCAAGAAACATCTGGTAATTTCTACTCTGGGATCTAGAATGAGACCAGTTCAACGGCGCCATTCCTGGTGCCACCATTTCTCCTGAGGTCAGCACCTCAAAACGAGCCCCTAGTCGCATCGAGCTTGTTCTTCCCTTTCCTTCAGTGCATCTGCTGAAAAATATCAGATTAACATTGCTGTGCGTTCTTCACATTGAAACCCATAGACATGATCTTCTTGGAGACGTGGAGAGAGAAATTTTGTTAATGAAATTGATTATGAACTGAAGAACAAGTACAAGAGTGCGCACCAGGTAGGTCGCAAAGTTTTCTGTCAGCATCACTGTGGCTTCTTGCTTCAGAGCCTGGATTTGCATCGCACAGACGTGGATGCAATTCACAGTCAGGAAATGAATATTTATTTCTCTTCTTGTGAATTACTTAATTGAAAACGAATCCCTCATTACACACAGAACACACACGATGATCCTGGTAGAATAAGTGTAGTAATTGCTTGCGTCCATCTGGAAGGACAATGGCCGTTGATACATGGGAAAACCAACACCACAAAACCCGCTCCAATCTTCTCACGTTTCATCGTTGGAAATATCTCTCTGTTCCTTCAGTATTACTGGGTCTAAATCCTGGAACTCCCTCCATTGCTGTACTTCCGTGCTCACGAATTTAAGGTTTGTGGAAAGTAACTCTGAGATAATTAGGGACGGGCAGTGAATTCTATCCCAGTGAGTGACGTCCATATCCCACGAATCAGTTTCCATAGGATGCAGTTTCCAATCAGATATCTGGAATCGTTCGGGAAAAATTGAGAAGTGGAGCGGTGGATGAATAGCAATAATGACTGCGAGGCACGAGGCAGGAAGTGAGTGAGGAGCTGGTAATGCAGGGTTCAGTGTCGGTGTT
This sequence comes from Chiloscyllium punctatum, assembly GCF_047496795.1. Classification (NCBI taxonomy): domain Eukaryota; kingdom Metazoa; phylum Chordata; class Chondrichthyes; order Orectolobiformes; family Hemiscylliidae; genus Chiloscyllium; species Chiloscyllium punctatum. The sequence goes on along the minus strand of NC_092771.1, from coordinate 34,556,019 downwards.
CGTGGGTCAGCCGTTTCTGCCCATTGTTTACATTGATGCACACACCACCCCTCATCAATTCACCGCAATGACTCCATTCCTCTTGGTGTGAAATTCCTTTTGGGCGTATTAACACGTTTAATGGAAACCGCGACCATGAATGCATGCTATTTACCCTGTCAGATAAAACAATTTGAAATCAGTGCAAGAGAAGATCGCCTCTTCTTGTGCATTTTCAGTGGAGGATGTTCATCTGTGAACTGTTTTATTCTTCCAAAAACAGTGGTTCATTGAAATTTGTACTCATCAATGTTGATACCGAAAACAGATTTCCGAGTTCCTGTGATCAAGTGCTTAAGGATGTAATGATGTCAAAGAAAAAGACAAACATGCCATGTTGACGTGGCCTAGCTGGTTAAAGCGTCTGTTTAGAAAACATAAGGTCCTGCTTTTGAACGCCAATAGTTCGTGCTCACTGTGTTGGTAACTCATCGTTTCAACTTCATACAAACGATGCTTTGCAGATCCAGCGACTCTGCATTTTTCTGTTTTTGGTGAACCTTGTTCAGTTCCATTTGTGAACCCTGTTTCTCGAAAGCTATTGATATAACCTAGAATTTATTTCCTTTGTTCCACGAACACGCTGTTTCTCCTCCTCAATTATTCTCACTCCTTCATTCCCAGTTTACTGTGAACAACGAGGTGAGGCAGTAAACACTGCAGACTTGCCAGGGAATGTTGTGGTAATGACACAGACAGCACAATCCCATCACCCTCATTTCCTGCTGTCATCATTTATTCTTTTACACCAACAGCAAATACATCACTGTCACTCCAGAAAAGAGATAGAATTGTGTTAATTTCTGGTGTATTGCGAACTAACGTTAGAATTTCACAGGCTCATAATATTTGGAAGGAATATCTGTCACATGACACGAGGCCGAAGCAACAGACACATTACTCACAGAAGGTGAACTCACTTCTACAAACTCTAACTAGTGGGGAGAAAGCATCTCAGCAGCTCCACTCTCAAGTTGTCTAAGAATATCAGACTTTTCAAAGTGCAAAAAATGGGAAATGAGGGATATGGACAGACAGAGAGTTGGAGACTGTGGAAGACTGCGAAAGTTGAATGCATATGCACAAAGAGAGATTTTTGGAGACGCATGTTGAAGTAGATACGGAAAGGACAATTCTGCATTCGACATGGCTGTCCACCGACAGAAAGGAAACAGAAAAGTTAACAATTGAAGCACAGCCTTTCACCAGCTCTAGTCAACGCAAGCAACATTAGAGATGATAATGTTTTTTTTTTAATTGTATATTCGACAGGTGGAAGCTCATGAGAGATTTGGATGCATATGTTGATTCTCCAGATAAATCTGAAAATTTTCTCGGTCATTATATTAGAGAAATGTATGACAGACCTTGTTCTGTCGATCTGAAACCTTAACACTGTTTCTTTAACAGATACTTTCAGACCTGCTGAGTCTTTCTGTCAATTCCGGTTTTTGTTTCAACTTTCCTGTATCCTCAGTTTTTTTAATGCTAACCTGAATAACGCTTCGGACAAAACTGAAAGCAGCGAGCTTATTTCCTCCTTCCTAATTCTTTGAGAAAGTGACAAGTTTGATTGACGAGGGAAAGACTGCAGATGTCAGAGGCATGGACTTTAGTAAGGTGTTGACAAGGTTCTGCATGGTAGGGAGGTGTCGACGGTGACGTCGCATAGGTCCAGAGTGTAGCAACTGGATGGAAAAACTGGATGGACAACAGGAGACAGAAGTGAACGGAATGGAAGGGATTTCGAAATAGGGAATTCCTCAAAATGGAGAGATGTGATTAGTGCTGTTCCACAGGAATCCGTGCGTGGGCCACTATTGTTTGTTGAATACATACATGATTTGGAGGAAGGTGGATTTAGTCGGATTAGCAAGTTTGCAGATGGCGTTAATATTGATGGAGCAGCAGATTGTGAAGGGGTCTGTCAGAATGTACAGCAGATTACAGACAGATATAGACAGAGAAATAGCAGATGGAGTTCAATGCGAGCAAATACGAGGTATTGCATTTTGGAAGATGAAAATTAAGAGTGACCTATACAGTAAATGGAAAAAAATACTGGAGGAATTGATGTCCAATGAGATCTTGGTGCTCAGTTCAGTGTTCTATGAAGGTGGCAAGGCAGACTGATAGAGTGATTAAGAAGGCATACGGCATGCTTTCCATCATCGGATAGTGTATTGAGTACAAGAGTGAGCAGGTGATGTTATAGTTGTATAAGACTTTGGTTCGGCCACAAATCGAATATGTGCATACAGTTCTGGTCATTATATTGCCACAAGGATGTGCATGATTTGTAGAGGGTGCAGAGGAGGTTCTCCACGAAGTTTCCTGGTGTGGAGGGCGCTAACTATGAAGAGGGATTGAGTTGATTAGCATTACTTTCATCAGGAATACAGAGGTTGAACTGATTGAGGTCTAGAAAACCACGAGAGTTAGAGTCAGGGAGGAAATCAAGAAGCTCTACCAAGAGTGGGGTCTCAATTACTCGTTGTCCCAATTTCAAGGTGAGAGGACACAATTTTAGTTGAAGTGTGCATGGAAAGTTCTTCACCGAGATGGTGGTCAGTGCCTATAATGTGTTGTCACTGGAAGTGGCAGAGCAGTGTACAATAAAAATCATTGATTATACAACTAAATAGATACATGAGTGGGCAGGGAGCAGAGTGAAACAGACCCTAAGGAAGTAGGCGACATCTTTAGATAGAATATCTGATAGGTGCAGGCTTGGAGAGCCGAATGGGTCTGTCCCTGTGCTCCAATTTTGTTTGCTCCTTCTTCTATGCTATGAAATACGTTCAGAAACCTTTTAACGACGGTAATTGTGCAGAGCAACACTCCCACTCTTGATCAGGATTCAAATCCGGGCTGTAGTCGTGAATATATTGAATCCAAATGAATACACTACGAGGGAATGGGACAGCTGCCATGTTAGCTTTTCTCAATGAAACTGATTTTGCCTTTCAATTTGTGTACATTTTTGTGGAAGATCAGTTTCTCGCTTTCTTCGAGATTTTACAGCCTGGGAGAAAGACCATGTGGCTCACCGAACAGTGCGGCTTATTCGACATCCATCTATTCAACTGCCAGTTTCCTGCAGTTGACCTTAATTTTTTGTGCTGTGATGTTTCCTGTGCAAATGTTAATCAGATTCTCCCTATGATCGTCAATAACACAACAATGGGACTGAATTTTGACATGGTCACACTGTGTTGAAATCCCTTGTGGAACTCATCCTCGTCTTAACCCACAGAGGGAGGCATACAAACGCAGCCTCCGAAAGGCACACAGGTCTCAGGATTATATTGGCTCGCTGAGATTCTCGTTCACTCTTCACTGCCACATACAATTTTCTCCAACAGAAGACAGATTTCGTTGAAGCACAAGCCACTTCTCTAGGCAATAAAGACCGTTTCACTGATCAGGATATGAAATGGACAGTACGGTAAAATAGACCTTCAAACGAACTCCCGGCCTATTTGATCTCAGCCCTAGGTACACATGAACATTTGCAGGGAACATGTCCATCACCAGAACCACTCATCCTCGATGACAGAACTCGAGGTCTCTCTTCGTCTCGAGCTGAGGAGGAATGAATCATTCTTGGCGTTTGTTTGAATCCAATGCATTCACTGGTTTCGAAATGGTTCAATGTCGGTACATGATGAATCCAAATGAAATAGACATTCAGTTAAACACAAAAACCGGGAACTGGAGGAGAATCTCAGCATGTGTGGAAAGAGAAACAGAGACAACGTTTCAGAACATCATCACAACTCTGTTTCTCCCACATGTACAACCAAATCTACTCAGTTTCTACTGAACGTTCTGCTTTTATTACAGAATTTCAACATCTGTCGGCCTTTACGCGAAATTCGAAAACAAAATAGGAACACCTTTGTGTTTTCCACAGTGAATAATATTTCTGTTTGGGGAATATTTTCTTGACCCCATTAAAACCCAGGACTGTGCAGAAAAGTTAAAATAAAGCATGGATTGTGAACAACCAAACCGTCCTTGGTAGGTTTCGAATCAGTGACCTTTCAATGAAAAGCGGAAACCGCTGGCCAATTGCTTCACAAAGACTACCAAAACAGGAACTTGCATGATCCCCAAAAGCAGGCTGTTAACAATTTCAAGCTTCACCCTGTCCCACCCGAAATGACAGTTGTCCTCCAACAGTTTTACTTTTCCAAAGTAAAGTTTTGGGCATCCATTGTGGAGACATGGGAACAATCTGATCCCACCCTCTGCAGTCATATCCATGTCTTTGGGAACTAGATCTCTTCCAACCCGAACTGTCTCTCTTCGAGCCTTTTAGTGCCTTGGATGTTCCCGTGCTTTCCCATTGTCCCTGAGCCGAGGTGCTGTTTGAATTACTGATGTGCAGGAACGAGAATCATTTCAATGCCTCAGATCGGTTCATGGCCCGAAACAGAAGACTCAAAATGCCCCGGCCCCTTAAAAAGGTTGAAGTTGTCTCGAATTTACCTGCGCAATCGGCCACTTCACCCATCTTCATTCACTGCTGACTTCGCTTACCAAAGCGTTTCTAACGATTCGCACAGGTGAAGAATGGATTTTCTGGTTTGTTTGTTGAATATGTTCCACCTGCCAACAGACAATGATTGCCCAGAATCTCTTCCCAAACCTCCGCCTTGCACCATGTCCAGGGATGAGGAAATCCCATTTTGTGAAGAGATTCCTAAGACGGGGCATGTTTTATTTTGAGCAAAGATCAACCGGAGATTTCTTGGGACTGTTAGTAATGATGAGGAAAGGACCGGTTGGGATGGATGGTATGGTGAAAATAGAAAGTATTGCCACTGACGAAGATATTTCAGGAAACATTGCACTTGTGCAGGAATAATTCAGAGAATACAGCAGAAAATCAACGGGCTTCGATGTATCTGGGAAAAGTGAAACAGAGCCAGCGTTTTGACGGTGGCATATTTGTGGTTCAGAGCTCGAGTTAACTAACTGTTATCAAGTGACCGAACGGGTTTGTTGAAACGTATTTTTTTGAAGTTTGAGCCAGAATTTGTTTTGTCGGAAATCATTCAAATGTTGCCCTGTGAGGAAGCATAGTAAACAAGTTTTGAACTTATACTGACCAACCGCCAAGGGATCCTTAATTTATTATCTTCATCAGTCAGCCACAATGGCATGTTTGCCGTTGGTCTTCAACCTTGCTTATGGAGTAGAGGTTTCAAACACGCAAGGCAAGTTCGTCGCTTGCCTCGTCTGAGCCATGACCCCAATGTCTATTGTTCCCCTCTATTTATTCAGAACGGGGCAGATTGGTGGGAGATAGAATTGAGCTGCGCACATTGATGAAATATAGAGTGGATGGGAAGAATTCTTTTCCATGTGCAGAAAGACGAATAAATGTCGCAATGGATTGAAAAAGAAAGATCTCATTGAATTTGTATAGTGCCTTTAAGTGGCATCTGGATCAAAGCAAATGAAGCACTTTTCATGCAGATGTTTCTTTAACAAACCTAATGTGAAAAGCAGGGTTGTTCTTTTAACCAGAATGTTTTTAAAATGTCCGATAATGCCAGTGAGTGCTTATGTAATTTTAAGTGTTTGTTCTGCTCTGATTTGCACCCGGGATAGCATATGACCAGGGGGTCTATTCTCAGAGTTTGGGGTTACCCATTTCAGTACTAGATTAGGAGGATATTCTTTCTTTCAGAAGGTAGCAAATCTGGGGACTTCCTTACAACAAAGAGCTGTCAAGACTAGGTATATTCCAGGCTGAGATAGACAGACATTTTGTTACTGAAGAAGTAAAGTGATAAGGGGATGAGGCATAAAAGTGAAGTTGAGGGTTAAACAAATCAACCATGATTTCATTAAAAGGTGTAGGAATCCTGATGGTTCAAGTGGCATCTGTCTGAATCAATGCCTTTTCTGTCATTTCGAAAATGCGAGAGAGTATTTCAAAGGAAGCTTAGAAAATTGGTTACAGTCTAACATTGTCAACATCATTTGTTGAAAGGATAACCTCACTTGGTAATTTTCGAAACTTCTTTGCTGACATGACAAGCAGAGTTGAACAAGGGAGCTGAGAGATGAAGCATATTTGAATTTCTAGCAAAACCCTCAATTCAGCGCCAGATTGAAGGTCATTGCACAAAGTCGTTGATCAAGGTGATAGGTAAGAAAGTGAGCATGGTCACCCCACTGTTTACGCAATAGAATGCACCGAGTTGGCATTAATGAATATTTTTCAATTGGGAAAGATGCAATTAGTGGAATGCAGAATGGTCATTCATCGGCTTCAGTTAATATCTCAGGATTCATGACGTGGAGGAAGTGCAGAGTGAAATGCGTCCAGTTTTACTGAAGAGACACAATAGCTGGGCGGGCATGCTGTGTTGAGGATGGAGGAATCTGCAAATGGATATGTTGATTGAATGGGGGAAAGCTTGGCAGTAGCAGTTTCTTATCAGGGGTGTGAGGGCATGTACTTTGATAGGAAATGTGAAAAAGCAGGCTACTCCCAAAATCGAGAGAAACTCCAACAAAAGAGGTAGAAGTGTGATGCGGAGGATGCTGGGTGCTCTTGGGCATGAAATATAAAAAGGGTCGTGACATATTTATTTTCTTATGGCAAAACGAATGGCCCTGTTTATCAGTGCTCACAAAGAAAGGTATGGTTTTGAGGAAAAAATGCAATTGAGGAGCCTGTCAATGAATCGAACACTACGATCTGTATCATTATTTTTATTTTCCAATCGGACATACTTGCCTTATTTATTATGGTTCTCTAAACTTTCTTTATAATGGAGCCGGTAGTGGTAGATGGGAAATTAAATTTCTCATGATTATTGCTATCCTTCATCTCTCACATGCATTTTGTTTCTTGGATGATTCATTTCACGTTGTGGTTACTGTGAGTGGGCTTGAAGGATACACCTGCTGGTGACTTCTTCGCTCAATGTTCCTCACCTCTACCCAAACAAATTTTACATCCTTATCTCCTGATTCAAGTTTCCATTTAACTAATGTACAAATGTAACTAAAACCTCAGCATTTCACACACCTCTATCTGTCACATTGCACTATTAATTGATCCTTTATTGTGCTGCAAGTGCACATATTTAGCGACAAATCAAAACAGACGCTGGCGGGACTGGATTTCGAACGCACAATACTGGAACCACGACGCAGATGTCTGCCTTCATAACGATGTCAGAGGCACAGTGAAACCTCAGGAATTAGTACGATGTCAGAGGACAGGTCAGTGGCAGCACCACAGGTGGAGAAGCCAAAACAAATTCAAATTCGATCTATCACTTTAAATTACACCCGGATAGTATGAAACTTCTATTAATTTGAATTTATTATATTGACAATCTTAAAAGTCAATGATACAATTTGATGCTTTCGTGGTATATCACCAGGAAAACCTGAAACATTAAAGGGGAAGTGCCAAGCTACCAGCATGTACAGACTGCCCGAAAAATAGCTCCTTTACAGTTAACTTTAACGACCATTGACCTGTGAAACATGATCCGTCAGAAGAAGAAAAGAAGACAGAGGAAGATATAAAGAGAAAATTCGACATCTTGCTGGTTTTAAAATTGGAATTTTTGTTAACTTATAACCAGCCGTTTTATCGTATCAGTATTGTAGAGGGGGAAGCCAAAAGATGGGTTCGATAAAGTAGTTGTAAAGACTTGTTAGTTAAGCATTTTCTGCTACACTTTAAAAGTAAAGTTGCTAATTTTAGTTTAAATAATGACCTTTGGGACATTTCCTGGCCTCTCGAACTTTATCAGATTACTGTACGGGTTGCATCTTTGTGTGATGGTGATTTAAATTGGCGGCACTAGTTTGGGCATCATCCCGGATTTGAACTGGCTTAGATAGGGTTGAATATATTTGGGGTACATAAATTGCCAGCAGATTTAAATACTTATAAGTCAGTGCCACACATCACCAAATAAAACCTGGGGAGGCAATTTGTTTTCATAAGATGACTTGTGGTTGGGGAAATTCAAAATGAGAGAAATTGCTTTTAAATTTCCTGAGAAGCCACTCGGATTTAAACATGATTTCTTAAATATGCCAAGAAATCTGAGAAAGAAGGAAAAAGGCCAAACTTCTGGAATTCGCAAATAAGTTAGATTTGGTTTCACACAAGGAAAAAAGTGAAGCTAAAATTGTAAGGAAAGTGCTCACATACTTCGGTGCATCAGCGAAACAGACAACTGCATTCCAGGCAGAAAAATCCTAAAATACAACAGCAAAATGTTGAAGGAGAAGATAAAGATAGAGAGAAAATGTAAAGAGATTAAAAGTTTCTTAGCTGAGAAAAGAGAGAAAAAAGAGAGGGAGGAAAAAGAGAGAAAGAGGAAAAAGAAATAGAGAGAGGAAAAAGAAAGAGAGAGAAGTTTGTTAGATGAGCAAAAACAGAGAATTTGAACTGCAGAAGTTGGGACTAACTCAGCCAAGTCAAGTTAATAGAATGGAGATGAAAAGCGTAGGTAGTGATATGCACGAATATGTCAAAATTCTACTAACTTTTGAGGAGAAAGATGATGAAATCTTCTTTATTTCGTTTGAAAAATTGGCTAGGCTGATGTAGCATGCCGAGGATTTGTGTGTCATGCTAGTTCAGAAGGAACCGCGGGGCAGAGCTCGTGAAGTATTTACTGCACTGTCAGATGAGTGGTCAAGAGATTATGAAGAGATTAAACAAGCCATATGAAGTTCTTACAATTCGTACCTAAAGCACAGAGACAGCGTTCAGAAACACAAAGAAGGAATTAGGTCAGAGTATCGCTGATTCCAAGAGAATTAAATTTCGTGATTTTGATCGATGTGTGCTTGTGTTAGGAAAACATACGAGGTCTCAGGAGCATATATCACAGTTGTAAAATTTGGGTGGAGGCGATGCTGGACGAGGATATCATTCAATCAAGTCATAGTGGCTAGAATTCGCAGACCATCTTATTTCCCAAACTGACGATATTGAGCGATTCTGCGTGAATTATCGGAAAGAAACACTTTTACAATAGCAGACTTATATTTTAGTCCTCAATGAGAGTACTGTATCGAGAAATGTGGACATGCCTGTTGCATCACTAAGTTGGACTTTATGCGTAGTTATTGGCAAATAAATTTATCAGAGTCAGCAAAATAAATTGCTGACTTGGTAGCCCAAATGTGCTATATCAGTTTAAAGCGATGTACTTTGGAACGAAGACCACACCCAGCACATTGGAGAAACTCATGAACAGAGTTGTGTCCTGGCTACCAAACGGTGCAGTGTATCTGGACGATGTCGTTACATTCAGTATGTCCTGGAACGTTCCCATGATACAGTTGGCAGGCCGCTTTGAATGACGACGAGACGCAAAACTGGGGATAGACTTAAATAAAGCAGAATTAGTGAGAGGAGAGGCGACGTTGCTGGGACATTATATCAGTCAAAGAAGGTATAAATCGAAAAAAACGAAGGCCATCCTGGCATTTCCACGACTAACCTCGAAGAAAGAAGTGCTTCGATTCTTCAGACTGAGCTGATTCTATCAGCAGTTTGTTCCAAATTTCACCAGTGTAATGGCACCATTAACCGATTTGCTGGTGAAAAACACAAAGTTTCGATGGACAAAATGTGGCCTTGAAACATTCAACTATTTGAAAGCCATATTAACTATCAAACCAGTTTGAGCTACAACAAACGTTTCAAAATCTTTTAAAGTCGCCATCAATGCAAGTGACTGAGGATTTGGAGCTGTACTCGTGCAATAACATGACGGTGGGATTGAACAGCCAATTGGTTAGTTGCCAAAGAAGGGCAACATCCACAAGAGGAAATAGTCCATAATTGAAAATATACGATTGAGTTTGGTACTGGTCTTACAACACTTGAATGTGTATGTCTTGAACAATGTGTCAGAGATGGTTGCGTACACAGATCACAATCCTCTCAAATTCTTAGACCGCTTTAAAGACATGAAAATGAGAGTATTTCTTTGTAATCTTATCGAATCATAGTCACATATTTAACTTTAAAACTTTACGTGTTTTGGGTCATAAGAATGTAATTGTACATATGTTATATGTGTTATCAGGGACTTTATGGTAAAGTTTAATTGAGATTTGTATTTGCATAAAGATATAGGGGCAAGTTAAGGTGAACTTATATGAAAGTTATCTGCATGTTCATGTAATGTCTTTAAACAAGGTTAAAAATGATGTAATTTTTTAGACTACAATGATACACTATTTTTCTTCAGGGAATGGGATGATGAAGATGTGGGTGTACTCTACCTTTAAGAGAGTTAGAAAACAAACGAACTAACTGACAGCACCAAGTATTCTGAAAAAAATATATTATGTCAACTTTTTCGTTCCAGCAGTTAGTGTAGCTGGTTGTCTGGAGGCAAAAAAAAACCCAGATCAAATTAGGCCAATAAATTTAATTCATGCACCGCCCAAAAAAACTAACTGAAATCCAATTTTGATTTAGTACATGAAAATCTTTAAAAAAAACTATTGACACAATCCGATATTTTCGGTGTTTAAGTAGAGGGAAAATTGAACCGTTAAGAGGAGAACTACCAAGTGACCAGCATGTAAGGCTGCCTGAAAAATAGTTCTCTTTAAGGTTCCTTCATCAAACAGAGTCCCGTGAAACAGTATCCTCAAGAAGAATAAAATAATACAGTACTACAGAGAAGAGTCAGAAACTGTCTGGTTTTGAGACAACAAATTTTGTTTTGTAAATCTTAATCGGGATTTTAATCAGTCCAGTATTGGAGACGGGAAAGTTAGAAAACAGAGGTTAGCGAAAGCTGTGTAAAGAGCTCCAAGTTAAATATTCTTGATTTTACTTGAAGAAAGGAATTTGTTGATTTTCACTTTAAATATTCATTGGCCTCTCGAATGTTCGAATTGGCAGGAGCAGCATCTGGTCTCCCTCCTGCTTCGTAGAAGATAAAATAGCAGGAGAACCGTCTCTGCTTCCTCTTGCATGAGAGAAGGTAAAGTAGCTGGAGACTTGTCTCTAATCATCCCGCATTACACAATGTAATCTAGCAGGAGCAACGTCTCTGCTTCCTCCTGTCTCACAGAAAATAAAACAGCAGGAACAGTGTCTCTACTTTCTACTGTATTATAGAAAGTGAAGTATCAGGAGCATAATCTTTACTTCCTTCTGTATCATAGAATGTAAAGTAGAAGGGGAAGGGTCTGTGTTTCCTCCTGTATTATAGAGAGTAAAGTAGCAGGAAGAGGGTCTCTGCTTCCTCCTATGTCACAGCATTTAAGTTAGCGGGGGCAACGACTCTGTTTGCTCCTTTATCATCGGAAGTAATCTATGAGGAACAACTTCTCTGCTTCTTCCTGTATCATAGAAAGTAAAGTAGCATTAGCAGCGTCTCTGTTTCCTATTCTCATTTTTTTCATTTAATTGAGCGTTAACCCGAATGTCCAATATGCAACGTTTCTCTGAATTTTAATATCTCTGTGAAGACCATCTAATTGTCTAGCTCTCCCTCAATTCTGTCCCGAGTACAATGCGACACTACCTCGGAATGTGCCCTCTGACAATGAAGCACACTCTAAGAACTGAGTCGCTGACAATAATGCACTCCTTCAATTCATACCGTCGGAGATAGCTGCAATACCTCATTACTGGTACTTTGATTGTATTGCGCCATCGCAGTTGTGACCTCAGTACTATGAGCCACAATATTGACCCTGTTTTGCTATTGCACTCAGCACTTACAAAGATTGGCGTACTCAGGATTTCCCTTTGACAAGGTGGCACGCTCTAAATCTGGCTCTGTTAAGATGAGGCACAGTCTCAGTATTGAAACTTTGACAATGATGCAGCCTCTCAGTTATGACGCTCTGACAAAGATACGCTGCCTCACAACTGATGGCTGACAATGAAGCATGCCTCTTAACTGATTCACTGGTGGTCGCCCAAAATGTCAGGATTATTCCAACTGTCTGGCATGCACTCACTGATTATCAGAACATACAGACTTGCACCGATTGAAAGATCCTGAAAGATCCTGAAACCATGTTATTTCTCGGCCGTGCATGAGAATAGGTTTTTTAAATTCATTATGAAGAATCAGGGACTTGTCAGAGAGTCAGCGTTACAGCATTGTCTGAGAATTAAGGGGGTGACCTAAACAAATTGTGACATTTAGGGGTATATGGCTCTTACTCTCCAATTCAGTAATGTTTTGTCCAAATTCTCCCATTTATTGTAGAACAGCACGAATTCCCCCCTGATCTAATGCCCTACTCCAAATGTTCCTACTCAGATGAAACAACACTCAATTTGTCCGTTTCGAAATTCGTTGCAATGATTTACCAATTGACTGGCCCGCTGCCATAATCCTTAAATTTCGGTATGGACAAGTAGGATCAAAGCGTCTGTTTCCCTGCTGGACATCTCTATTACTCTATTTATGGCTCTGGTGCCCGGAACCAATTCTACAATTTACAAATACTGCTCAAACCCTGGAACTGTGTTGAAGCTGTGTATCAGGGAACAACTAAATGGGAAAGTTGGGACAGTACAATCTTCAATGGGAGTGCAGTTTATCACAAAAGGGAAGATTTGTGCAGGATTAGTTATTTGGAGATTTGGTGGCGGGCACGCCAACATTAGAGAATTTTGACAGCATATCACTTTATTGGAGATTTGTTGCAGGGAAATACTAAATGGGAGAACTGGTGCACAGTGGAACCTGATGGGAGAATTGGGACATGGCATCAGTCAATGGGCAAATTATAGTCGGGCATCTCTAAATCGTTGATTTGGCACGGGTGTCAGTAAATTGAAGAATTTGAATAGGGCAATTAGTAAATGGGAGAATTGGTGATTATGAGTAAATGGTGAATTTGGTGAACAGTGACATTACATGAGAAAATTGGTGGGAGTGCCAGTACATTAGACAATTGGAGCAGAGCAGGTCTTATTGGGAGAATAGGGGCAGGAAATCAATAAAAATAAAAATGCTGCAAGTACCAGTAAATTGGAGTTTTGGGTCAACGCGTCAGTAAATAAGACCATAAGAACATAAGACATAGGAGTGGAAGTAAGGCCATCGAGTCCACTCCGCAATTCAATCATGACAAATATTTTAAGGGAAAAAATAAAGGAATAAATGCCATTAGGGAATCAATAAGTGGAAAAAATGTATCAGAGAACAGTTAAATGTGCATGAATAATTGCTTCCTCGTTGTCATAGAAAGTAAAGTACCAAGAGCAGCATCGCTGCTTATATCTGAATTACGAAAAAACAGAGTCACAGGAGCAGTGTCTCTGTATCCACCTGTATCATAGAAAGTAACACAGCAGGAGCATTACTTCCGCTTCCGCCTGTGTCCGAGAACACGAAGCCGCAGTGGCTTTGTCTCTTGTTCTTTCTGTGTCATAGGAGGTAATGCAGCAGGAGCAGCGTCTCTGCTCCCTCCTGTACAACAGAAAATATGGTAGTAGGAGCACCGCCTCCGCTTCATCATGTATTATTGAAAGTAAAGTCACTGAAACAGCGTCACTGATTCCGCCTGGATCATGCAAACTAAAGTAAAGGGTGCAGCTTCTCTGCTACTTCCGGTTTTATACAAAGTAAAAAATCAGGAGGAACATCTCTGCTTCCTGCTCTATCATAGAAAGTAAAGTAACAGGAGCAGCGTCCCTTATTACTCCTGTGTTATAGAAAGTAAAGTATTAGGAGCAGTGCCTCCGCTTTCCTCCTGTATTACGGAAAGTAAATTGACAGTTACAGCGTCGCTTCTTCCACCAGCATCATATAAAGTAAAATCGAAGGATAAGCGTCCCTGCTTCTTCCTGTATTATAAAAGTAAAGTAGCTGGAACATCAATTCTGATTACTCCTGTGACATAAAAAGTAAAGCAGTATGAACACTGTCTCCGTTTTCTCCTGAATTATAGAAAATAATGTAGCTGGAGCAGCATCGCCGCTTCCTCCTGTGTTAGATTAGATTACTTATAGTGTGGAAACAGGTCCTTCGGCCCAACGAGTCCACACCGCCCCGCCGAAGCATAACCTACCCATACCCCTACATCGACATCTACCCCTTAGCTAACACTACGGGCAATTTAGCATGGCCAATTCACCTGTCCTGCACATCTTTGGAGTATGGGAGGAAACCGGAGCACCCGGAGGAAACCCACGCAGACACGGGGAGAACGTGCAAACTCCACACAGTCAGTCGCCTGAAGTGGGAAATGAACCCGGGTCTCTGGTAATATGAGGCAGTAGTGCTAACCACTGTGCCACCGTGCCGCCCACAAAAACGTCAATAGAAAACGTCAATACTCAGCAACAGCGTCCTTGCTAAATCCTGTATAATAGTAAGTAAAGTATCAGGAGCAGCGTCTCTCCTTTCTGCTTTACCATAGAAGGTGAAGCAGCAAGTGCAGTGTCTCTGCATCCGCCCTTATCAACGAAAGCGAATTAGCAGGAGCACCGCCTCTGATTCCTCCTGCATTATAGCAAGTAAAGTAGCAGAGGCAGCATCTTTGTTTCCTCCTATTTTGTAGAAAGTCAAGGAGAAGGAGTAGCATCTCTGCTTCCTTGTGTTTCATCGAAAGTCAATTAGCAGGAACAGTGTCTATGTTTTATCCTGTATCATCGAGATTAAAGTGGCAGCTGCAGCGGCTCTGATTCCTCCTGTATTATATGAAGTAAAGTCGCGGAGCAGCGCCTCTGCTTCTTTCTGTATTGTATCAAGAGACGGAGCAGGAACAGCATATCTGCTTCATCCTTAACCAGAGAAGCGTCTCTGATTTCTCCTGTATCAGAGAAAGAAAAGACGAAGTTGCACCAACTCTGCTACCCCGTGTCTCAGAAAGTAAATGAGCACGAACAGCGTCTCTACTTCCTTTTGGAAAATATAATGTTAAGTTGCACGAGCGTCTTTCTGCTTTCTTCTGTATCATAGAAACCACAGAAACAAAAGCAGTGTTTCTGCTTCCTCCTGTCGCACACAAATGAGGGTTGCAGAAAGTGCGTCATTGATTCTTCCTGTATGACAAAAAGTAAATTCGCAGGAGCAGCGTCTCAGCTCCCTCCAGTATCTCAGAAACTAAAGTGTCCCGAGAAGCGTCTCTGCAACCTCCCGTGTCATAGAAGGTAAAGCAGCTGGATCAGTGTCTGTACATAATCGTGTATAATAGAATGTAAAGTAGCAGCAGCAGCGTCTCTGTACCAACATGTATTATACAAGCGAAGTAGCAGGAGCAACGTCTCTGCTTCCTGCCGTATCATAGAAAGCGTCTCTGCTAATCCCTGAATCACAAAATGGAAGTAACAGCAACCGTAACTTTGTTTCCCCCTGTATGACAGACGGTAAAGTTGGAGGAGCAACGTCTCTGCTTCTTCCTGTGTCATCAGAAGTAAAAGCCAAGTGCTGCGTTTCTGCCGACGAGGGAAGAGGCCATTGTGGATTTGGTGGTCGCTAATGAGACAGGATAGGTGTCAGATGTCTCGTTGGGAGAACACCTCACATTTGCCATTGCCTTGGTGAGGGAAAGAAGCAGTTACTAAGGGAAGATATTTAATTGGCGAAAATGAAATTATGGCGCTATCAGACGCAAGCTGGAAAGCAAAGATTGGGAGCAATTGTTCCAAAATGGCACGATAGAATGTGGAGACTGCTTAAGGAGCCGTTGTTGCTCGTGAGATGCGCATATTTGCTCCTCTGAGACTGACAAAAAGCAGTAACATTAAGGAGCCTGCGGTGTCGAAAGCAGAGATCCTTCTCGTCAAAAGGAAGAAGCCAGCTTCTATAAAGTGGAGGAAGTAAGGATCTAGCACAGCTTTATAGGATTACAGGCTTACTCTTGCCGGAGCTCAGAAATGGACTGAGGACAGCCAGGAGGGAGCACGAAAAAAGCTTAGCAGCAAGGGTTAGGGAGAACACAAAGGTATTTTATTCATAAGTGAGGAATAGGAGAATTATCAGGAAGAAGGTCGGACTGGTCAGGGACAGCATAGGGGAATTGTGCGTGGAGTCTGAGCAGATGGGGAAAATCCTAAATGAGTTTTCGTTTTTGCTTCGGTTTACAAGAAGGAAAGGGATCATGTTCTGAATGAAACATTTGCGGATCTGTGAAAAAGACTTAAACAGATCAAGATTGATGAAGTCGATGGGCTGGAAATTTTTGAAACATTAAGTTTGATAATTTCCCAGGGCCAGATCAGATTTATCCTAGATTGCTCCAGAAAGTGAGAAAGGAGGTTGCTACACCACTTGCGATGATCTTTGCTTCCTCACTCACTATGGGAGTCGGACCGGAGGATTGGAGGGAGGTGAATGTTGTTCCTAGTTTGAAGAAGTGGTTTGGTGAAATCCCTGGAAATTATAGACCAGTCAGTCTTACGTCTGTGGCCAGCAAAGAATTCTGATGGATAGGGTTTATGACTCTTTGGCAAGCATAGCGTAATTAAAAGCAGTCAGCGGGGCTTTGTGAGGGGCAGGTCATTCCTCAGGAATTTTATTGAGTTCTTTGTGGAAGTGACGACACAGAACAACGAAAGTCGAGCAGTGAATGAGGTGTTACTCACCTTCAGCAAGGGATTTTAAAAGGTTCCCTATGGTGAACTCATTCATTAGTTCAGGAGGTATGAGATACAGGATGATGTGGCAACCTGGATTCAGAATTGGCTACCTGGATTCAGGAGGCAGAGAATGGTTATAGATGGAAAGTATGCTGCCTGAGGTCAGTGCTGAGTTGTATCCCGTAGGACTCTGTTCTTAAGCCTCTGCTCTTTGTAGGTTATATAAATGACTTGGATGAGGAGGTTGAGGGGTAGGGTTCGGAAATTTGCAGGTGACACAAATGTTGGAGGTGCACTTGTGCACTTGATAGTAGCGAGGGCTATTGTAGCCTGCAGAGTGGCATAGACAGGATGTAGAGCTAGGCTGAGAAATGGCAGACTGGGTTTAAGCTGGACAAATGCGAAGTGATGCATTTTGCAAGATCGAACTTGAATGCCGAAATTAGAGTTAAAGTCACGATTCTTGGTAGTGTGGAAGAACAGAGAGATTTTTGTGTTCAAGTGCATAGATCCCTCAAAGTTGTCACCTAAGTGGATTGGATTGTGAAGAAATGATATGGTATTTTCTCTTTCATTAAGAGGAAATCGAATTTTAGAGCCTTGAGATTTTTCTGCAACTCGACAAGAGCCTAGTGACACCACACTTGTAATATTGTGTCCACTTCTGTTCGCCTATTATAGAAAAAGGTATGAATGCTTTAGAGAGGTTGCAAAGAAGTTATACCAGGATGCTACCTGGAACGGACGGCTTGTCTCACGAAGAGAGATTTACTATACTCAGAATTTTCTTTCTGGAGAGAAGGAGGAAGAGAGATGACCTGATCGGGGTATATGAGCTAATGAGAGGTTTGGATCGGGTCAGTAGCCAGAGACGTTTCCACAGAGCAGGATCGACTGCCACGAGGGGTCATGGGTTTAAGATATGAGGAGGAAGTTTCTTCACACACAGAGTTGTGAATGCATGGAATGTATTTTTAGTTTGTTTAAACTGTGACTCCTGATTCGGCACTATCCAGTCACCGGGAAAGTCATTCCAACATTCATCCTGTCTCGTCTGGTTAAAATTTATAAATTTGTTCGAGAAACACCAGCCCCTATATATTCTCATTAATTGGAGTGCGTAAGCTCCAGATTGATTTAACCTGTCTTCATAAATGAGTCGCTCCCTTTCAGGATTTCAACTCCGATGGTGATGTGCAAATTTAAATGACTGACAATGCAATTGGTCCAGTTCGTAATCAGAGAGTTATGAACAGGTTTTACATTCAATCGCCAAGGATGTTTTATTTTAATTAGCGTTACTGTTATAATGGAAAAAATTGCACACAATAGGCTAGCAATACGATACTGACAAAATAAGTGTGATAATAAGCAGATGATCTCTTTGCCTTCTCGTTGATGTTGTCATCTGTTCGTTGTTGACAGACAACGCCTGCCCAGGTTATCAAAATAGGTAATACCAACATTTCCTGAATTGTTATTGACGTTAAATTGCCGCAATGATCTGACTGGATCTCCATCAACAACCGCCTACTGATTAAAAAACTAGGATCATCTCTTTGTAATTTAAGATTCCTAAGGATATAACCTCTGGGAATATTCATGGTCAGTGTTTTCATTTTGTAAAGGGTATGGACAGAGGATATGACAGATGATACTTTTTATTCCAACTTTTCCCGTGCTCCTCGACCACGCAACATGAGAAAACAATTATTGCGTCTGGAATCAACCACAATCCTCATTGGTTTATGAATCGTGTTCAACATTCCAGATATACAGAGTAAAATCCCCATATAACGCTCACAGCCGAGTGGAGTACGAGTTTACATTAATAAGATATGTCCTGCTGCAATACCGATGCAATCTTTCAAATGTCAGTTGCAAACTGCAGCTCTGTATTCACCAGCCTCGCTTCAACATCATTTTCGCCCCTGTCTTCCAATTCCTGGAATCCCAACAGTACATCGCCCCAGAATTCAGATGTCAGGCTCTCACAAGAATCTGAGGTTTGAGTCAGTGGGAGGTGGTCTTGATCATGAGACCAGAGGACAAGTGTAGGGGCATTTGGAGGTGTATGTTGGGCACGAGTTTTGGGGGAGAATTTTATTTCGGGGCTTTCTGAAATGACGAGAAGACCTTCGTTTCGGACGCTAGTCCTTTCGTGCTTAAGGTATTGATGGGCTGACTTTCAGAATCCAACACCTTTGCCCGACCCCCGCCCGAAATGTCTACTGTATTTGGGAGTGGAATCGTCTCTTTTCTGGATCATTTGTTGCCAACCCAAACGTCTGAACTTGAGACAAATGTCGACGGACTTGTTTAAAGCATAGTGCGTTGCAAGGGCAAGGGGAGGATCTAGTGTGCTCCCACTTTCTCCACATTTCCGCTGCTTGTGTAATCACAGAATCACACAGCACAGACGCAGACGCTTCGGGCTAACTCGTCTCTGCCGACAAGTTATCCTGTGTTAATTCCGCCCAATTTGCCATCACTTGACCAATATCTCTCTGAATTCAGAGGAGAGCAGATTGACCCCACCGTGCCTCTGTCATTGACCGAGGCGAGAGCAAATTAACGTGACTGTGTCTCTGTCACTGACTCACTGTGTCTCTGTCACTGACCCACCGTGTCTCTGTCACTGACACAGGGGAGAGCAGAACGATCCCACCGTGTCTCTATCACTGATGAAGTGGAGAACTGTCTGATCCCATGGTATGTCTCGCTCTCAGCCAGAGGAATGCAGACTGACCCCATGCTGTCTCTGTTATTGACCCACGGGAAAGCTGATTGAAAATGATTGAAATCTGATTGTCCCCACTGTTTATCTGACACTGAACCAGGCACAGCAGATTGATGCCACTGTGTCTCAGGAGTAGGGACATCATGTTGAGGTTGTACAAGACATTGGTGAGGCCACGTCTGGTACACTCTGCACAGTTATGTTCACCCAGAAGAATATTATTAAGCTGGAGAGGATACAGAAGAGATTTACCGGGATGTTGCCGCATTTGGAAGAATTGAGTTAGAAAGAAAGGTATGATAGGCTAGGATTTCATAAACCGAGGTGTTGCAAGTTGAGAGGCGATCTGATATAAGCTCTTAAAATATTGAGAGGGATCTATAGATTTAATACTAGTTGTTCTTCTTTTTTCTCAAATTGGGAATTTCAATACCATGGGCCACATTTTTCGGTGAGGGAAGAGATATTTAAAGAAGCCATTAGAAACATTATTTTACATTGATGGTCATTCACATGAGGCATGACCTTGCTGAGGATGTGGTGGATGTGTGTACAATGACAACCTTCAAAAGACTTTGGGATAGATACATCATTTGGAAAGATTTGGACCAATATGTGAAAAGAACACGCAGGTGGAACTCGTTTCGTTTTCTGATTATGTTTAGCATGGAACAGATCGCTCCATGAATTTCGACTTCAGTTGTGCGATGCATTGAGTCCCAAAGATAGAGATCCTGCACAGATTCACAAAGATCATACCCAGTTATATCTTGCGCTCATTATCTGAGTTATGTTGGAATCGGTCTTATTTGTTAAGCACTGAGAATAAGAAAATTATTGGTTTGATGATTCAAGATCATCAAAGTAATTTGGAGGTGCAGATAGCGAGCAATTTGATCTGCCGTGATTGTTCACAAACCAGTTGTGGAAGTGATGATAGCTTTCTGTATTCTATGAAACGTGTTTGAGCAGGGAAGCGTACAGTTTACCTGACACCGTGTCCGCTGATGATGAGGTAGCTGTAGCAAAGAGATCTGGAAAGTTAAAACAGAAGTGCTTGCCACATCTCAGCAATTGTCTTGAAAGCTATTTTTTCATGGTATTTAGGACAGAAAAATTACACATGAGAAATAATTTTTAGGGTCTTTTGTCTGATGATTAAATTGAACCCTCTCTTCTGGCTTCCTTCGTGCATACACAGGCCAAGGAAATGGCTGTCAGATACAAAACAAGGTCCTTCACCACTGTCCAATAAAGCAATCCTATATCAAGCGCACTTTGGTCTGGTTACAGAGTAGACGTCCTACTCCACTGTCACTAACAGACATTCTCAGGACAGGTACAGCACAGGATCACATAAAATGGAAGTCTCTTCAGGTTTGAAGTATCCAATATCCCAAATGGAGGCACGGGCTCTAACCTTTCCAAATGACAAGAAGTGCATGTTCATAAATTAAAATGAAGCCTCTGCACTGTGTAATCAAATTAGTGATCTCATTGATTGCGGGTTTGATGAATGGTGGATTGTGTGAAAGTGGGAACGATACACTCATCTCCAAGTTTTATGTACTTTCTCGGAGTATACAACACTCAGGGCTTGCTTCCTAATATGGTGCAGAGGAAGGAGGTTGTTTGGGACAAACTGATCAGTAACATTAATATAAAATAAGCTCGCTTCTCCACGATGAAATAGTCAGCCTGTGAAAATATAGGGTACGTGGACGCTCGTTGTATCAATAAAAGCATATCTGCTGGAACTGTCACTGTCAGCATAAAATATAGCTGTATTTTCTGGAAGGGGAATACCTGTGTGACATCCACCGGACTGGGAACTGGGCGAATAACACATTAATGGAGCTGGTAACACCACAGTTGTGGGACTGTATGACAATCATTTAGTTCAGAAGTCTCTTGAGAGGATCCAGATAGCACACCATTTTCCTGCTTTGGAAACATATGAATGAGAGGATTCATCAGAGGAATGCATACAGACTCACATCAGTGACAACATGTACGGCTCAGCTGGACAGGAAGAAGAGATGGGAAACAGATCTGACAGCGGGCTCTTTCGTTCGGGAATCAGGGTGGAGTTTGAACAAGAATGAACAAATCTTCAGTGTGCTATGATAACCGCCCTTCTGCCAGGGTCAAGGATGTCACAGAACATCTGCAAAATATTCTGACAGGGGTAATGCACCATGTTGGTGAAAATGACCTGAATAGGAAGGTGGGGATGCGGTCCATTAAACACATGTGAGGCACCTTGGAAGAAAATTGAATAGAAAGTGGCACAGTAATCTCAGAATCACTGCTATTCCCAGGACCTGGTGCGAATCGAAACATTACTTCTGAGCCAATAAAATATGGCTTTAAAACGGAGTTGGGAATAATGGCAGCTTGTTTTGGGGGTATTGACACCGGTTCTGGAGCAGGCTGTTGGATTGTTTGCATCGTGGCAGTACTGGAATTAACGTACTCACAAATAGGTGCGCAGGTGCTGTTGGAGAGATGTCAAATAAAATGGGAAATAACCTGGGAATATCAAGTGGATTATGGTTTCAAAGTGACGTTGCATTCATACTCTCTGTTTCTGGGTCATCCTGTGCTGCGACCTAAATTCCTCACACTCCCTCGACTTCCTCTTGTTTCTGACATTCTTAACAGCCATTTTTAACTCAATGCAGTCCATAACTTTTTTTTGGTAATATCACACCAACTGGCAACATCTACAACACAACAGAACACCCAACAATTTCGTGGAGCTATTGTAAAGCAGTCCAACGAAGTATAGAAATTAGTGCATGAACATGGAATATTTTGAATACATGACTGAAAATCTACAATCGAGACTTTGAAAGAAAAGTATGTTTGTGTTGGCTTTTACGATTACCGGATGATCAGGGAATCTTGGGATTTTTTGGGGATATGCAAACTAGGAAGACAGAAGAAATCTGGACAACGAAATGCATCGAGTTTGTCATGTAGTGCCAGGCAATAAAGGCCTGCAATACAAAAGTCCAGAGGTGACAATGGAATGAAATGACTGTTTAAACAATGATGAGCTCAAGTTCTTTTGCAGATGTAAATAATTCTTCCTGATGGTGGCAATATATTTTTGCATTTATTTTTGCTCTTCATTTTGAAATCACAATGGAAACTTTGGAGTCAGTTCGTTCTGAGCAATGAGGCCAGTGAGAGGCCAGTGAAAGCGCGGAGGATGTCGGCTCATCTTTCTCATCTGACCGCATTCCCAAGCTTCAGATGCCATCTGTAACCCTGAGCCTTCTGATTGGGTCTTTGATTTCACCGTCATCACAGAAGCTGATTCGAAGAACGAATCAGGGCAGGGTGAATGGTCTGGAAACGGACAAAGTAAATGTTTGCTAAAGTATATTTGTAATCAAAAGTCAGATCTTATTTACAACATATTATTTAATTCTTATTACATACAACTACTGAAGTTTATTTTCAAATTGTGCCCATTTGTTTGGAGCAGTGAATTATGTAAGAAAGAGTGGTCATTCGTCTTTCGTTGCATTTCCCACTCTGGCCTGCAGTGAACAATAACAATTTCCTCCAGCCCATTTATTTTGGGTTTTGTTTCACTCACGGAGAACGGATTACTCGGGATGAATGCCTGTTTCATGCATATATGATTCCTCTTTCGGGTTATACTTTTGTTTTTCAGCTTTCTACTAACTGGTGCTCATTGCTCAAAGCACTTTATACGATAGTACTCTTCCATTATCTTTCATTTTGCTCCACAGATGGAGACATTCCTTGCCCATTCAGAAAATAGCGTTATCATCTTGCTTCTCTTCCTTCCCCGTTCGATCCTTTCCTCCATGCTCCATTATCTGCTGCATTTAATGTTACACTCAATTACTTGGATTTATTCATCTTTTTTAAAATAACTGGATATTTCAAGGGATACTTTAACTGGTCTCTGAGGTTTTTCGGATCACCAGATGAGTAAGTGCATTTGTGCAGCATCTCAGATTCCACACCATTAATGCAACTTGTAGTAAAGGACAAAAAGCCATGTCACCCAAGGAATAATCAACATGAAATAAATATAAAGTGCACACCAACAGGAGAAGGATGAAACTGACGAACATGGTAAAGAGTAAAATCATAGAATTCGGTCTGCTCTCTCTCTCTCTCTCTCTCTCTCTCTCTCTCTCTCTCTCTCTCTCTCTCTCTCTCGGTCATTCTCTGTTTATTTTGTCTCTGACCCCACGTTTCCTTACGTACCTTAAATACCTTACAGATGCTTCTGACAAACAGAACGCTCAGAAAGAGAATGAAAGTGATGTTAAAACGTTCAATAAATTTAAACTTACCCACTGATGGACATTTAAATGACTGGACCTCATCTGGCTGTACCTTATAACATCGCTGATAATTTTTTGCTAGTTTTCTCGATAGCAGTTGAGAATATTCTTTAAAGAAAAGAGAATACATATTGTTGCTCGTATTTGCGTCACAGTTTTCTCTGTGCAATACATCGTATTTATCTGATAAAAACAAATGTTGACAAATTGATCAAAATTAAAAGCAGTAGTGAACCAGATACTACAATCAATGGTCCAGTGGCTCAGGACAAAGTCAACACATCAAAACAGTCCTGTCAAGGGAAAATAGTGCATAATAATTATACAGAATTCGATGAAGCACGACCTCATAAAACAATGAAGATTAGATTAGATATTACCGTAGCCACACATAATGAGTAGTACACCTGGAAAGACAACACATGCCCCGAGCCATGAATACAATCGACAGGAGTCCAACTGTAAGAGAGAAAAAAGGGAAGGAAAAGAGGTTTGAATCTACTGATCCATCGTTTCTATGCTTGATCCCAGACTGCAACTGTTGGAGTTTAGCATGCAAATCTTTGTTGTCTGTTATGTGCGTCACAACTGTGACATGCAGTTTGAAGGATATAACTCTCTAAAAGCATCCAATGAACTTTTCAAAGACAGAAGTAGCCGCAGGTTGCTCAGAGGAACACAGACATGTATTCAACGAATTCATGGGTCAGTCGCGGTTGACGTCAGTAGTTTTATCATTTACTCTGTTTGGTTGGAGTTTCCCATAAGTCAGTTACGCTCGGGATCGGTAAAATAAGGGATGAGAGACACTGAACACAGACAAAAATTGCAAAATTCTTGGTTTCAATTTTGGAACTTTCACAGTTGAATTATCCATTGTATACCCACACGATATGAACGACAGTACAAGGCATTGAATCACTTCACAATGTCCAGGAATGTATAGACTACCAAATATAAATACGCAAATGATCAGGCAATCAGTTCATCCCTCGTGCAATGAAGCGAACATCATGACAATGTTAACTATAAAGCTACATAGGAGTGAATCCAAGCACGATGCTTCAGGTTAGAATACCAACCGCATTCAGAAGGTTTCCTCCCACACGTCCAACATTGTACACCACAGCTCCCACCCAAATAAAACCTGAATCCATGAAACAATGATCATTACCACTTTGCCGTTTATAAATCGCACAATTTACCTGAGAAGAAGCAAATATTCCTGCCTGATGTCCAGGCGCACGCTCCCAAGCTGCTCCCTGAGGCCATCTCCTTTTGAACAGTGATCCACCTCCCAGATTCGGAGAACATTGGGGCTCGGAAATTCCATCATTAAATCAGCACCCTCCATGGAGATCAGCAAAGTTTGACCACGTTTTGTTTTTTTGGAGACCAAACACTGCACTATAAATTGGTATCCGATACTACATCTGTGGAATCTGGACAACTGCTAAAGATCAGGGATGATGCCGGCCTAATAATCTTATCGTTAAACTAGGAATTCAAAACCGACGTCATGTCCGGGGAAATTGCTTTGACGTCTGACATGGCAGATAGTGGAATTTCAATTCAGTCATAATCTAGACTTCTAATGCAGAAGAATGATAATGGAATGGTTGACAGTTGTTGAGTGACAAAAAACAAATTCAGTTCACAATAACCTCTTGGGAGGGTAATCTGTCACCCTTATCGTCTATCTCTAGATGCGACTCCATATCTAGAACAACCTTCTTGACACTTACATTCCCTCTGGACAATCAGGGAAGCGTGTAAAGTGTTGATATCGTTGGCAACACCTGTATTACTTCAATGGATAAAAGAAAGTAGCTCTTGCCATGCACGGCCAACGCCCTGGGACAGGTCAATGGTGACTTTTTAGATCGTTCCCTGGATTTGAATATCGCGATACTGAGTCCATTGTCTCAACTATGAAACTCCAAAAGTGTATCTGCTTTCATAAATAAGGGATCCTCCCATTGATTCAGTGTTTTTACCTGGAATGGGGAACATCAATGCATCAACCAGTAATGACCACCGACACCGAATCTCAAGGATCTGTCTCCTGGCATTGAGAACATGAAGTGTTTGGAAATTCACAGGACTTGGCAAAATCAGTCATGACACGAATTTTCATTTGGGATAGCTAGCACCCAGATTTTGGCAGAATCTCAGCACCAATAATCCATCCTTTCACCTTGGATATTTCTGCTGTTGTTTGCAAAATGGGACATTACAACGGTCACTCAGCACCTCTTGGATTCAAATATAGCCTCTTGCAGTTTTGGGAAGAGTGAGTATTTTTTAATGTGTACATGGAATGAAAGCTTTAGCTGTCAGGCCAGTGTTCATTGCCCAGTTCCAATCGCTTTTGTTATGGTGTTGGAGATCTACATTGTTAAGCAATATGCATTGCCTGGGGTGGAGGAAATCCCACTGTGTTTTTTTCAGGGAGAGTTACATAATCTTACCCAGCAACAGTGGTAGTAAAATGACATATTTCGAAGTCCAAATGAAATCTGGCTGGAAAGGGAACTTGCATGTGATGGCGTTTCGGTTCATCTGCTACCCTTGATCTAGGGTCATCTGTTTGTGAGGTTCAGTTGAATGAAACTTGTGGTCGTCCTTGTTTGCTTCTGGTAAGTGGTATTCATTGCTAGTCTTGAATGTCATTGTGAAGAAAGTGACTACCAAATGTAGTGATTGACAAGCAAGTCAATCGGCAGATTGTTCTGCACAATGTCGAATTTTGTGAGTGTTCCACGTTCAATGTTGCATTAGACCTGGTCTTAACTCGATACAATTCGAACATCCTCTCACGCCCTTAAGCAATGCTTTCTACATGGTGGGGATGGATTGGAGAAGCAGGCATGGGGCCGTATGGCACAGTAATCAGAGTGTCTGACATACTCCTGTGGCTCCAGCACCCTTATGGCTGGAGCAGGTCATTTTCTTGACAATGGCTGCCACGGGTTGTTGGCAGTCTTCAATATGGTGGAGGTAATGACATAGTAAGCCAATGGGCGATTCGTAGATTCTCACTCTTTGAGATAGTTATTGCCTGGTGCTTGTCAATTATGAGCACAAGCCAGACGCTATCTCTTTGTACATGGACACAGATTTTGAAGGAGTCATAAATGGTGCTGGAAACTGTGCAATCACGAGCAAACGTCTATAATTGTGATGTCGTGTTGGATGGAAGGCATTTATCAAGCAACTGCTAATTTTAGGAACGATCCTGAAGAATTACTGCAGAGATGTACAATGTTTGAAATGATTGAACTCCAACAGCAGTAACAATCTTCACCTGTAGTCAGGATTATTCAAAGGCGAGTTTCAATCCCATTGAGTTTAGTTTTTTGAGGTCTACTTATGGCGAATATGTGTTCAGAATTTTCATGTTTAAGTGCTGAACAATACTTTTCAGGAATTAACATGTAACTGTAAATATAGGAAGAGCAGTTGAGGAATAAACAATCAGTCCATTTGTAAACGCATGTCATACTATCCTGGCTTTGTCTCACTACAGAGTCAATTTGTGGTTGTGTTGTCAAGTTAGAGGCTCTGGTGCAAAAAAAAACGACCATCCCGTAAGTTTCGATACGTGGCAGAGACAGACAGCAAATGCAGTTCATTGACTTGGAATGCTCATTCAGGCTTAGAACATTTCATAATGGGAGAAGGTTGTATGGTATATTAAAGCACCATGTTACACGTGCTGGATTCTGGACTGTTAATTTTATACAATGCTCTCCAACCAATTAAATAACCATTGTAATAATATTGCAGGTACAAACATGGATTATTTATTAAAGCAGTCATTTTTATTTCTATTATGATTCTTATTTTTACTTATATATATTACTTGTAAACTGATTGATGCATGGTCCTGAATAAAGGAGGACATACATCACAAAGTTAAGTATATCGACCACTGGAAAATTAACTGTGGAGAGATTATTACTTATAGATGGAACAATTATGAATCTAAATCTAAGCAGATACAACTATGAGATCTTGTCAACATGTCCAACTCTATATTCATTCTTGTACTTTACAGGAAATAAATTACTGTAGCCATTTTAGTACTTGTCCTAAAATTATTGGAAGGTTAATCAACAGCGAAAACATTATTTGAGTCAATAGAATATGACAATGGGACTTTTCACTGAATTACCAAGGTAGCTCTATCGCTTTTCCTTTCTGTAAAATATCATATCTGTTTATCTCCAAAGGGGTATTTCACTTTGTAAACTGAAAACCAAGCATGTACAGCTAGCTGGGAAGATTTCCCGGAGCAATATATTGAATGTTTATAAAGTACACTGACACCTCCGTGAATGTAGAGAACAGAAATCAAAGATATGTTATGAATGAAGTTTAGTGGTTCAGTGGATAGCACTGCTGCCTCAAAGCGCCAGGAATCTGGCTTCAATTCCACCTTTGGGCGCATATACATGTGGATTTTGTACATTCTCTCCGTGTCTGCATGAGTTGGAAGGTTTGGACTGGGATAAGGTACCTCTCACCTGCAGACGAAGTTCTTTTCTTCCATAGTTTGAAGAATTACATTACACAGTTAGTTTGGAAATGTTAACGGCGTATTTTAATATCACACATGAAAAACTCGTACCACCCAGTCCACTGACCAATAGGTCAAGGTTTAAGTGGAATTACCATGCACAACAGTAGAGCAGCATTCAGACAGCGTCCAACATCATGCAGTAGGGTCATCTGAGGGAGTAAAGATTGAACTTCCATATAAGAACTGAAAACTCATTGGCTTGCTTTTTCCCCAGAACACACTGTCTTCTGTGTTATACTAACCTCTGCCATTATGGCAACAGCATATGCTCTGAATTTTATGAGATATGAAATGAAATGTGCACAGTATGTTGCCACCAAACACTCCGTCAACTGTATTTTCCTTCAAGTGAACCAATCTGGAATAGAAATGACACAACGCTATTGCATCATCGAGATTGATCCACTGTGGTCCTCCACTAATATAAAACGCATTATATGTCCCAGTCATCTGTTGATACAACAACCCTGCCATTTACAACTTACTGTGGGATACTCAGCTCAGTGTTATCGTTGCCTTCAGGCTATAGGCCCTCATGGGATAAGCTTCTACAGTGAAAGTTATTCCCTGTGAAACTTTCTAATGAATTCATGGCTATTCTCCTGTAGGAACTGCAAACTTACAACAATGGTGCATTATAGCTACCTATAGAAAAGTAAGAACACTGGATCAGAACTTCCAAGTGCCAGTTGGCAACAGTAAGCCCATTCAATACTACTTCACTCTCACTCCCAACATAACTTCTATCCCTCATGGTCGTAAAACTCTTTGCGGTTAATCAACAACTCCTTATGACCTCGCCTGGCAACGAAAACCACTGTTGGATAGCCAACCCATGTGACATTTGAGTGGGAGCAGTGGCTGAGTAAAAACGAAACCGGAAGACTACAGCTAAGGTAAGACAGTTTGTTTTAAAATTACTTACCTGTAGCTGGCAGCGGTGTTTTTTTTTCTCTCTCTTCACAGAAAGAGCGGGAGCAGCAGGGGAAGTGACGTCTACCAAACGGGCAGCCGGGAAGGAAAGCAGTGAGTATATAAATCAGGAAGGCGGCTTAACCCGAGATTCTACACTGGTTTTTTTAAGGTAAAAATTTTCTATTTCTTTACTAATGACTGGCTAAAAATTTACTTTGTTTTTGTGTGTATATATATTAATTATTTTTTAAGGAAAGACTATAGCAGAGAGGTACCAGAAAGTATTCTAACTCAAACTTGTACAAAGTAACTAAGTAATTAATTTACTAAGCAGAGATGGCTGCGCAGGTGATGTGCTGTAGCTGTATGATGTGGGAGCTGGCTGATCCCATTGTGAATGGCAGTGACCACATTTGCAGCAAGTCTCTGTTGCTGGAAGATCTCCGGATCAGAGTTGATTATCTGGAATCTGAGCTTCAAACACTGCAGCACATCCGGGAGGGGGAGAGTTACCTGGACGCTTTGTTTTACGAGGCAGCCACACCTGGGAGATTAAGTTATTCCACATTCAGCTAGTGATCAGGCTCATCAGAGGGTGACTGTAAGTGAGGCAGGTAGGTGGAACCTGAGTTCAGGAGTGGAGGAGCCTCAGCCCTTGAACTTGTCCAAAAAGGTACGAGATTCTTGCTCCCTGTTCGGCTGAGGAAAAGGGCTCTGGACAGGATGAGCCAACTGACCAAGGCACCATGGTGCAGAAGGCCATTCAAGAGGGGGGAGTTAATAGACAAGTAGTGGTTATAGGGGATTCTATAATTTGGGGAACAGATGGTATCCTTTGCAAGCCGGATCGGGAGTCTCGCATGGTGTGTTGCCTGCCCGGTGCCTGGGTGCGGGACATCTCCGACCGGCTTGAAAGGATATTGGAGCGGGAGGGGGAGGATCCAGTTGTTGTGGTCCACGTTGGTACTAACAACATAGGCAAGAGTAGGGTGGAGGACCTGTTTCGGGATTACGAAGCACTAGGCAGGAAATTGAAGTGCAGGTCCTCAAGGGTCATAATGTCCGGGTTACTGCCCGAGCCACGTGCCAATTGGCAAGTAAACACGTGGCTAAGGGATTGGTGTGGGAAAGCGGGATTCCACTTCATGGGGCATTGGCGTCAATTTTGGAACAGGGGTGATCTGTACCATTGGGACGGTCTCCACCTGAACCGATCAGGTACCAATTTTCTAGCAAAGAGGATAAATAGGGTGGTCAGTAGGGCTGTAAACTTCTGAGTTGGGGGGAAGGGAAAGTGAAAACGACAGGGAGAATGGCGTTAAATGGCAATATAAGTAGCAGAATAGCATGTGTCGAGGCGGATTTAAAATTGATGAAGACTGAGAGTGCAGAAAAATGCAAGGATAACTTAGGACATCATATGACTTCCAATATCTCTAATGATAAGAAAGTTAGCATTAAGGCACTTTACCTGAATGCTCGTAGCATTCATAACAAAGCAGATGAACTAATGGCACAGATCATAGTGAATGATTATGATATGGTAGGCATCACAGAGACTTGGTTACAGGGGGCTGAGGACTGGCAGTTAAACCTCCTAGGATTTTCAACTTATCGAAAATACAGGGATGTCGGCAGAGGGGGTGGGGTTGCCTTGTTAGTTAAGAACAAAATTAAATCTATGGCACTGAATGACATAGCGTCAGATGATGTGGAGTCTGTGTGGGTGGAATTGAGGAACCACAAAGGCAAGAAAACCTATAATTGGAGTTGTGTACAGACCTCCTAACAGTGGTGAGGACCAGGGAGGCAACATGTACCGAAAATAGAGAAGGCATGTCAGAAAGGCAAGGTCACAGTGATCATGGGAGACTTCAATATGCAGGTGGACTGGGTAAGTAATGTTGCCAGTGGATCCAAAGAAAGGGAATTCATGGAATGCTTGCAGGATGGCTTTTTGGAACAGCTTGTAATGTCGCCCACAAGGGAGCAGGCTATT
Source organism: Chiloscyllium punctatum (assembly GCF_047496795.1). Classification (NCBI taxonomy): domain Eukaryota; kingdom Metazoa; phylum Chordata; class Chondrichthyes; order Orectolobiformes; family Hemiscylliidae; genus Chiloscyllium; species Chiloscyllium punctatum. The sequence continues at coordinate 34,524,834 of NC_092771.1, read as the reverse complement.
CTGGACCTAGTTTTTTTGCAATGAACCAGACGTAATAAAAGATCTTAAAGTAAGGGAAACCTTAGGAAGCAGCGATCATAATATGGTAGAGTTCAGTCTGGAGTTTGAAAGAGAGAAGGCAAAATCGGATGTAATTGTGTTACAGTTAAATAAAGGTAATTATGAGGGCATGAGAGAGGAACTGACAAAAAATAGACTGGAAGCACAGCCTAGCGGGGAAGACAGTAGAGCAAAAATGGCAGGAGTTTGTGGGTATAATTGAGGACACTGTACAGAGGTTCATCCCCAAGAAAAGGAAGATTATCCATGGAGGGATTAGACAGCCATGGCTGACAAAAGAAGTCAGGAAATGTATGAAAGAAAAAGAAAGATCCCATAAAGTGGCCAAGAGCAGTGGGAAATCAGAAGATTGGGAAGGCTACAAAAACAAACAGAGGATAACAAAGAGAGTAATAAGACAGGAGAGGATCAAATATGAAGGTTGGATCGCCAGTAATATTAGATGTGATAGTAAAAGTTTCTTTCAATACATAAGAAACAAACGACAGGCAAATGTAGACATTGGGCCACTTCAAGCGGATGCTGGAAGCCTAGTGATGGGAGTTAAGGAAATAGCAGGAGAACTTAATAAGTACTTTGCATCAGTTTTCACAGTGTAAGACATGAGTAATATCCCAACAATTAATGGATGTCGGGGGCTGAGTTAAGTATGGTTGCCATTACAAATGAGAGAGTGCTAGAAAAGATAAAAGTCTTAAAATTGATAAATCTCCTGGCCCTGATGGGATACATCCTAGAGTTCTGATAGAGATGACTGAGGAAATAGCGGAGGCATTGGTTGAGATCTTTCAAGAGTCACTGGAGTCAGGGAAAGTCCCGGATGATTGGAAGATCGCTGTTGTAACCCCATTGTTCAAAATCAATAAAAAAGATGGAAAATTACAGGCCAATTAGCCTAACCTCGGTTGTTGGTAAAATTCTAGAATCCATCATTAAGGATGAGGTTTTTAAATTCTTAGAAGAGCAGAGTCTGATTAGAACAAGTCAGCATGGATTTAGTAAGGGGAGGTCATGCCTGACAAACCTGTTGGTATTCTTTGAAGAGGTGACAAGTAATTTAGACCAGGAAAACCCAGTAGATGTGGTCTATCTAGACCTCCAAAAGGCCTTTGATAAGGTGCCACACGGGAGGCTGCTGAGCAAGGTGAGGGCCCATGGTGTTCGAGGTGAGCTACTGGGAAGGACTGAGGATTGGCTGTCTGACAGAAGGCAGAGAGTTGGGATAAAAGGTTATTTTTCAGAATGGCAGCCGGTGACGAGCGGTATCCCACAGGGTTCAGTGTTGGGGCCACAGCTCTTCGCATTATATATTAATGATCTGGATGAAGGGACTGGGGGCATTCTTGCTAAATTTGCAGATGATATGAAGTTAGGTGGACAGGCAGGTAGTTCTGAGGAAGTGGGGAGGCTGAAGAAGGATCTATACAGTTTGGGAGAGTGGTCCAGGAAATGGCTGATGGAATTCAGCGTGAGCAAATGCGAGGTCTTGCACTTTGGCAAAAAGAATAAAAGCACAGATTACTTTCTAAACGGTGAGAAAATTCGTAAAGCCAAATTACAAAGAATTCTGAAAGTTATAGTCTAGGATTCTCTTAAAGTCAACATGCAGGTTGAGTCCGTGATTAAGAAAGCGAATGCAATGTTGTCACTTATCTCAAGAGGGTTGGAATATAAAAGGACCGTTGTGCTACTGAGACTTTATAAAGTTCTGGTTAGGCCCCATTTGGAGTACTGTGTCCAGTTTTGGTTCCCACACCTCAGGAAGGCCATACTGGCACTGGAACGTGTCCAGCGGAGATTCACACGGATGATCCCTGGAATGGAAGGTCTACCATATGAGGAACGGCTGAGGATCCTGGGATTGTATTCATTGGAGTTTAGAAGATTAAGGGGAGACTTAATAGAGACGTACAAAATAATACATGGCTTTGAAAGGGTGGACGCTAGGAAATTGTTTCCGTTAGGTAAGGAGACTAGGACCCGTGGACACAGCCTTAGAATTAGAAGGGGTAAATTCAGTACAGAAATTCGGAGACATTTCTTCAGTCAGAGAGTGGTGGGCCTGTGGAATTCATTGCCGCAGAGTGCAGTGGAGGCCGCACGCTAAATGTCTTCAAGGCAGAGATTTATAGATTCTTGTTGTCTCGAGGAATTAAGGGCTACGGGGAGAATGTGGGTAAGTGGAGTTGAAATGCCCATCAGCCATGATTGAATGGCGGAGTGGACTCGAGGGAACGAATGGCTTTACTTCCACTCCTATATCTTATGGTCTTATGGTCTTCCAATCAGTGCAAGGACATAGGACAAAGAAAATAATGCTCTATCATGTTCTGCAGATGATTCACAGTCTTTTTGCAATCCGCTGCTGATTTACTATAATTCAACTGATGAACATGATTGTAGCATCCAAATCACTGAGTCCCTCAATGCTGAACATCAGTGCAATTGAAGGTGTAATGTAAAATTAACATTTATTGTGAAATCTGTAAAATAATACTTTGCAACGTCTTGCAGGCAAACAGAAAAGCAAAGTGAGGGAAGAATGTAAAGTTAAACTGGACTCACATTAGTCTCACAAGGACAGTAAACTATCATATCAACAGTCAAGGAAAGAGAAAACAACTCCATATGTAGAAAGAGCTCGAATTTTCCAAGCTTCCAATTTTCCAAGTTATTCACGCAGCTCTTACTTGAGGCGTTTTGCCAAACGTATTGTGTCGACCCTGCAAAGTCAAAAAGAAACCTTTTCGTTGCTGGTGCTAGTATTTCAGTCGAGTCGATTTAATTTTCACGACAGTGAACATGGGGGCTCGCCCAGGACCCCGTGACTCGGTAAGGTTCTGAAGATTCCCAGAAGGTGTAGGCGCCAGTGCATTGAAAGACTTTCACTTCATCTTGAGTGCTAAATTGGCCCCTTTGCGTGAGAGAATTGGGAATCTGTGGATCGCTCCAGAGCCGGGTCCGAAATGAATAGGGTCGGGGTAAGAGTCGTGGCTTATGTTATCAAACACAGTCGCATTTTAGTAGAATAAATAAATCAGTAAGAGAGTCCAGTGAACTCTTGCGCGGTATTCGAGTAAAAAATCAAGGGAAAGGGCTGCTGCCATCTCTAGACTACTTAAGAGACAGTAAGATTTAGCGTGGTTTCAGACTTGGAGCCACCACTGGCTGAGTTGGACTCACCAAAGACGTAACAGGTGCGTGGTTTCTTGGTTTACGAAAACCAAGGTATTGAGGTGGACGTGCCCAATGCGAGAGGTGACCTCTAGAGGTAAAAAAACAATTCAAAGGGAAAAGATAACGTTACCACGCGAGACAGAGCTGAACGCCCTTCCTGTTACGCTGAAAATGTACTCAAGCAAGAGCAAACAAAAAGAGGGTCCACAAAGGACTTGGAATCGCCAACCAAAAACACACGAATTGCTAAATATTTACGGCCCAGAGTCTGTAAAGCAGTTAGATTTGTCAATCAAGGAATATGGTTTTCCGCAGGGGGGAAGTTTCAGCAAAAGGCATTTGGAAATATTGGGGTCACGGTTGGAGGAAAGAGAAAAGGAGAAACGGAAGGGAAAATACAGCCTGTGAATTGGAGTCCTTATAACATGTGGGAAGCTGGGGCTGATATGAGGGAAAGGAAATCACAAGTAAAAGATATATCAAATATGAATACAACCTCCACCACACATGCAGACGTGCGTGGAAAAAAACCTAATAAAGTTGTACAGTCTCTTAAGTCTGTTTCAGCTCCTGAGCTTGATGACCGCCTTCCGAGACCTACAGCCCCCCTACGAGATCCGCCTTGCGAAGATTCCATGTCAGCGGCTGCCACCTCAGGGTCAGCTGAACAACCGGTAGCACTTCATACTCGTAACCAATTGAAACAAGAATCGTCAAAAATGGACGGCCACTCCAAGATGGAAGGGTATCAGGGTCTGTTCAAGATCACCCCACGATGGATGAACAGTCAGAAGGCGACAGTACTGGCGTACGATCATCGAACCAGGTGATTCTGCAAGCACCAATGCTTGAAGTTGCAGGTCCAGAAGTTTACCCAAAGTTGGTTCATTGGCCATGGACGATGTTGGATTTGAACAGTTCCTATGATCAGTTGGCTGACCCACACGAGGTTGGAGCGAACAAGTTCTGTGAAGGAGACAAAATTCCGTATTGAGTTCCGTCCTACGTCACTTGAGACTAGATGTCTCCTAGGACGAGAACTGGGTGCCGATGTCACGAAAATCAAGTAGAAATGGCCAGCTGCAAACATCCATACCAGAGCGTCTGAGGCGCAAGCGGTGCAGAACAGAGACTTTGATGCTTTTGTTGCAGCGCTTGAAGCTGCCTGTAGGCAGTCATTCCCAATACAGATTGACATGAGCAAAATTGCAACGTGTAAATAACAAGAGGTTGAGACCATGTCCCAGTACCTTACCCGCCTCACTGAAGTCCATAACGCCCATAGTGAACTGAGACCACCCGAGGATATAACGACAGCAGAGATCACACTGTATGAGGCATGCCTGTGGAACAGCCGCATCGATGGAATGAAGGATGAAATAGCAAAAAAGGTAAAAGACACATGTATTACCTGGGACATGGGAAAGCTGTATTTGATAGAACAACACGCAATACATGATGAAAAATTGCTGGCCCAAGAGAAGGAAAAGCTAAAACGAAAGATGGAACAGCAAGCGCATAAAGCTCAGTGGACTATGATGCATATGGTCGTCCAGCCTTTGGAGGGAGGTATTGCGGGAATAAAGAGAGACAGGTGGAGGTCGAGGAAGAGGAAGAGGAACTCGCAGAGCTAGATCCAGGGGGTGCGTTGTTTACATAGCAATGCATCACTGGGCGAGGCAGTGCCCGCACCGACAGCCTCAGTCAGCCCTGGAGGCTGGACAGCAGGGTGACTGACGGGGGACAGCGAAGGAGGAGGTGGGCAGCCCACAAGTTCAGCCTCTTTCTTTTACGCTTGGCAACGAAGACACGTTTCTGGTAATCTTTTCTACTAACCGTATGGGCATGGAATCATGTCCCACCTCTATTCTGAGCGCTGAGATTGCGAAGTAGGGACCATATGTTCAGTGTAAGTCAATGCCTACCTCTATGTTCCCTTTTTGGTAGACACAGGGGCATCGTATTCTGTCCTTAAATCAAGCCAGTTCTGAGAGTTGACACAAATAAGGGTTAGGGGAAAGTTCCTGAAATCAATGGGTGAAGCAGGAGTTGTGATAAGAGAAAGATTTACCGCACACCTGTTGTGCGAAACCAGTGATGGGGAAACCTTCCAATTCCCACTATTGTTATCAGAATTCTGTCCTTTAAATTTGATGGCTCGGGATTTCATAGTGAGACCGGAGTTGGATTTACTCAGTACCCCGAAGGGCCTGCAGGTAATACGAAAAGAAGATTTCACAGTGCAGACTGTAAAATACGACTCACGACGCCTGATGTATGTCTCTGAGTGGCGATTAAGCCAGTGAGCGATAAGTTCAGTGTGCGATTCACTCGCCCTGAAAGCGAGTCACCATGTTAATCCTATGAACACAGATTTTCTTGCTGGAAATATGCTGCACTGCACGGCACACATACACCACGATGGCCCTGACGAATCAAATCCAAAGGATTGGTTCAGAAGATTGGTTAAAGCAGACCAGTTGCTATTGTGCGAATTTTATTGGAATGATCACAGATGTGCAGTCAATGTAAATTTATCAAAAGTATCTGTGATGGCAAGTAGACACTATCTTTTTGATGAGGAATGTTCTTTTCCTGACCTGTCATTGGTGAAGGCGTCCAGCGACTAGTGGCAGGATTTGGGGCTATGGGTACTAAACTAAAAAAACCGAAAGATTTCGCCTGGAGGACGAGGGTGTCTGGTTTAAGGAAGATACGTGGACATATAGGAAGAACCTAAATTGAATAACTCAGGCAGATAGGGCAGTCCAGTTAACCCCCAATAGCCCTGAAGTACCTAGGAGGGTTGCCTGGCCTTTTCCTAAGGTAGAAGTCTCGGATCCAAGATTGAGAAGGGTCCCTATGGAGTTGTGTGTATGATGTGGGGCCCATACACGGCTGTGAACTCATAAGAATAAACCCGAAGTCGGAGTATCTTCCTTGCGGAGCACAATCTCCATTAAAACCCAAGGCTACAGAAGGAATTACTCCAGACTTTGAATCCCTCCTAAAAGCTGGAGTGATAATTCCCAGTAAAAGCCTCACCGGTGAGAACCCCCATTTTTCCGGTGTAAAAGGCCAACATTCCAGGTGAGCCAGAGGAATGGAGATTTGTTCAAGACCAGCAAGCAGTCAATAACGTTGTTGTTCCGCGTGCCCCAAATGTTACCAACCCCATAATATATTGGCACAAATTCCGTCACACAGTAAATGGTTCTCTGTTGTGGATTTAGCAGATGCCGTTTTTAGTGTCCCGGTACACTCAGAGAGACAATTCTGTTTCGCTTTTTCATTCAAAGGCAAATCATATACTTTCATGCGATTTTGCCAAAGTTACTGCGAGTCCCCCACCACATCTATTGAGCTGTACACAGGAGTCTGGAGGTTCTCGTTTTAACGCTGTGCCCAACGCTTCTGCAATACCTGGATGATTGCTTAATAGCAGCACCAACAGAGGAAGAATGCGAGAGAGACACTCTTGCGTTCCTCTGCCATCTAGCGAGGGAAGGGCACATAGCTCGTCCCACAAGACTACAATTTGTGCAATAGCAGGTGAAGATATTAGGGCACGTAATATCTGACAAAGGGAAGGACATTGGTCAAGACAGATTTCAAGCAATACAGCAAATTACAAAGTCTCACGTGAAGAAACAAATGCGATCCTTTTTGAGTGAGTGCTCCTGCTGTAGAACGTTTCACCCACATTATGCAACCCTTGAGGTGCCCATGGACATAGCCTATGGCAAAGGGATGCAGAACCAGAGTCCGTTGCAGTGGAGCCCAGATGCCGAGAAGGCCTCTGTTGAATTTTAAAAAACACTCCAAGCTACACCAACACCGGGGATTTCAAATCCAAACAAGCCTTTTGTACAAACAGTATTTGAGAATCTTGGCCGCATGACATCTGTGCTGATGCGGGGTCATGGGTGGAAATTGAAGCAGGTGGCTTATTTTTCGTCTAAACGAGACCCGATAGCGACAGGATTGCCTAAATGCCTGCGAGCCGTAGCTGCAGCTGAAAAGGCTGATGTAGCATCCAGGGACATATTAAGCTATGGTGACATAACCCTACTAGCCCCACGTGCAGTGTCCTTCCTGCTTTCCAAGACAAAGACAACACACATGTCGGCAGCACGTTTGCTCATATATAATCCTGTTTCATTGGAGATGCCTCACATAATGTTAAAGCGATGTAATGTCATTAACTCTGCTAGCCTTCATCCCACAGCAGGAGACGTAGTCCCACAAGATTGTGTCACTGTAACGAATGAAATTTGCAGCCCTATGCCAGACTTGCAGGATTCACCAGTCCAGAATCCAGATGCGGTGATTTCTTTTTTAGGTGGGTCAGCATTCACGAGCAAATAGACCGGCCAGTATTGTGTTGGGTATGCTGCAGTAACTACCTACGAGGTAGTCACAGTGGAATCACCCCCGTCTCATTTGTCAGTACAAGCAGCGGAGCTGATTGCCTTCACTTTGTAAATTTGCTCAGGGAAGGACAGTGTATATGTAGACGGACAGAAGAAATGCATTCGGGGCTGGACATGATTTTGGAACACTGTAGAAACACAGGGGGTTTTGAACTCCACCTGAAAGCCCATCACACACCGCGGCCTGATTTCTGACAACCTGGAGGCGGTCCGATTGCCTAAATCAATCGCTGTGTGTAAATGTGAAGCCCACACAACAATAACGATTCCATTTCTCAAGGCAATGCGAAGACAGACTCAGCTGCATGGACGGCAGGCCAGCAACTGCCAAGTGATCAGTTTGGCATGTGTATGACACTAAATTTGACAAGAACAGTCGACGTACGGGAGTTACAGTCGCAGGCCATGCCGGAAGAGAATCGTGAGTGGATAAGGGCAAGGTCCAGCGTGAGGGAAGGGGTGTAGTGTGGCCACAATGGTAAACCCTGTCTTCTGCGATCATTATTCCTGTTCTATGCCAAACTGACACACGGTGAGGGCCATGTATCAATAGCGGGGATGTACGATAGGATTTCGGCACACTGGTGCACTACTCACAGAAATATTGTGAACGATGTGTCTATCTGTGCCACTAATAATGTGGGGAGGGGAAACCAGATGTGTCAGGCAGCACACCCCCAAACCCAAAAACACTTTGAACATTTACAGATGGATTTTATTGAACTAACACTCAGCAAAGGGAAAAGATGTTGTCTGGTAATAGTTGGTATGTTTTCCAAATGAGTGGAAGCGTTCGCCACGTCTAAAGAGGATGCTAGTGCAGTAGCCAAGGCTTTGCAAACTGAAATAGTTCCGAGATGGGGCATCCAAGAAAGGCTTAGTAGCGATAATTGGACACCATTTGTCAATAATACCCTTCACCAGATCAGTGATTACCTGGGGATAAACTTGAGACAATGCTGTGCTGACCACCTAGTGAACGGTGGGGCAGTGGAACGAGAGAATGCTACCCTAAAAATAAATTGGCAAATTGTTGTGAGGAACTAGGGATGACATGGAAAAAGGCACTTCCGTTTGTGTTAATGTATATGAGATCGAGAAGGAGAGGAAGAACAAATCTTAGCCCATTTGAGATTTTGTTTTGTAGGCCGCCTTATACAGGAACTGGCCCGAGACCTTAGTAAAGAGAGATAACAGGCTATTGTGAGGATGAGACGTTATGTTACTGTGCATAACTATCTACACTTTTGTCTCAAATACAGAATCAAGTGAAAGAGGCAGTACCCCAACCTGCAGAAGTGAAGCAGCACGATCTAGAACCTGGAGACTGGATAGTGATGAAACACTTTAGGAGGAAAAGATGGAAGGTGGCGTAAAGGTGTCTGGGACCGTTTCAAGGGCTCCTTGCAACGCAGGCAGCTGTTAAGATCGCCAAAAGAGCCACATGGATACACGCCAGACATTACAAAGGTGTAGCTGGACCAGAGGAGACATCGGACAACACTGGAACCAAATTAGTGCAAATAGTGTTTGGAAGCATCATACAAATATGCGGCTGCCACAGCTCACACTGTTAGCAAGCACCCTGGCAGAAATATGCATAATGGCGTAGGCCTCCAGGATACAGCCACAGATAGTAATATGAACTGTGGGTGCGAAGGGGACCTTTACCTGCGAACCATGGCCGTCTAGTAACCAGGACGACTACGAATGGGGATGATAAATATTTATACAGGGATCCTTGTGGTCCCAGTGACTGGCACTGAGAATAGCCACCACGGCTAAAGGGACAGCTGACACGGGAAATAGATAATTTTATGATCAAGGAAGGAAGTATCAGGGCACAGATAATAACAACCAAGACACAGAAGAGTGACAAGGGAGCCTGGTGGTATCGAATACATTGACCTTCCTCCGAGATCTTTCGACAGGTGAATATGGTGGTAGAGTCGCTCCCCACTCCCTGAGATCCAGGGCAGAAGGTCCTACTGAAAATAGTATCACAAGGACACGGCAACCTACACAAATGTTACGATCAATGTTACTTGTTCCTTAATCAATAATAAGACCATGACGTAGGGTATAATATGGGCCTGTGGAGAGAGAGGGTACCACCACCTTTCCCTGGTATGGAAGTGGTGTTCCTATCCCATGGTACTGTCTACTGGCACGACAGTGCTCGTCCCAAAGGCCAGTAACGGGCGACCCCGCAGGGAAATCCCACGGCATTGGAATGGGTACACACTTGCAGACCTCTGAACGAAACCAGGAGCGAACATTGGGTGGTCTATTCTCTTGGGAGCAGGACCAATGGTGGCAATAAACAAGATTAATGGCCTCGCATGTAGTATATGACTGTTAGCAAATGAGACGAAGGAAGGTCTTACACTCATTAATACTGTCATTTTTGTAAATGAGGGCTGAGAAGGAATGGTTAGTAAATTTGCAGACGGCGTGAAGTTCGGTACAGTTGTGGATAGTGTTGAAGGATGTTGCAGTTTACAGACGGTCATAGATAAGGTTCAGAGCTGGGCTGAGATGTGAAAAATGGAGTTTAAATCAGAAAAATGTGAGGTGATTCACTTTGAAAGTAATAACAGGAATACAAAATACTCTGTGAATGATAAGGTTCTTGGTCGTATCGATGAGCAGAGAGATCCTGGTGTCCATGTACATAGAACTTCAACGATGCCACCCAGGTTGGTTGGATAGTTTGAAGAGAAAGTGAGGATTGCTGATGCTGTAGATAAGAGCTGAAAATGTGTTGCTGGAAAAGTGCAGCAGAACAGGAAGCATCCATGGAACAGGAGAACCGACGTTTCGGGCATCAGCCCTTCTTCAGGAACTTCCTGAAGAAGGGCTGATGCCCGAAACGTCGATTCTCCTGTTCCTTGGATAGTTTGAATGCAAACTGTGTGTTATCTTTTATTCGTAGAGGTTTTGAATGTTGATACCATGAGTTTATGCCGCAGCTGTACAAAACTCTGTTGTGGCCGTACATTTTTGGTCACTGCATTACGGGAAGGACGGAAGATTTGGAAAGGGTTTAGAGGAGATTGACTGAGATGTTAGTATCAAAGGTGTGTTGCTGGAAAAAGACAGCAGATCAGGACCGAGAGCAGGAAAATTGACATTTCGGGTAAAGTCGAAAAGTAGATTTTTCTGCTTCTCGGATGCTGTGTTTTTCCACCACCACACTCTTGAAAATCATCTCCAGCATCTGCAGTCCTCACTTTCGCCCATAACTAGGATGTTGCCTGGTATGGAGAGAAACTCTTACGAAGAAAGGTTGAGGGACATGAGGCTGCTTTCCTGAGAGAGAAGAAAGTTGAGAGATGGCTTATTTGAGATATACCAGTTAATCAGATGGTTAGACCAAATAGACAGTGAAAGCCTTTTTCTGGGGATGGTTATGGTTTGCATGAGCGGGCATAGCTTCAACCTATGGGGTGATAAAACAATAGCAAAGGTGTTAGAGGTCGTTTCTTTACTCAGAGAGTAGGCAGGGCGTGGAACACGCTGCCTGCAGCAGGTGCAGACTTGCTAAATTTGCAGGCATTTAAATGGTCACCGGATAGGCAGATGGAAGACAATGGAATAGTATGGGTAAGATGGGCTTCAGATTTGTTCCACAGGTCGGTACAACATCGAAGGCTGAAGGGCCTGTACTTTACCTCATGTTCTACGATCTATGTTCTAACTCTGTTTTACTTTCTGCACAGATGCTGGCAGACTGGATGAATAAGTTAGCTGGGCAAAACTTAACCTCTAAAAGCTTGAAGCTTAGAAGTAGCTGTGGATGTTTCTGAATTGTATGAACCTTCTTAAAATCCAAAACTATCTTGCATACATAGAACATAACAGCGCAGTACTGGCCCTTCGGCCTTCGATGTTAAGCCGACCTAAGAAACCAATCAGAAGCCCATCTAACATGCACTATTCCATTTTGCTCCATATGTTTCCAACGACCACTTAAAAACCCATAAAGTTGGCGAGTCTACCACTGTTTCAGGCAAGGTGTTACACGCCCTTACTACTCTGAGTGAAGAACCGAACTCGGACATCTGCCCAATATATATCACTCCTCAATTTAAAGCTTTGTCCCCTCGTGCCAGCCTTCACTAAACGAGGAAAAAGGCATCCACTGTCCACACTACCTAACCCTCTGATTATCTGATATGTCTGAATAAAGTCTCCTCTCAACGTACTTCTCTCTAATGAAAGCAGACTCAAGCGTCTCAGCCTTTTGTTATAAAACGTTCCCTCCATACCAGGCAGCGTCCTGGTAAATCTCCTCTGTGCCCTTTCGAATTTTTCCACACTCTTCCAATAATTTGGCAACTGGAATTGTACACAATACTTCAAGTGCAGCCACACCAGAATTTTGTACAGCTGCAGTGTCATCTCGTGGCTTCGAAACTCAATCGCAGCTAACACACTGTATGCATTCCTAACAGCCCTATCAACCTGGGTGACAGCATTCAGGGATTTATGCTATTGGCATTGAGATCTCCTTGTTCATCCACACTACCAAGAATCTTACCATTGGCCGAGTACTCGGCATTCCTGTTACTCCTTCCCAAGTGAATCACCTCATGCTTTTCCACATTAAACTCCATTTTCCACCATTCAGTTGGGCTGTTCAGCTTATCTATGTCCTTTTCTAATGTGCAACATACTTCAACACTGTTCACCACTCCACCGACCTTAGTGCAATCCATTAAGTTACTAAACTATTCTTCCAAGCCCTCGATGCACGTCTTTTACAAAAATGACAAACTGCAGTGGCTCCAAATCAGACCCTTCTGGTCCACGACCATTAACCGAACTCCTGGATGAACATTTCCCATGAACCACCACCCTCTATCTTCTTCCAGCTAGCCCATTTCTGATCTATATCACTAAACCATTCACAATCACATGCCTCTGTACTTTGTGCAATGGGTCTATTGTGGGGAACCTTACCAAATACGTTACTGAAATCTAGATGCGCCACATCAACTGTTCTACCGTCATCCATTTGTTTAGTCACCTTTTAAAGAACTCAGTAAAGCTTGCGAGGCACTACCGATCCTTCAAAAACCCGTATTGATTATAGTTCATCAAATTATTCATTTCTAGATGATTATAAATCCTAGTTCCTATGATCCTTTCCAAAACTTTACCCACAACCGAAATAAGGCTCACTGGTCTATAATTGCCAGGGTTGTCTCTACTCCCCTTCTTGAAAAAGGTAGCACCATTTCCTATTCTCTAGTGTTCTGGCTCTAAACCTGAAGACAATGACAACGCAAAATCAAAGGCCAAAACTCTGGAATCTCCTCCCTGGCTTCCCAGAGAATCCTAGGATAAATCCCATCTGGACCAAGGGAGTTATCAATTTTCATCCTTTCCAGAATTGTTAACACCTTCTCCTTATGAACTTCAATCCCATCTAGTCTAATAGTCTCAGTAATCTCTTCGACATCACTGACTTTTTCCAATATGATAACTAATGAAAAATGTACATTTAGCGCCTCTCCTACCTCTTTGGACTCCTCCCAGAACTTTCCACTATTGTTATTGACTGGGTCTAATCTGCCTCTAGACATTATTTTGCCCCTGGCATACATATTGAAAACTTTATGGCTTTTCTTGATCGTATCTGTCAAAGACTTCTCATGCACCCCTCCCCCCTCCCCCACCCCGGCTCTCCATAACTCTCTCTTTATGTCTTTCCTGGCTAACCTGTTATTCAAATTCGATAGTAAACTATGCATCTCTCCTTTGACCACTTCGGCCGTGCCTGACAGTTGTGTACTTATCAAGGACACACCTTCGCTGATCATTGAACAATCTCCACATTTCAATTGTGTCCATCTCGTGCAGTGTCCATCCCCGTCCTATGCATCCTAAAACTTGCCTAATCGCATCGTAATGGAGTTTGCACATTCTCCCCGTGTCTGTGTGGGTTTCCTCCGGGTGCTCCGGTTTCCTCCCACAGTCCAAAAATATGTAGGTTAGGTGAATTGGCCATGCGAAATTGCCCGGAATGTTACTTGCAGGGGAATGGGTCTGGGTGGGTTGCGCTTCGGCGTGTCGGTGTGGACTTGTTGGGCCGAAGGGCCTGTTTCCACATGGGAAGTAATCTAATCTAATCTAATTGCCTTTCCCCTAGCGATAACACTTTCCCTCCAGTACATACCTATCCATTCCCATCGCTAAAACTAAACGTAAACGATTTGTGGTATCTATCACCAAAGTGCTCACCTACTTCTGAACCTAACAGCTGGCCTGGTTCATTACCCAATACCAAATCCAATTTTCCTCGCCTCTTGTAAGCCTAACTCCACACTATGGCAATAAACCTTACTGCACAGATTGGACAAAAACGGAACCATTTAAAGTAATTGAAGCCTCGTGTTTCCAATCGATATTTGGAAAGTTAAAGTTCGCATAACCCTGTTAGTTCTTTTCCTACCCAGAATCATCTTTGAATCCTTTCTTCTATGTCTTGAATTTTTCAAAGGACTATCGAAAACTCCCAACAGCCTGACTTCTTTTTTCCTGTTTCTAATCTCACCCCATACTACCGGAGTAGACGTCCCTCATGTCACCTTAATACTGTCCTTGACTAACAATGTCACACCTCCCCCTCTTTTATCATCTTCCCTGTTCTTACTGAAACATCTGAACACTGAAACCAGCAACAATCATTCCTGTCCCTGCTCTGTCATGACTTTAGCAACCATTCCTTGTTCTGTAATATCCATGTCTCCGAAATGGCGACAACATCGAAGTTGCAGGTATGAACGCATGCTGCAAGTTCACCCACCTTATTTGCAATGCTCCTGGTGTTGAAGTAGACATACTTCAAACTAACGTTTTGCTGCTCATGTACCAGTGAAAAGAAGGGAAGAATAAACAAAGAAATGTGCAAAATGACATGGCAAAATAAATCATTGACTTTAAATGTCATTTATGTGCATCTGTTGAAATATTCAATGTAAACTGTGCCCATATAAATCTAATGCTGTAAAAAGATGAAGATCATGGTAGATTTTTCAATTATTTTCCAGGAAGTCTATTTCATTGCATCGTCATGTTTTTTTTAATATATTTCCCTAATCTAAGTAAACTGAATCATTTAAATGATGCTATTGGACGTGAAGTATATGCCAGTGAACAAAATTAAATAGATTTGAGTTCCAAATGTACTGAAGTATACGACAAGACTACCTAACAATTCACAAATTCAAGCACCTTATATGAGGACAAATAACGTCTCGCCGTGGTCAGTAAATTATTAGTTGGACCTTTGGAAACTGTTCACTGGGAGGAAGTTATGGAAAGCTGTAATCAACATTTATTAGTATGTGTTAGTAAAAATGTTGACAAGTTGAGAACAAAATACAGGTGTGACTCTGATTGGAAAATGTTAAAATAATAGTGGTATGGATTTAGAATAAATTGCACATATCATTCCTGACACCATAAACCCTGCATGCCCTCTCTGTTACCCATTCAGGGCCATCGCATCAACTGCATCAAAAGTGGCTGTGCGCCTTAATTCCTGCTTTTTAATTCATTCCAGGTGGAAGACAGAACACAGTAAGGCATTAGAGAAACAACATGCGGTGCCTGTCCAACATTAGGCTCCTCAATTCTTATGTGGAGAGCATGCTACCTCCGACTGCCCCAAACAGCTGACTGACCATGTTCAAGCACCTGGAGTGATGTCTGACACGGACCTGATACCAGGACACCCTGCTGAAAATCATGAAAAGTTTCATGGTTTTCTATCTGCTCTAAATAGTGCATCAAACATCAGTACTGAGAGACAGTCACTTCTAGCTGAATAAATCACAGATCAAAACGGCAATGCAATACAGGGCAGGTCAGCTCCGAATCAGTGACCATGGCAACTGGAAGTGAACAAGTTCAAGATGCGGATGAGATCAGTCCATGAGATGTGTGCCTACCCGTTCTTGCACAGTGTCTTTGCTGCAGCATTGCAGTGTTAGTTGCGAGTGCATCACTGAAGTAAATAACAAAGCTGCAAATGGATGACATTTGTGATCTGAGCGTTGTTGAAGGCTGGGATGTCAGATGCGAATGTCCTCTCATGTGGAGTGCATGTAGACCATGCCCTGAGATATGATGCTTGGTATTCAACATGCCGGTCCTTCAGAGTAAGTGATGAGCTAAAGTCGCAAGGAAACCGCTGTGACTTCCATGTCAAAAATTCTCGATATCTCACTTTATTTGCGTGTGTGGTAAAAGATTAAACTGATTTTAAAGAAGGAATTTATGGCATTAATAAGGCATAACAAGTAGGAGTCCCTCCTAATGACAAACTCACCATTCAATTGCGAGGAATTTTGACGTGCTGTCTGAAGATGCATAAAAGATAGGGTAATTTTCTCCATTTATCAAAATAGGCCTCGTCTGGTTTCTAATGTGATTCTTCCACAAATCGCATGTCACAGACCACGTTTTACAGGTCCCTTCAAACTTCTGCCTCATAAGACTAACATTTCTGTTCTTCAGATGCCTCCTGTAAGACTCCTATGAGATCTGACTTGATCTCTGCTGAAACCATTCCATTTTCAGTGGTTCACCCATTTAACATGTGGTCACATTTATTTTTTTAAATATTCCTTTATTCAGATTTTTTTTCTTTTGAATATTATAATAAATACGAAACCAAACGATTCACAGCAATATTAAAAAAAACCTGCAATTACATAAATAACTAATAACTAAGCTAAAACAATAACATGGCTTAGCAAAACAAAGCAAAAACCCTCGGTCATCGAGCGCATAAGTTTATGCATATTCATTGTTCATTGTTATTCCCCTCTGAATGCCAGATTCATTACATAGAAATGTCATGGCTATGTAAAGGTTCTTGATGATATGGTGGACTAATCTGTACCGAGGTAGTCCAAAAAATGATGCAACGTCTTATAGAAATTTTCAGTTTTATGGTGCAGCATCGTTGTAAGAAAATCCATCGGGATATGCTCCATGACTAGCTTCCGCCAACCTGCCAGTCCCGGGCTATTTTCTGAAACGCACACTAAAAGAATATTCTTTTTGGCAGAAAAAATGAGTATACTGAAAAGCCTTTTTTTTGTTCATCTAATGAAAAACAACAAACAAAGCCAAGAAGAAAAGGTACCCAGTCCATCTCCACCTCCGTCCACCAGGCCTTCTCTATTTTGCCTGCCACACCGCTCCAGTATGTCCGCAATCTGTGGCAGGACTAAAGACAATGAGAAAGTGTGCACATACCTCTTTCACATTGAGGACACACTGGAGGTGCTACTGCTGTAAATCTAGCAAGGCGGTGTGGAGCCAGATGGACCCTCTCTAAATAGATTTTAAGCGTTGCTAACAGATGATGTACCCTCAGAACACTCTTCTGCATGTCAGACCAATACGGATCAGTTAGAAGTGTGGTCTCTTTTCGTATGAAGCTTCTAATTTGCAAGAAAGGAAAAGGTCCCTCCTGGGCAAATCATATTTCCGAGTGAACTGGTTAAAGAACATCAATATGTCCTCTTTGAATAAATCACCCAGCAAAAGAAGCCCCTAGCTGCCCATCGTTTAAACCCAGAATCCATCATCCCAGGTTGATGCCAAAAAGGAAGTTTTGGCAATATTGGCCTCACCCTGATGCATAGCATTCCACACCTTGACAGTATTGATGACTATGACGCAATGGCTATATTTTGGTAACTGTTCTAATTTTGTCCAACAACAGCAGGCTAATACGGCTGCATATTGCATTAGATGCTTCGATATCCAACGAAAGTGAGTGAGGTTCTCCCGAGCCCAATCATTCTCCGAAGAAAGCAACGAGCTTAGCGGATAGATTTTGAAATGTCGGAGGCCCACTCCTCCCAGTCTGTAACAGAACTGTACTTTATTCAATTTAATTCGAAGCCACTTGCAATATCAGATAAAAGAACTAAACCAGCAGCTCAATTTTCAAATTATTTGCTTAATAAAAAGCACAGGAAGCTTTCGCATAGGATACAACAGATGGGGAAGAATGTGCATTTTGATAAGGGCTATCAGACCGAACCAAGAGATCGGAAGCGCCTACCATCCATGAAGGTCCTGATTCAATCTGTCAAATAAACGGTCAAATTCGGCTTTAGATAGACGATAAAAAACCGAGTCATAAATATCCTTCAGTAGACAAAGCCCTCCTACGAAGTTGCAAAGGGGAACCGAGATCTGCCCTCAGACACAGGCACTCTCAGGAGACCATCCATGGGTATGGCCTTTGACACCACAAAATTGATCTTATAACCCAAGAAGACACCAAATCGATTGATACGCTGTATCAGGTGTGGCACTGATGTTGTTGGATTTGAGAAGAAGAACATAAACGTCATCTGCATACCGTGCAACTGAATTGGGCCCAATTTCTCGAGCAGTTATATTAGACTCCCTGCGGATTGCCTCCGTCAATGGTTCGATCGCCGATGCCTAAAGCAATAGCGACTCGGGACTACCTCGTTGACTGCCCATACCCATGATAGAATTGCTTGATCGTGCACCGTTGCTGAGGACCATGGCAAGTGGAACGCTATTCAAATCCTCTACCCACCTAATGAAGGTCTCTCGCAGGCCAAACCGCTTCAAAGCATGAAAAAAGATGGCCACTCGACCCTGTCAAACAGCTTTTTTGTGTCGAAGGAGATCACAACTGCCTGCTCCGATCACTGTTGACATACTTGTATCATACTAAGTAACCTCCTGATACTATCTTTCTATCTGGAAACCTTTATGAACCCTGACTGGTCCGCCATAATGATGGAGGGCAGTACAGTTTCGAGCCTAAATGCCAGAGTCTTGGATAGGCTTTTAAAGTTGACATTCACGAGTGAAATGGATCGACAGGAAGTACAATCCTCCAGGATCCTCCTTTTTTTAAGAACAAGAGAGATGTTCGCCTCATTTAGTGATGGCCGGAGGAGGCCACGACTATGTGAGTCAATAAATATACCATGCCTCGGCAATAACAATATACTTATAAATTCATCATATAGCAATCTGGTTAGCCCATCAGTATCCGGTGCCTTTCCATTCTGGAGCTGCCTCACAGCCCCCTCACCTCTTGATCTGACAATGGTGCAGAGAAGAGAGATTTCAGGGGTGTCTACTGGAAGGTCCAAATTCTTTAAAAAAAGACGTCACCCTAACCCGCCCATTGTCTTAGGTTTTGGATTGGTATAATTCAGAGTAAAATTTCTAGAACAGTGCATTGGCGCACTCAGATTCGTACTTCAAATTTCCAGTGTCGTCGTTGATCGAGCTAATGTCCTGGGACACATTATTCCCAGCAAGATATGCTAGGTACTTATCTGGCTTATCCCATGTACAAACAGCCTTTGAATCGTAAATGCAAGCAACCTCCTGGACGTCCGTGTGAGCATGGAGTTCAATGTAGACCGAAGCGCCGTGAAGCCTTGCAGTTTACTCAGTGAGAACCAGTGAATTTATACCTTTTCAGCCACATTCAGACGCGTCTTGAGCAAGCGTTGCTGCTCACTCATCTATCGCTTCTTACTGTGTGAATAAGGTTAGTCTTTCGCTTTTACACAAAAATTGGATGGGCTACTGACTGAGCGTTAATTAATAATAAAAAAAAGCTCTGAACCCAGTCGAAAATAATTAATTAAACTTGCCACCCGAGAGGATAATGGGGTCCAGTGTCCAGTGCCTCGAGCCGACCACATTATCCTTAAATACATTGGGGCGTGGTCGGAAATAGTGACACTGCGAAAAATACATGACACCACCGAGCCCAAATGTCGGAAAAACATCAATCCTGATATGTGGTTTCGGAAAGAATGTGACGTTCCTGCCAGTAGGGTTAATTTGCCTCCAAACTTCTACCAATCCCAATTCAGCACAGATTCTTTAATCGTTTCGATCGCAAAGATGCTATTGGCAGGACATTGGGCAATCTGTCCAATATAGTGTTTATGAGGCAATGAAAATCATCTGCTATGTTGAGAAACAATTTTAACTCGTGTAGAAAGTGCCTGTGTCAAGAATATAAGGGGGTGGGCCCGGGGACAGTTAACATTTAACTGTAAACAAAAAAATTGATGGCATCGCGGACGGTGAAGAAATTCATCTAAAATTACAAAGATACAATGATCAATTGAGTCGATGGACTGAACAGTGCCGGATGGAGTTTAATTTAGATAAATACAAGGTACTGCAGTTTCATAAAACAAACAGGTGAGGTGCGGCTTAGACAATTAAAATTACGGCCTCGAATAGCGTTAGAGAATAGAAATAGTTCCCTAATTCTTTGAAGCTGGAGGCAATATAGGCAAGGTGGTTAAGACAGCTTTTAATATCCTGACTTTCATGGCTCAGACAGTTGTGTACAGAATTTGGTGCATCATGTTAAAGTTTTATAGGATGCTTATGAGTCTGCTTCTGGTGTACTGTGTCCAGTTTATTTCACCCTGTTATATCTCTATCTCTTGGGACTGTGGGAGGAAACCCACGCAGACACGAGGAGAACATGCATACTCCACACAGCCAGTCGCCTGAGCCGGGAATTGAACCCGGGGGTCTGGCGCTGTGAGGCAGCAGTGCTAACCACTATGCCACCGTGCCGCCCGTCTTTTAGCAGAGATTGATGTTTCATGATCTTGCAAGGAATTAAGGTTTACAGGGAGAGTGTAGTTAAGTGGTGTTGAAATGCCCAAGAGACATGATTGAAAGGCGGAGTGGACTCGATGTGCCAAATGGACTTACTTCCACTCCTGTGTCTTATAGTCTTATGGCCTACCAGTTATGGTGGAGGTAGAAGGCAGGAGATAGGTGTTGAGAAACAAATACATCATGATCAAATGGAGAAGCAGACCGATTCGTGATATTCAATATGGCTTTGTACATGAGAAACCATACCTTAAACAATTCATTGAGTTTTTATTTGAAGTAAAGGAGAGGACTGATGCGAGGAGACTGTTTTGCGTGATCTACATGCACTTCCGTAAGACGTTTGACAAAGTTCCGCATGGTAGACTAGTTAGCCAGATTATATCACATTGTATTTAGTGAGATCTAGCCATTTGGATACAGAAATGGTTCGATGGTAGAAGACCGAGGGTGGTGGTGGAGCGTAACGATTCAGACTGGAGGCCTACGGCCAGTGGTGTGCCACAAGTGTCAGTGTTGAGTCCACTCTTTTCATTCTTTATTTAAATGATTTGGATGTGAACATAGGAGGAGTAGTTCCTAAGTTTACAGAAGACACCAAAATTGGAGGTGCAGTTGACAAGGAAGAAGGCTGCGTCAGAGCACAGCAGGATCCAATTCAGATGGACCAATAACTTGAAGTGTTGGAGATGGAGTTCAAATTCGGCAAATGTGAGATGTTGGGGCATGCATGTCGGGGGCGCTGCGGTGCCTCAGTGGTTAGAACTGCTGTCTCACAGCACCAGCGACTCACATTCAATTCCCGCCACAAACGACTGTCGGTATGGTTTTTGCTCATTCTCCCTGTGTCTGTGTGGGTTTTCTTTGCATGGTTCATTTTCCTCCCACAATCTAAAGATTTGCGGGCTCCGTGAATTGGCTTGCTTAATTATCCATAGTGTGAGGCGCAATAGTCAGAAATAATAAAGGGCAGGGTAATGAGTCTGGGTACCTTACTCTTTGGAGGGTGAGTGTGATCTTTTTGACCCAAAGGACCTGTGTCCGCTCTGTAGGTGATCTAACGCTGAATGTTGGAGAGGCAAAAAAGGGCAGAACTTATTCACTGAATGTTCAGGTCCTGTGAGTGTTGCTGAACAAAGATACCTTGCAGTGCAGGCTCATATTTCCTTGAAAGGGGAGACACAGCAAGATATAAAATGAAGAAGACATCGGGTATGTTTTACTTTATTTGTCGGAACGTTACATATAGGAGTTTTGGGAGGTCATATTGTTGCTGAACACGACATTAGTGAGGTCACAATCGGAAAAATGTTGCGAAACTTGAAAACGTTCAACAAAAATTTAAGAGGATTTTGCGAGGGTTGAAGTGTTTGAGAAAGTGAATAGGTTGAGGCCGTTTTCCCTGCAGCGTCAGAGGCTGTGGGATGATGATATAGATGTTGATAAAATGAGGGACATGGATAAGTTAAATCGACAAGGTCTTTTCCCTGGGGTGGGGGAGTCCAGAACTAGGCAGCATTGTTTTAGGATGAGAAGGGAAAATGTTAAAGGCAACTCAGGGTTAATCTTTTCACACAGAGTGTGGTGCATGTTTGGAATGAGCTGCTGGAGGAAATGATGGAGTCTGTTCCAATTAAAGTATTTAACATGCATCCAGACGGGTGTCTGAACAGGAAGGTTTTAAAGGAACATTGACCAAGTTCTGGCAAATGGTACGAGATTAGGCTAAGAATCACGTTGGCATTGTCAGTTGTGCCAAAGGGTCTGCTTCCGTGTTACACATCTATGTGGGTCTAGGACTCTCATACTCTTCAACAATGAACAGACAATTGAAATACAAAGATGTTCACGGGGTCACTTCCCATCAATCTCAGACACATACACACACACACACACACACACACACACACACACACACACACACACACACACATGACTCAGGGAACAAAATAATATTTGGTTTTAGTCCCATTCACACCGAGGACAGATAAACAAACAATGAATCGATAAATTAGGAAACAAAACAAAATAAAACTGAAACAAGAATACCGGCTGCTGTCTGCGCCCTATTTCTGTGAAGAAGACTGAGGCTATCTGTGGCTTAATGCACACGTCCGGGAGCCTCATGTTTGTGTCTGGAGCCCGACACTGGAAATCCATGAAGCCCCCAAAGGGAATATAAATCCTGGCGAAGCCCTACCAATTAACCCTCACTTACTGCCTAGGGATGGGAGACACCAGCATATCATTCCGGTTTATTTTGGCGACACGCATGCTTACAATCCACATTAACTTGCACGTGCTTCAGCATCCTGCCGGCCTGCTCGATGACGTCACAAAGCCATGTTGAATCATAGTGCTGGAACTGAAGGACCATGCTGGAACTGCTGGTCCTCCAACCAGAGAAAATAAGGGGCGGGGCGGGCAGCCTGATCATTCAGAGAACGGGATAGGGCTCGAGCGCCACTCTCTATGAGATAAAGTGAGGAATGCAGAAGTTGGAGGTCACAGTCAAACATGATGCTGAAAATACACAACCGTACTGGCAGCATCCAAGGTGCAAGAGAATCGGCATTTCGAGAAGTCCTGATGAAGGGCTTATGCTCCAAACTTTGAATTTCATGCTCCTTTCCACACACTGGGCAGGTGAAGTGGTGTGATTACGTTGCTGAGTTTTCAGCTCAGATGCAAAAATGAATTCCTCCACAATCCCCACATTTTCAATTTCTCGCAAGTGTGACTGCATTTCTGGTTTGTCAGCTTTCATGCTTGGCAAAAGCCTTGACAACACACAAAACACGTTTCCCTCCATATACGGAATCGTATTACATTCAATTTGTTATCAAATAGGCGATTCCATCAGATCATGGTGTGGTGATTGGTTGGTAAATCTTGCTCTTTTAATATTCTGTGAAATTGATGTCAAAAAACAACAAGAGACTGAAATGAACAATCTCACAAGCCTCTGCCTTTTACGTGAAGTTAGGAACTGAAGGGAGGTGAGACGTAAGCAACGTGAACATAACTTCATCAGAATCTTGCCAAAACTCAACTTCAACTTGCGAAAAACACCAAGGTAGCAGGTGAATGTGAAGACCGTCAACTACATGATGTATCCAGGTCACACATCGTCAAGACATGTCTGATATCCAGTCCTAGTGAAGCAGAGACGGAGCAGTAGAATTTAATTTCTTCAATTAAATCATGTCAAAACTGAGACATTTGTTTTCAGTCCACAACACAAACTTTGCTGCCTTGCCACTGACTACATTCCACTTGCAGAAAACTATCTGAGTGTGAACCAAACGTGTGATAAATTCGGTGAATATTTTCATCCCGAGATGTATTTTCAACCACAATTCCACATCATTATCAAGACGACACACTTCCCCATCAGTAACATCACGTAACTTCTCACAGTCGCTGATCATCAGCTGCTGAAACTCACGTCCATTCATTTCTTCCCGCTGGACCTAACTCCGAATGCACTCCCCAATGTCTTCACAAAAGCCCCTCTATGCATCCATCTGCCTCTATTAATAGGTGTACTTGAGGTTATGTTTAATGATTTGTTGTGCTTTCTATTGCCTTGAATATCTGTATCTTCCTGCACGAGCTTCAACAACGCGGAAAGGAAGTACTTAAACATTATTCACCTCGTGATGTAATTCTGAAGTCATCTAGAAATCTTCTGCCTCTGTGAGTCGTCGTTCCACGTCTTTTTCACCGACCCCACAACGCTTGCACATCTATATTTTAAACTTTCCAGCCTTCTATTTAAACCTGTTGATCATGTCCTCTTTATCGACACCAGTAATGTCCACCAGCTCTCTCAAGGGGAATTCGTGCGGCCAATAAAAGCCAGCAGTGTCGACACCTCAGGATTAAATTATCACTAATGTCTTTCAAGATGTCTGCATTGTCTATAATTCGAACCTCTGTAGGATTCTCGATTTTCAATGTTGCACATTTGGTGCCCTTGGCTTTCAGCTGTCAAGGCCATAAACTGAAATCTTGTCACAAACCTCTCCCACTCTCGATCTCAAGTTTTACGCTTCAAAGTACTCCTTAAAAATGACATACTTTATAATAACAAATATTGGCACATCGGTGTATGACTGGGGTCAACAATTGCTTTAGAAAACCCCAGAGAAAACCCGCAGACGTTTCTATGATGTGTAAGGTTCTATATTTATATAAATTTATTCCCATTGATTTGGACACGTATGACAGTCTCTTCAACATCACTCGGTGAATTACTCCTTCGATAATGCCATTGTGGGAGCTAATCGGGGGTGCTAATTGCTTGTAGGAAATGGTCAGGGGCTGTTCAACTGAAAAATACTATTTAGACAGTCAATGGAAGTGACAGTACAATAACTAAGCAGTTGCACGCAGTACTGGAAATAGGGGAGGTCAAACAATGACAGATTTGACAAGGGAGTATTGAGATGAAACAAAGCATTATTTGGACATTGAATCAGATCCAAACCAAGGTGACACACCAGTCCCATAGCCATGTCAAGCTTTCATAGATAGCTGACAACAGCACTAAATGCTGTATATGATTATGAAAATAATTTAATTGCTTGTAACATAAAAATAAAATGCAGGGGTCTGCAGCTCAAAACATAAGGGAAGCTCTGTGGTCAGACGAAACTCTCACAGTTGACGAAATACCTGGGAGTGAGGGTGACCTTACTGAGCATTTGCCGTGTACGACAACATCACCCACAGGAAGGCAGAATGTGCGGAACGGTGCAAATAAGTCATCTCCACAACGAATGATTGATCAGAATCGTTAGAAATGAGATATATTAAACGAAATGTCAGGTTCGAGAAAGTGAAGTTTGTTATGCAGAGAGCACATGAGATAGAAGTGAGATTTGATAAAGGTGTCTCTATTTCTGATAGACTTAGATAAGATAGGCAAAGAATATGACTCACATTATTTGATAATAGAAGTATTGGGCATACAGATGTAAGATAATGGGCAAGCATTACTGGGAGGTGTAAGAAAGGAATTTCATATTACTTTTACTTTCCTCAGTTCCATTCAAAGGCCGATCGCATCCAGTGCTAAATGACACGTCATGTTCAAAGTTTGGTAGAAGATTTGTAGCTCGGGTGCTCATTGTTGTGGTTCTGTTCGCCGAGCTAGGAATTTGTCTTGCAAACGTTTCGTCCCCTGTCTAGGTGACATCCTCAGTGTTTTGATCTTGATTTATAATGAGGATTAAGTTTCTGATCTGAAACTTCTCTTCTAACATGCTGAAAAATAAGTCAGTCCAGAAGAGAAATTGTGAAGATGCAAATATTTATTTTGTTAGGAGTTTGCTTCATGTAAATGCTTGCCTCCTAACTCCCTGAAAAAAAAAACAGTTTGCAGAGTCTGTCACTGTCAGTCCAGGAGAGAAATTCATAACATTCTCCTAGTCAGCATTGACCGCACATGCGCACTGCTGCACTTTCCCCTGCAAAGATGACGGCTGATAGTTGGGATCAGTCGCTGAGAGGGAGTGCCGACTTTTCCTGTTTGGGGGCAGACAGATTCTTTATACAGGCTCTGCCGCAACCACACCGCATTGAAAGCCTTGCCGTCTAACTGCCCAGTCCATCGCCTCCTTCGGTCCCCCTCATTGTTACGTTTTCTGCAGCCAAAGAAAAGAGCGAATTCTTCTTCCAATCTCTCCAACTGTGCCTGGGCACACGTGAAGATATTAAGAATGCGCACTGATTAGCAGTGCTGTGGAATAGGGGATATACAATATCTCTCAGAGTTCGGGTGAAAGAAGCTGTTCTTAGAATCGCTGCAGTATGCAAACAGGCCATTTGGTCCAAAACGTGCAAAAACACTTTGAAGCATAACCCACCCAGAACATTCCCTTAGCATATCGCCCTACATTTGACCTGACCCATGCACCTAACCTATATATCACTGAACGCTATGGGCAATTTAGTATGGCTAATTCACCTGACCTGCACATCTTTGGAGTGTGTGAGGAAACCGGAACATCCGGAGGAAACATACGCAGAATGTGCAAACTCCACAAAGACAGTTGCCCGAGGCTGGTTAATCTGAAACAATTGTAGATTTTAAATGTATTTGTTTCGATGTTTATAAGTAATCTTTCCACTTATCTCCTGCAAAGATAACTAATACGCTCAATACATGTAATGGAGAATAAAACGTTTCTTGTGCATCCCAGTGATGTAACAAAGTCTGACTCTAAAACACATATTAAAGGATTAATCAGGCCATAATCCTTCTGGATCAACCGGGCTGCTTCCTTCTTCGAGGGAGAGACAATTGTGATGGCTTAATCTAAGGGACATGACTCTTCTGATTAACAGAGAGTTTGAAAAAAAATAGAGTCTATCGCGTTATTTTCAGACAGTTAGATTTAAACCCACACTTTTAGCATCATGAAGAAATCTACCAAATGACTACGAGAAACAGTTGACTTTCAGAATTACTGTTTCAAGAAAGCTGCTTTTATTTCACGTAAGCCGTTAAGACATTGAAGTAGTGTTCAGATGATCAATTCAAACATCAGGCGGTGAGTTACGTGCTGCAAACGTGGGTGAGACGTGAGATGTTTCATGCCTGACACTGATACAATGGTCCAAAGGCCCTATCGCCATACTGTTAAAAACACAGTGACTCAATCATTTATTTTGAACAAAAATGTCAAAGACAATGTCCCAAGCAAAGTTCCAAAAATTGCATGCGCCCCACTTGGTGCATTAGTAGTCGAAATTTAGTTTTCTCACTGCCATTTGCTTAGTTTAATTTCCAGTTAAGATTTAAAAATTGTTGTTCCTTAAATTGAAAGTGAATTCCTGACATTAGAAACAGCAAAGATAGCAACTTAGAACATAGAACATAGAAGAATACAGTGCAGTACAGGCCCTTCAGCCCTCGATGTTGCGCCGATCAAAGCCCACCTAACCTACACTAACCCACTATCCTCCATATACCGATCCAATGCCCGCTTAAATACCCATAAAGAGGGAGAGTCCACTACTGCTACTGGCAGGGCATTCCATGAACTTACGACTCGCTGAGTGAAGAACCTACCCCTAACATCAGTCCTATATCTACCCCCCCCCCCCCCCTTAATTTAAAGCTATGCCCCCTTGTAATAGATAACTCCATACGTGGAAAAAGGTTCTCACTGTCAACCCTATCTAACCCCCTAATCATCTTGTACACGCCCCGAATCTGAACTCTGTCAGATTCGGGGAGAGTTTCACTTCGGAGGTAAAACCAAATGGGAAGAAGCGCTGAAATCAGTTGCCTTAGCCTGCTCAGGCGCAGTACTACAAAAATGAAGCGTTTTTCTTTTAAATATTCAATTAGTCCAACGCAGAAAGGCTGGTCCTCTTCCAGGAGAACCTGGGATCTGAGTGCCGCCAATCAGATTTGGGGATAGCACGTTTCAGATAGAGATGAAGTAGCACTTATTCCCTCAGATGGTTCTGAATTGGTGGACTTCTTAGCAGAAGACTGCGACAGAAGAGACATTATGTGTAATCAAGGTTGACATCCGCAGATCTCTAATCAGTAAAGGAATCCAGCGTTATGTTGAAAAACAAGAAAATGCATTTTAGGATTATGAAATCAGACATGACACCATTGAAACGAGGAGCTGACTTGATGATCTTAAAACAAGGCGAGCAGTTAACTTTCCCAAACCCCCTTTCCCCTTCCCATTTCGTGACGTCCCCTCTATTCTTATTTTAAACGGATTGCACGTCAGGCAATTGCAACTGACATTGCTGATGCGAGGAAGCTATTTTGCCCAGTCAACAGCAGGATTCTGATTCTAACGTTCTGGCCATATTTCATTTTGATTACTGTAAAAGTTAATCAATAATAGGCCGTGGAAATGAAAATACTGAAAGCTCATAAGTAAACGAAATTGTGTATATCTGTTTATATTACACTGGACAATGCCTGTTTCTGCATTGCATTCTGACATCCTTCTGTGCCTGATCCCTTGGCTCTTTCTCGGTTTTGTTCGTTTATTTCCTTCTGTTCCTGAAATGTTTTGATCTTTGTATGAGCCTGTACAGCTGACCTGAGTAAGGTCTGCCAAATTGAAAATGCTTGCATCCCCTCCGAACAATGAACTGAAGTCCAATGTGCAAAGGAAAACATGCAAAGGAAAGAAAATGTTTATGATTGATGTCGAGCAATCAGTATACCAGGCAAACAGGAACATCGATCTTCAGCATTTATATTGAGCTTGGCTCCACTTCGCATGCAGTTAACTTTCACAGACCTCCATTGCCATTCCCATTTTCTAACATCCACTCTGTTCTTGCTTTAAATCGATTGCACATCAGGGAATTGCAGCTGACATTGCTCGGGAAGGGAGGTGATTCTAACTGGTCCACAGTATCATTCGGCTTCTCAATATCAAATAATATGTCATAATGTTTACTGTAAATATTAAACATTTACAGGCCTTGGCAGTGAAAGCATTGATTCCTTATCACTGGACTACGAGCGAGTATATTTTCTAATATCACCGTGGAGAGTGCCTGGTTCGGCATTATATTCTCCCATCCTTCTGTACATGATCCCTTTGGCTCTATCTAGGATTTGTTGGGTGGTTTATAATACACAGGCAATCCAATAATCTGTTACGCTGTAGTTTCTAATGCATGAGAGGTTTTCCCTGAGCTAACAATGTGCTGTCTCAAAAGCTCAGTGGTTAGAACAGTGGCCTTGTTTGTCATTCCAGGAACTTCAGGAAGACCATTCCGCAGGACAGGAAGTAGCTGACATGAACAATGTTACAGTTTGATAATAAGAGCGAAGAGACGCAGTAGAAACCCTGGAGTGACGGGGAATCGATGGGGAAGCAACACTAGCAGTAGGGGGGCTGAATGTTTCCATTCGTTGCTGCAACCAGACGTGGTGTTGAAGTCTGAATTGGGACAATATAAGCCAAGCGGTTGAAATCTTACTTTTCTGGTTGTTTTCTCCTGCTGCCTCTATTACCCTCGGGGAATTATGCCTGTGTGCTTCGTCTGTGAGAGAAAATGAGGTTAAATTCAGAGAGTTCAATCACATTTATTGCGTAGTTTGTAGTTAAAGCGTTACAGGGAAATTATCATGAAAAAAACGACACAAAGTGCACCTGCAGTCATCACTGGTAGTCCAGATTCGGCGCTGACACAAAGATGTCCTCAGTTTCATTACAGGTCAGAGAATTAGGATTTGGTTGTTCCTGACACAGAACAGCTCTAACAGGAATCCGTTCAGTGACTTAGATCAGTCAAAGTCCCATCTCCTTATTGAAGGGAAATATGTGTTATCTGTTTCTGCACAGTTGACGTTTTATTCTCCTCAAATTATGATCAACAGAGAGTTTCTAAATATTCTCAATACTGCGAATGGGCTATTTGTTTCATTTCCTTTCCGTTCTCAGGAGCTGCAGCGATTGCGTCGGTTGGTTTGGGAAAAAGGAAAGGTGGACAACTTGTGGAAGTACTTCAGCTTCTCCTCCTCTGACATTGTTGGCACACTGACTCTGATATTGTCCATGACTTAGAGTTGCGATGTTGAGCTGGCGTGACAAAGTTTTAAAAATCACAGACCACCAGGTTATTACCCAACATATTTATTTGGAAGCAGTGGTTTCCAGAGCGCTGGTCCTTTATCAGCTGGTTGACTTTCTGCAGAAACTTGATGCCTGTGTCGATTTGTGCAATTTTCTTGGAAATCCTCTTCGCTTTGAGCTGGCAATTCGTGTTTCGATGGTCGCCAAGACTTGGACTTGCTGATCTTGGACTGGAGTGGACAAAGTTAAAAACCACGCAACACCAGAAAATAGAACAACACGTTTACTTGGAAGCATTAGCTTTCGGAGTGCAGTTTCATACAATTGATGAAGGAGCATCTCTTTGAAAGCTTGAATTTCCAAATAAACTTGATGAATCACAATCTGCTGTTGATTTAGTTTCTTCTGATGTTCTCGGTAACATTTAATGATTGGATATATTAAAATAATTCCCGTTCGTGCAGATGAAAATTTGTTATGTCATCTCTGCTTCAATGAGAGACATTCGTTTGGAAGTACAATAAAGCTCCCCTTTGAGATTGAACCGAGTGCCAAACATGCAATCATCTGATCCATACTCGGTTGCGCCCAACTATCCATTGCATCACTAGCAACATTCATGCTGTATACTTAAATGCTGGAAAGTTCTGGGGTAACATGGGTATGAGCAATAATAGTAACATTCACAAAGTGACTAACCGGCAAAGATAATCACTGTCACTACTTCACTTCAATGGTCCCCAGTGAGTTTCTCTTGAAAAAGAAACACATTTGGCCTCAGGAAGCGAACATTCACTCTCTCGACTCTGATCAGCCAACCATTGAGGTCACGCCAGAGCTGATATATTTCAACTCCACTTTCCTTCTTTTCCATCTTAACTCGAGGTTAGCTGCAGCCGAAACACAACATTATACATTCCGGTTAATTTTCGGAGCATTAGATTACTCTAATGACTTGTGCGAATTTGCAGGAAACTGAATAATATGCTACAGGTAAAAAGCTCTTCCTACATTTTAACCCAATTCAGAATAGGTCATATAAGAAAAGTCAGAGTTGTGAAGCATTGCCCCGGTTTCGCTTGACGTCAATGCTCTATCACAAGTTGAATCAAGAGAAGGACTTTTCTCTGTAAACTCAAGAACTAACATTTTCCCGGAAAAGATTCATTGTCAATCAATTACCATCTGAGCGACCGAAACTTATTTTACTTCCGAACAAAATTGCTGCATTTCCTTTCCCAAATCTGATGTCCCAGTGCTCCATGCTGCATGTCGATAAAAGCTGTTCCAAGTGAGTTTGTCTGCTTTGGACTTCTGGACAGGCATCAACGAAAAATGACCGTGCAGAGACTGATAGCTAAGTTCAGTACCGATAGGGAGGGATTGAACCGGGACCTTGGGTTCATGTCACACGACAGGTGAACACCGTTGCACTACACACACACACAGACTCTCTTACACCCACAGTCACAGATAGACACACACCCCTATACACAGACAAGTTCCTACAGACACACTGCCACACTCACACATGCACCTTCTCACAGACTTCAACCCCTTCATACCCACAAGCACATTTCTGCTATCTCACAGAACTCACAACCCCCCCACCCCAGAAACACACATCGAGATACACACACACACACACACACACACACACGCACACACACACACACACGCACACACACACACACACACACACACACACACACACACACACGCATATACGTTTGGGGGGTGAATTGGTACTTGCCGAATTACATTGTACTTTGCTGTAAAACTGCATGAATCCA
The DNA here is from genome assembly GCF_047496795.1 of Chiloscyllium punctatum. Taxonomy (NCBI): domain Eukaryota; kingdom Metazoa; phylum Chordata; class Chondrichthyes; order Orectolobiformes; family Hemiscylliidae; genus Chiloscyllium; species Chiloscyllium punctatum. Next base: position 34,493,118 of record NC_092771.1, on the reverse strand, counting down.
TGTAAGACCATGTTAATTCATTTATTTTTAGGTTAGGGTCAATCTAAACAGTATGTCTAAGGCAACAGACTGGGTGCTAACACCTTCAACATCTTATCGGGCTGACACCAATTGTTACAGTGAATCTGAGAACGTAAGTTTAAAAGAAAGGTTCTGTAATTTACATACGAAAGAAGTGAGTCTCTCTTGGACATTAAAACAGATGAGAGACTTAACAAAATATCAAGGATTTTTTCAATGTATAATTTCAGTTATATCACACTAATCTTTTGCTCTAAATTCTGTGTTTTACATTTGTGCACTTTGCAACCACTTTAGAAAGGAGCAGAGCTCCGAAAGATAGTGTTGCCAAATAAACCTGTTGGACTATAACCTGGTGTTGTGTGATTTTTACCTTTATACACCCCAGTCCAACAGCAGCATCTCCAAATCGTAAAATTACATTCTGTTCAGAGTATCTTGGAATTGGCTCCAAATTTGGCTCTGTGAGAGGTGTGAGAAGATGCTGATAGAAGGAGGCTGGCATAATTAGAGGCTGGGGTTCAGTGGCATAACACATGAAACAGTGCCAGGTCTCTTATTGAGGTATGGAGTCATAGAGATGTACAGCATGGAAACAGACATTTCGGCGTAACCTGTCCATACCGATCAGATATCCCAACCCAATCTAGTCCAACCTGCCAGCACCCGGTCCATATCCCTCCAAACCCTTCCTATTTATATATCCATCCAAATGCCTCTTAAATGTCAAAATTGCACCAGACTCCACCACACTCTCTTGCAGCTCATTCCATATACGTACCACCCTCTGCGTGAAAAAGTTGCCCCTGAGGTCTCTTTTATATCTTTCCCCTCTCACACTAAACCTAAGCTCTCCAGTTCTGGACTCTCGACCCCAGCGAAAAGACTTTGCCCATTTATCCCATCCATGCCCCTCATAATTTTGTAAACCTCTATAAGGTTTACCGCTCAGGCTCCGACGTTCCAGGGAAAACAGCCCCAGTCCGTTCAGCCTTTCCCTGTAGCTCAGATCTGTGATATTCGTAAATTATAGCGATAAGATTGTGTGTTTGTTGATCGTGGGCGGTCTGAGGTTGCAGGGGGCGAGTTTGGGATGAAAAGCGATTTTGACCATGACAATATTTACCGGGTATTTCGCAATGACGAAGAAAGTCTTAGGGTATCGATAAAAGTAGACATATTTGTTAGATGGGCAGATCAGTGACAGATGAAATTTCACGCCGATAAACGTAAGGTGATGAACTTTGTAAGCGGCAAGACAAGGCAGCAAACACTGAATGTTGGGAAAGGAGGAAGACCAGAGGAACAGAGAGTGTGGGGATCTGGCCAATAGATTCCTGAATGCAGCAGTAAGGTTTAATACAGGGGTTAAGAACGTATACGTGCCTTGACCAATCGAAGGTAGATTGCTACGTCAGGGAGACTCTGTTAGAGTTGTGCAGGAGTCACAGAATTACAGAGATTGACAGCATTGGAACAGGCCCTTTTGCCCAAACTGCCCATGCCTACCTCACTGTCTTAAAGTCGTCCTATTAATCGACTTATATCACATTTCTCTCCATACCTATCCTGTTCATGCACCTGTCTACATGTTCCTTAAAAAAAGAAGATTGTTCTCGCTTCCACCAATACATCCAGCTGACTATTCGAGACACTCACGACTTTATATGTGAAAATATTGCCCCACTGTTCTCTTTGCTGTCTGTCCCCTCTCATTTTAAACATCTACCTTCCAGACTTCGGCTGCCTTCCCACGGGGAAAATATATTACTACCAAACTAATCATTTTTTGGACGGAAATATCTCCATCCCTCAGTCTCATACGCTTTAAAGCAAAGCCTATTTAACCCCTCGTAATATCTCAAACCTTCCAGTCCAAATTGCATCCCAGCAAATCATTTCTGCACTGTTTCTCGTTTAGCACTGTCATTTCGAAAAAGGGCAACCAGAACTCGACGTTATATTCCAAAGAGGGACTCACCCATATATTGTCCAACTACAGCAAGATGTCTATACTCAATGGTCTGATCGGGCAAGCTCGGATCTGTTTAGTCCACAACACTCCCCAAGACCCAACTATTCTTTGTGTAAATCCCGCCCTAGTTTGACCCAGCACACTCCAACACGTGGGGTTGTTTTTCTAAATTAAACGCCATTTGCTACTCTTCAGTACACTGATTCAGTTGACGAAAGTCTCTCTTCTTGTCAGATAATCTTCTTCATTGTTCACACTTTCACCAATCTTAGTGTCATCTGTTAATCTATTAATCGGACAGCCTAAATTGACACTAGATGATTTAAATAAATGATGAATAACATGACGACTGATTCCTATGGCACACCAAATATCACATGCCTCCAGTCTGAAAACCACCACTCTCCCACCACCGTCTGTATTCTCGCATCTGTTAGAAATGACAAAACACCAGGTTATAGTCCAACGGGTCTATGTGGAAGCTCTAGCTTTCGGAGTGCTGCTCCTTTTTCAACTACCTGATGAAGAAGCAGTGCTCCGCGAGTTAGTGATTCCAAATAAGTCCGTTGGGCTACAACCCAGTGTTTCTGACCTTGAGATTTGTACACCCTCGTCCAACAGCAGCTCATCCACAGTATCGTCGCATCAAAACAATTTTGTGTTCAATTGGCTCGGTGTCTCTGGGCCCAGTGAGATGTTCTCTCAATAGCCTATCATGAGACACCTGTCAAAGGGCTGGATAAAGTTCATCTAAACAAAATCTTCTGCACTGCCCTCGACAACGATTTTTTATACCCCTTCAAAAATACACAATTCGCACTGTTTGGACGAAAGGTGGAGTATGCATTGAAGCTTAGGTCTCTGCACCAGAAGAAGAATGCAATTGCATTAGAAGGCGTGAGAAGGAGGTTCACAAACATGTTGTTTTGGTAGTTGAAGTTCAGCTATGAATAGAGCGGCTGGAAAACCTCGGTTTGCTTTCTTTTAAAAATTGACTGGGATATTTAGGATATGAGGGGCATATACAACATGGATCGAAAACATTTAGTCCTCTTACTCGAAGAGCTAACAACAGGATGGCATGAATTTGAGATGAAAAGCGAGAGTATTAGAGGGGAATGAGGTAACATTGTCTCACGTCGATGATTTTAGGGACCTGCAATGCCTTTCTTTCTCAGGAGGGCAATTGAGGCGTGCAACATCAGAGCCTTTAAAGATAACTTGTATATGCATTTGGAATGCCATAATATTCAAGATTACAGACAAAGTGCCGAGAAACGAGACTAGTGTAGCTTTTAGTGGAACGTTAAGGTCAAACTCGATGGACCGATGGGTCATCTCTGTCCTGTATGATGCCATCCTTCCATGATTCTGAAGGTAAGGCTCTGATTTTTTTCGCATACATTTTGAGAAAAATATTACCTAGTAGAAGTTCAAAATGTGTCAGCTTCTCTTTCTATATTGGAGTACTCATTCACAGATAGAATATCCCACACGAGTCACGTAACCGAATTCGCAACAAAAAGAGTTGAAAAACTGTGTGCAATAGAACAGCTCTCACGAAACTGCACAACATGAGGTGTTGAATGACTGAATACATGGCAGCAGTGATCAGGCCTAAAACAATGCATCTGCAACAAACAGTTCTATATTTTTGAATGTCTTCGGAAGTAGACAGTAGTGAAGTCCAGAGGGGAACTGTCAGTTGGGAACATGAGAGTTTCCTGCCAACGTTTAAAATGAATTTTCTTTCAATTCATAATTTTGAATGATTCTTTGAAATGTTTTTCACTGTTCATTTCCAGGCAGACGTTTCAGTCTATTTACCCAGTCTTGGTAATTTCTCTCCTGGTGACTGTCTTTTTATTTCCGATTTGGATTATTGTTTGTGTTTGGAATGGTAATAATCAAACTTCATACTCCCTTTAAATTCCGTGGTATCACTATTCTGAATACTTCTCTTTTCTCTAACATTACTCATTCACCCAGTTTCATTGCACAATGCAGGATCTAAGGGCAATGCGTTTTAAGCGTGACAAGGAGGCTCAGTGGTCAGCACGACTATCTCACAGCAGCAGGCTTCTGAATTCGCTTTCAGCCTCACGTGTTTGTCTGTGCACGGTTTGCACATTTTCCCCATGTGTGCATGGGTCTACTCTGGCTGCTCGTTTCTTCCCACAATCCAATCATGTACAACTTAATTAATTGGACATGTTAAGTTGCACACAGTGTTCAGGGATGTATCTGTTCAGTGCATTATCCATAGACAAATGTAGAGTAATTAGATAGGAAATGGGTGCGCTTGTGTTACTCTTTGTGAGGTCAGTTCAGACGTGTTATCACAAATGACCTGATTCCACACTGAAGCGATTACAACCAAATACCTCGCCAATTGCATAATCGGTTCTCCTGAGAAACACTGTCAAAAGCATAATGCAAGCTCATCTGCAAGTGCAGTGTTGCTCATGTGATTCCCGCAGAGAAGATGAATTTTGAAGATCTCAAAAATTACCAGTCCACAGATAGGAACAGACCTGCTGAATTCCGAAGCAATTATCTGTTTGTCTTTTCCAAACTACTGCGGCAACATCAAAAAGTTGTTTGGAGGCTTATTAGGAGCTCCCCCTCTCTCTTCTGTTAATTCTGAATCCACACAAGATTTTTAAGTTGATTTTTTTCTTGCCATTGGGGTGGCATGGTGGCACAGTGGTTAGTACTGTTGCCTCACATCAGAGACCCGGGTTCAATTGCAGCCTCGGGCAACTGTCTCTGTGGAGTTTGCATATTCTGCCTGCATCTGCTTGGGTTTCCTCCGATAGTCCAAAATTATGCAGGTTAGGTGAACTGGCCATGCTAAATTGCCTGTAGTGTAAGGTGAAAGGTAAATGTTAGGGGTGGGGGTTGCTTTTTGGAGGGTCTGTGAGGACTTGTTGGGACGAAGGGCCTGTTTCCACACTGTAAATAATCTAATCTAATCATTGCCTTTTTCTCTCTATAAAGCAATGTTCGGCCTTTGGCTTTCCCATCGTGTCTGTCTGTCTACAAAATTGTTTTCCCTGGATTATTGATGTACAACTCTGATTACCTTGTTACCCTGTCGCCACGGTGTGATAGAATTATTTGTTTCTCTGTCACAAGCCCATTTTATTGCAATTGCGTTGCACATTCAGATAAAAAAACGTGCTATTTTAATCCACAATGCACTGTCCTCGAATAATTTGCTGACAAACAATTTTAGTTATAATTGCTCTTTCTGCTGTCTTTCACCACATCACGATACTCTCGCGATGCATTAAACTGACTCTTTTTATAGAATCCCTTCAGTGCAGAATAATGACACTCCCACCCATCCGATCACAGTAACCCAATCATAGCCAACCCACCTAACGTGTTTATGTGCTGGACACTGCAGGGCGACTTAGCATGGCCAATATACCTTATTTGCGCGACTATGGACACTTGTAGGAAACCTAAGCATCTGTCAAAATTCGATGCAGAAACTGCACAAAAACCCGCAGACAATTGGCCAAGGCTGGAATCGTGCTCAGGTCTTTTGCATTGAGAGGTAGCAGAGTTAATCATTGATCCATGACGCTATTCTTTTGAGTAGGGAAATCTCCCTTCACCTGCTATCTGCCTATGTTTTACTTGAAATCCCTGTCCACAACACTACTTATACAATTGACGAGGCCACTGGTGTCAGCACAGTTCCGATGGAGACCATCCCACTGGAAGAGCACACTCATCGCTGACAGCTGCTTCCAGTGCCCCATGAGCAGAATCACTTCTCCCAACACAACAGTATGTCTGAGCATGGAATGTTCCAGTGCAGAACAGGTTAACCACAGTATCACAGCTAGGTTAGTTCCTGCTTGACTGCATCACTTTCCATGTCTCTTCCACTGACACTGGTGGATCCGGATTCATCAGATTTCTCCCCTACTGAGAGGACAGCAGAAAGGTGGGGCAGCACAGGTGAGAGATGAATGTTGGGGTCTTCGAGATCACAGTGTGTGTCGGGACCATTCTGTATGAATAATTCTCACAGTGATGATCTAACTTCTGTGTATCTCTTTTCGCACTTCGGTGATTTACTGACTCAGCAGAATACTTCACTTCCATTTTCATCATCATTCCACTGAAGATGATCGAGCATCCATAGAGAGAATGGAAATAGGGATCTGGAGCCTTCGATAAAATCCCGGTGAGTTCGGATCACTGCCAGTGAGCAGAGGACAGAGTGCAGAAGTAAGGCACCACATGCCAGGACTGCCGATGCAAACTACTTGCTTGATGTCTTCGTGAGGCTCTGAAAACCAGGTGTGAAGCAGAATTGTCAAGATAGGGTCGGCTTGAAGCCTGAAGTCTTTCTGTTCATTGTGTGTGATTCATTTCACATTTTGCCGATATTTTGTATGTCTGTGTCTTTAAGTGACGTAACTTCCACAAAAATTCATTTTGATGTCATCTCTTCCAGTCGTTCCATCAAACTCAATTTGTCTAACCTCTTTCTCTTGCAAAAACGCTTCTCGATTTCTCTAATAGTCGAACGGCACCACATCATCCCTGCCCCTGAAAACCCGTTCAATCGTCTGAAACATCTCACTCCCTACCACCTCCTCCAGTCCCAATAATTTTAATTCTGTAACCTTCTACGATCTCCACGGCTTTCTTTTCTTGTAATCTTCTTCAGAAAGGAGTACTCTCCCTATGTCATATTTTTCCCTACACATCCGACATCCCTCTCTGTATGTGTCGCCTCAGTTTCTTCCGAGATTTTGCCCGACTCTGTTGCTGTCTCTACGAGTTGGAAACCACACCCTTCTTGTGTGATCACAAACAGCCCGAGAACACTCACTTGATCTGTGAATTGATTCAGTCGGTCCATCAAGACCAATCACAGTAACCGTCCTAAATCTGATACCCTCCCTGTCTTTGACTGCATTCAGTCTCCCTCAGAATCCCCTAAAACAACTTGTCCTACACACACCATAGACTCACTAGTCTGGCGTTCCCCAGCATTTCCGTAAAGCCCTTTCTTAAAGAATGGCTTAACATAGCTACCCTTCGGACACTCCACCTGTTCCTGTCGATGACACAAATAAATTCTCTGGGAAACCGCTATTTGCTCCCTCGCCTTCCATAAAACAACCAAACCATACATTCCATTTCTCTATAACTTCAAAGTAGTACAATTGCTTTCTGCATATCACCTTCAACTCATTCAGTTCCAGTTGCTGGAACTCTTAGAACACATTAAGGAAGATAAATCCCTGGGAACTGATCAAGTGTACCCCAGCATTAAATGGTAGGGACCTACAGACCGGTAAGCCAAAAGTCCACGGTGAGTAAGTAGTAGATGGAGATTCTGAGAGGCGGAATCCACAAGGATTTGGAAAGGCAATAACTCATTTGCAATGATCAGCATGGCTTTGTTTATGAGAAATGGTGTTTCATGAATGGATTGAAGTTTTTTGAAGGAGTCACCAGGAAAGTAGTTGAAGGCAATTAGTTTCTGCTCAGATAGACGTTACCAAGGCATTTCACAAGAAAACGCATGTCCTTTGTTGAATAATGTTAAATCTTTTGGGATCCATGGAGAGCTAGCCAATTGGACAGACTACTAGCTTGACGGTAAAAGGCAGAGAGTGGGGGCACACGGTTGTTTTTTTCTCAACCTGTGGTCTAATCCCCACTCTGTTCCCTCGCAACAGCATCTCAACCCACCCCAACTCCATTCTTCCAGCAACTGGCTTCCAACACATCTCCATTGTGTACACTTGCAACGGACTGTGTATGCATCAACACCTTGTTCTCTTACAAAACTACTCCAGACCCCATCCTCTGTTCTGCAAGCATCAGCCCGGAAAGCATCCCCACTTTGTTCCTCTTGCAATGGTTTGTGAAACCACGCCAGTCTGTTTTCGTCGGAATGGCATGTGAAACCAATCCCGGTCATATCCCGTTGGAACAGCGTGTGAACCCATCATTAGTGGGACGTCCTATCAAAGAACTTTGAACTAATTCGCCACTTTGTTCTCGGAGCAATGGCCTGCAAATGTTCTCCAATCTGTTCTCTGAGCAAAAGCCTGGGAAAATATCCTCAATCCATTCGCATAGCAATAGACTGGGAAACCGCCCATATGCTATTCTCATAGCAACATGTTGTAAATCCATCCACAGCCTGTTATCCTAGAACTGCATGTTAATCACATCCAACCTGCTCTGTTTGGAACAAATTGTGAAACCATCCCTGCTGTGTTCCACGAACAATAGTTTGAAACTCCAGCATGACTCTGTTCTCATAGCAACGGATCTGAACCATTTCTCACACTGTTATCCTTGCAACGGCCTTTGAGTTAATCCCCACTCGGTTCCCGAAGTAACAGACGATGAAATCATTCCTAGCCTGCTCTGGCATAAATGGCCTACATATACACGGTTGTCGTATCTCCTCGGAGCGGACCTTGAATCCATCATTAACAGGACATCAGAGCAAAGACTTCTGAAAGCATTCCCAGTTTGTTCTCTGAACAAAAACCAGTGACACTATATCCACTCTGTTCTTCAAGTAGTGGCCTGATATCCCAAGCTCTCTCTGCTACCTTTGCGACGGCATCCGACACCATTACAATTGTGTTCTCCTACCAACTGACGGTTACCCTAACTCCACACTGTACTCCCAAGAACAGCTTGTGAACTGTTGTCCACTGTGTTCTCTTTGCCACTGTTTCTGAAATCATCTTCACTCATTTAGTCAAGTAATGGCCAGTACTCCACCAACATCCTATGAATTCATCCATCCTCTGTTTTCATAGGCTGTGAGCCAATATCCCATCTTTACTTCTAACAACGATCATGACATCACCCCCACTCTGTTTAACAGGCAACAGCGTGTGAACCCATTCCCAACATATTCCCATAGCAATGGACTGTGAACCTATTCCAACTCTGTTCTCTGACCAACAGCCTTTGACCCCATTCCAAATCTGCTATTCCAAGCAACAGCCTGCCAACACATGTCCACTCGTTTCCCATTGCAATTGCTTATGATGACATCGCCTCTCTTTTCTACTTGCAATGGCCTGCAAACTGATCGCCACTCTGTTCGCGGAACAACAGCCCCTGAAACCATTTCCATTCTGTTCAGGCCGCATCGGTCTGTGAAGCCAACTCCACTGGCATCACCTCAGAGTGGCATGCGAATCCATGAAGTGCGAGACGTCCTTGCCAAAACCACTCAACTCATCCAAACTCCAAAGAACAGCTTGTGACCCCACCCCCTCAGTTCTCCGAGCAACGGCGTGTAACCTATCTGCACTCTCCTCTCCTTGCAACGGTCTTTGAACACATGCCCACTTTTTTTCTACCATCAACCGACTGTAACGCTTATCCCACGTTGTTTTCAGAGAAATGGTCTGTGAATGAAATTCCCCACTATATTCTCCTCGCGACGTCCTGTGCATTGATCTCCACGGTTTCCCGAGGCACAGCCGATGGCCACATCCCCACTCTGTTCGCCTAAAGGTCTGAATCCATACGCACTCTGTTCATTTAGCAACGGCCTGTGAACTCATTACCACTCTGTTCTCCTAGCAACAGCCTGTGAACGTCATCTCTACAATGTTCTGCTCGAAATAGCCTCTGAACCCGTTTCCAATCTCCTCGCTGAGCAATGGCCTGTGACAGCATCTCCGCTATTTCTGCACCAGCAGTTTATTAAACCATTTTCATTCTCTTCCCCTAGCAATGGCCTGTGAAATCATTCCAATCCCTTCCCGTCACAATGGCATGTGAACACATCCCCAATCTACTCTCCAAGAAAATGTATTTGTCTGCACCCTCATCCTGTTTCCATAGCAATAGCCTTTGACCCATCCCCACTCTTTCCTCCCAGTGAAGTCCAGTTGAGCTAGCTTCTCTCTGTTTCCATAGCAACTGTCTGTGAACGCAACACCACACTGTTACCATGACAATGACGCATGGAGGCATTCTCACTCTGTGTCTTCGAGCAATCGCCTTTAATCCAATCCTCACTCTGTTCTCCAAGTAATTGCATGTGAACCCATCCCCGCTTTGCTTTCCCAGTAACAGACAGTAAAACCATTCCCACCCTGCTCTGCTGGAAACAATCAGTGAATTCACATTCACTCTCTTCACCTCGCAACAACCTATGAACGCATCACCATTCGTTTATCCAGGAACTGGCGGTGAACTGATCACTAGTCAGATTTGCCAGCAATAGCCAGTGATTCCATCCCCGCTCTGTTATCCTTACAACGGCCTGGGATTCCACCCCGCTCTGCTTTCATATCAAATAAAGAGTTATAGCTGTGGGCAGGGAAATTATGATGCGGAGAGCCATGACTTAGGATGCGTGGCTTGGAAATGTAGGCTTCAAAGCAAGGGCGTAATTGATATGTGGAGCTTGTTCAAGGAGCAACTATTGAGTGTCCTTGATAAGTATGTACCTGTCAGACAGGGAGGAAAGGGCCGTGTGAGGGAGCCGTGTTTTAATAAAGAATTCGAATCCCTTGATAAATGGAAGAGGGCGGCCTATGTAAAGATGAGGCGTGAAGGTTCAATTGGGGCGATTGAGAGTTATAAGGTAGCCAGGAAGGATCTGAAGAGAGAGCGAAGAGCAGCAACGAGGGGACATGAAAGGTCCTTAGTTGGTTGGATTAGGGAAATTCCTAAGGATTTCTACAGGTATGTCAGGAATAAAAGAATGACTAGTGTAGGAATAGGTCCAGTCAAAGATAGTAGTGGGAAGTTGCGTGTGGAGGCTGAAGAGATTGAGGAGACACTGAATGAATATATTTCGTCAGTATTCACTCAGGAACAGGACATTGTTGCCGATGTGAATACTGAGTCACAATTAAGTAGAATGGATGTCTTTGAGGTATGTAGGGAAGAGGTGTTGGAAATCCTGGAAAGGGCGATAATAGATATGTCCCCTGGGCCTGATGATATTTATCCTAGGATTCTCTCGGAAGCAAGGGAGGAGATTGCAGAGCCATTGGCCTTGATTTTTATGTCCTCGTTGTCTACAGGAATAGTGCCAGAAGACTGGAGGCTAGCAAATGTGGTTCCCTTGTTCAAGAAGGGGAGTAGGGATAACCCTCGTAACTATAGGCCGGTGAGTCTCATTTCTGTTGTGGGCAAAATCTTAGAGAGAATTGTAAGCGATAGGATTTATGAACATCTGGACAGGAATAATGTGATCAAGGATAGTCAGCATGGTTTTGTGAAGGGCAGATCGTGCCTCACAAAACTTATTGAATTTTTTGAGAAGGTGACTAAGGAGATGGACGAGGGGAAAGCGGTAGATGTATTGTATATGAATTTTAGTGAGGCGTTTGATAAGGTTCCCCATGGTAGGCTACTGAAAAAATACGGAGGTATGGCATTGAGGGTGAGTTGGAGGTTTGGATTAGGAATTGGCTGGCTAGAAGAAGACAGAGGGTAGTAGTTGATGGTAAAGGTTCATCTTGGAGTGCCGTTACTAGCAGTATTCCGCAAGGATCTGTTTTGGGACCATTGCTGTTTGTCATTTTTATAAATGACCTGGAGGAGGGATTAGGAGGTTGGGTGAGCAAGTTTGCGGATGATACAAAAGCGGGAGGAGTTGTTAACAGTGAGGGAGGATGTGGTAGGTTACAGCGGGCACTATTCCTGCAGAGCTGGGCAGAAAGGTGGCAAATGGAGTTCAATGTAGCTAAGTGTGAGGTGATTCACTTTGGTCAGAGTAACAAAAAGATGGGGTACTGGGCTAATGGTTGGATACTTGGTAATGTGGATGAGCAGAGGGATCTTGGTGTCCATGTACACAGATCTTTGAAAGTTGCCACCCAGGTAAATAGTGCGGTGAAGAAGGCATATGGCTTACTGGCTTTTATTGGTAGAGGAATGGAGTTGCAGAATCCTGAGGTCATGCTGCAGTTGTATAAGATTCTGGTGCGGCCGCATCTGGAGTATTGTGTGCAGTTTTGGTCGCCATACTATAGGAAGGATGTGGAGCCAGTGGAACGGGTGCAGAGGAGGTTTACCAGGCTGTTGCCTCGTATGGTAGGAAGATCGTATGAGGAAAGGCTGAGGCACTTGGGGTTGTTTTCATTGGAGAAAAGAAGATTTAGGGGTGACTTGATAGGGGTGTACAAGATGTTTAGGGGTTTAGATAGGGTTGACCGTGAGAACCTTTTTCCACGTATGGAGTCAGCTTTTACGACGGGGCATAGCTTTAAATTAAGGGGTGGTAGGTATAGGACAGATGTTAGGGGTAGGTTCTTTACTCAGCGAGTCGTGGGTTCTTGGAATGCCCTGCCAGTAGCAGTGGTGGACTCTCCCCCTTTATGCGCATTTAAACGGGCATTGGATAGGCATATGGAGGATATTGGGCGAGTGTACGTTAGTTGGGCTTGGATCGGCGCAACATCGAGGGCCAAAGGGCCTGTACTGCGCTGTATTCTTCTATGTTCTATGTTCTATAACAGTGAACCATTCTCACTGTTTTTTTCCAGCAAAGGCCTGTGAAACAATTTCAAATCTGTTCATCTCACAATGAACTGAAAACTCATCCTTGTTTTGTTCTCTGAACAAGAGCCTTTGAAACGACACCACGCAGTTTCCTAATAACAGTCTATGATCGCATTCCCACTCTTGTCTGTTCCCCATGGTCTGCCGATTAATTCTCGTTCTATTTTCCTAGCAACAGCCTGTGAACCCATTCCCATTCTGATCCCCTCGCAGCGGCCTGTGAACCCATTCCCATTCTGATCCCCTCGCAGCGGCCTGTGACCCCATTCCCATTCTGGTCCCCTCGCAGTGGCCTGTGAACGCATTCCCATTCTGTTCTCCGGCCAACGGCCTGTGGTCTCATCCCCACTCAGCATACATAGCCAAGGCCTGTGACCGCATTCTCACTTGGTTACTTTGGAACAGTCTCTGACCCCTTCCCCAATCACTTCTCAGAGGAAATTCCTATGAAGCCATCACTACGCTGTTCTCCTTGCAACAGTCTGTGCATCCATAGCTGTATAGATCAGCTGTGTTTTCCTGCCAACAGTCTCTGAAAGCAGTCTCACGCTGTTATGCTAGCAACTGCCCGTGAACCCAAACCTACTCTTCTCTACTTACAATGTACAGTGAAACTATGTCCATTCTGTGCTCTTGCCAACGGCCTGTGATCCCTATCCCACTCTGACCCCCAGCAACAGCCTGTGGCCCCATTCTCATTCTGCTCTCCAAACAACAGCCTGTGAACCTATTCGTTTTCCTGAGAACAACCGTGAAGACATCACCACTGGCATCGAGCAGGAACTGCGTGCGAATACATTGCGAGCTGACAGCAACGGCCTAACAGCCCATTCTGACTCTGCTTTCCTGATTCCGTGCCCATTCTCTTCCCCGAGCAACGGATCTGTAATCCATTCCAATTCTGTTCGCCCAATAACGGCTTTTGACCCATGCATACGCTTTTTCCTTGGTAACTCCTGTCGACACAATCTCACTATGTTCTCCATGCAATGTTCAGTGAAACTGTGCCCACGCTGATTCCTTGGTGACCCTATTCCCACGCTGTTCACCATCAACTCTCTGAGACACCAACCTCTCTCTTTTGCGCTATCAACAGCGTATGATCTCATTCCCAGTCTGTTACTCTTGCAATAGTCTGTGACCCTATGGCCACTCTCGTCCCCAGAAACGGCCTGTAAGCCCAACCTCGCTCTGTTTCCCCAGCATCGTTCTATGAACCCCACCCCTCGCATTTCCCTTATCTGCGATCTCCGATGCCATCCGCACTGTTTTCCAAGCAACGGTGTGTGACACCATTCCCACTCTGTTTCCCCAGCAAAGCACGGGAACATATTCTCACCCTGTTCTGGTAGCAATGGCGCGTGACCAATTCCTACATTATCACCATCGCAACATACTCTGAACACATTCCTAAACTGTTGCTGTAGCAAAGGCCTGTGAACGCAATCCAACTCTATTCGCTTCGCAACAACCTGTGACCCCATCTGCACTCTATTCTCCCGGCAACACCGTGTGCAACCGCTCCACTCTGTTTCCATATCAACTGCCTGTGAACGCAAGACCGCTCTATTTCCCTAGCAATGAACTGTAAACAAATGCCACTCTCCTCCCAGAGTAACAGTCTATGGTTCCATTCCCATTTTGGCTACCTACCAACAGCGTGTCACCCCATCCCCACTCTGTATATGCTAAACTGCCTGTGACCTCATTCTGAATCTGTTTCCCGAACAGCGACCTGAGACTGCAACAATAATCTGTTCACCGAGCAACGGTCTCAGAACCCATCACCACTCTGATCTCATATCAACCTTCAATTACTCCAACCCCACCCTGTTCTCCGTAAAAATCCGTCTCATCTCTGTTCCCGAAACAACACCTGTGACTCCATTGTTTTCTATATTCAGCCTGTGATCAAATACTCACTGTATTCTCCTAGCAATGGTTTGTGACAACATCCTCAGTGTTTTTCCTTTCAACAGCGTATGAACCATTTTCATTCTCTTCCCAGAGCAGTGGACTGTAAACTCATTCCCACACTTTTCCAAAAAAGGTCCTTTCAACGCATCCTCCGTCTGTTTCACAGACAATTGCCTTTAATCTTATCCACAAATCTGTTCTCCTCGTTGCGCCATTTTCAACCATCCCTGCACTGTTCCCTTTGCAATGCTCTGTGAGCCCAATGCACTCCATTGTCCTAGATATTTTCCTGTGCACACAGCCCTGTTCTGTTCGCCTGGCAAAACCCTATGCACCAATCACTGCTCTGTTCTCCGAGCTACGATCTGTGACCTCATGCTCACTTTCTTCTTTTCGCAACTGCCTGCGAAACCATCCACACTCTGTTTCCCAAGCAACAGCCCATGAATAGCCCATTCTATTCGATTCACAAGGGCCTATGAGTACTTCCCTAATCTCGTCTTCTGGCAACCGTCGACCGAGTTGAGCTTTGTTCTCTTGGCACCAGATTGTGAACACGTAATGACAGTTTCCATAGCAAAGACATTTGAACCCATTCCAATTCTGGTCTGCTTGCAATGGCCTGTGATACCAGCCCCACTGTGTTCTGCTAGCAACGTCCTGTGAAAGCATCCTCCGTTTGCTGCCCTAAAATCTGACACCACTTTCTCACTCTGCCTTCTTAGCAATGGCCTGTGAAATCATTTCCACTCTTGACCTCGCAACTGCCTGTAAACCCATCAGCACAGAAGTCTCTCTCCACGTACATTGAATACATCCCCATAGCGTTCTTCTACTAATTGCCTGTGATCCCATCTGCAATCTGGTCTCTGAGCAACGACTGAACCCATCCCCAAAATGCTGTCCTAGTTTTATGACTGGATGGAAAAAATTGGCTGTTTTCACAACAGTTCGAATTTAACCATTCGGGTTAAATTATGCCCCAGGACATTAAAACTATCGAATTCAAATTTAATGTTTTGTCAACCTAGAACCAATGAGATGATATCTAACGTCTGGGGTATAAAGAAGCCCGCATTTTGAGAGCAATCGAAAGCGGCCAACTCCATCTTCAGAGTAACTTCCAAAAATCACTCTCTATCAAAAGCACCTTTTGCATATGAAACATCTCTGCTGCAAAAGACCGAAGACAGCCCAGAGTCATCTCGTGCTGAATGAAATAAGAACCAAAGATGACAGCCGTTGGGTGGTTTGGAAGGTAAGTTGATGTAATTTCAATAGCTTTTATACCTCTTGAAAATAGTACATTGTTATGCTGTTGGAGGTGGTTAACAAACGTTTAAGACATAGGAGGCTTAGAGCTGTAAGCAGTTGTTGTTTAATGTTCACTTTCGAATTAAATAATAAATTGATTTTTTTTACGTAAAATAATGGAATTTGGGGAGTTCTCTGTCACTTATGTGTTCACAGTCATGGAAGGAGGTGAGTTTTTCTGTGTGTTTGTTTTAATTAGCAGAAGCATTTACTTCCATGCTGCAACACAAGCAACTGTGTGTGAAACCATTTCCATTCTGTCAACCCAGCAAAAGTCTGTCAACCCATTCGCTACTCTGTTTCCCTGGCAATAGCCTGTGAACCCATCCTTACTCAGTGTTCCTTGCTATAGTCTGGGAACCCATCCCCACGCAGGTCTCTGGGAGCCAGTTTGACCCGATTCCGACTCTGTTCTCCTGGGAACGGCCTGTGAACCCATCCCCATTCCATTTCCTGAGAAATGGACACTGAACCCATTCCCATTCTGTTAGCGTACCAACGGGCTTTGTACACACTCTCACTCATTTCTCCTTGTTACAGTCTGTGAACCTCTCCATGTTCTGTTACCCCAGCAATCACCTGTGATTCCATTCTTACTCTCTTTTCCTTGCAACTAACCGTGAACGCATCCCCACTCTTGAAACTTTCAAAGGCTTGTGTACATATTCTCATTCTTTTCCACACGCAACAGTGTGTGAAGCCATCCCTGCTTTGGTAACGGAGCGGCAGACTGTGACTCCACTCCTACTGTACTTTTGTAGCTACTGCCTGTGAACTAAATCCCATCTAATTCCACTAGCAACAGATTGTAAACCCCGAGCAATAGCCTGTGAACCCATCCACACACTGTTGCTTTGGCAATTGTCTGTCAATCAATTCCCACAATGTTCTGTTAACAATGTCCTGTAAACATAATCTCACTCATACCCGTCGAGGTATGCCCTGTTGCCCATTTATCACTGTCTGCTCCTCACAACTACTTGTGAACTTATATCACAGTGTTCTGCTAACCATATCAAGTGAACATTTCCCAACTCTATTCTCGTAGCACCGGCCAGCGAATGCATCCCTTCCTTTACATCTCGCAACAGCTTGTGAACCCACAACTCTGCAATACCTAGCAAAGCCTGTGAAACTGTGCAAACAATCCTGTCCTCGCAGCTACCTGCTGAACCATTCTCACTTTTGTTTCCCTCGCAATCTCCTGACAATCCATCCCCAATATGGCGCCCCCAACAACGGTTGATGATTCCAATCCCCGTCTATTGTCGTGGAAACGGCCTGTTAACCTGTATCAGCTATGCTATCCTGGCAACAGCCTGAAGCCAAAGCCAAATGTTTCTCCAGCAAAAGACCTCTATTCTGTTCACTTAGCAACGACCTGTGAATCCATCGCCATAATTTTCTTCGAGCAACGGCGCGCAACACAATTCCTGGTCTGTTTCCCCAGCAGCAGCTTATGAACCAATTCTCACCCTGTCTCACTAACAGTGGCATTTGAATCCATTTATAGCCTGCTCCTGTAACAACAGGCTGTGGACCCATTCCCAATCTATACTTCGAGCTATAGGTTGTACCTCTTGCAATGGCCTCAGTCTCCATCCCAACGTTATTCCATTAACAGCACACTGGGACCACAAACTCGCAACCGCTTCTTAACCCATCCCCACTCTGCTATGCTGTCAAAAGCCTGGACGCCATTCCTATCCTTTTACCCAGCGACAGCCTTGAATATACTCCCAAACTATTCTCCTCGACCCTCTGTACTGGCAGCTCCTCTCTGATTCCTGAGGAACAGCCTGTGACTACATCCGCACTCTGTGTTCCCAGCCACGGCTTGTGAACTCATCCTCACTCGGTTTCACTCACAACTGCATTCTGTTTTCCAGGCATTAGCCTGTGACCTCGTCACCAATCTTTTCTCCTCACAACAGACTAAAACTACATCTACAGTCTGCTCTCTCCGCAAATGTCTGTAAACTTATCTCAACTCTCCTGACAATAGCCTGTGAATCCATTCCTCTGCTGTTTCTCCAGCAACGGCATATGAATCCATTCCTATCAATTCCCATTCTGATGCCCAAACAATCGTATATGAAAATACGCCCACGCTCTTCCTTTACTAAATCTTGCGAATCCATCCTTACCCTGTTAACTGAACAATGGCCTGCAAATTTATCTATAATCTCCTTCCCTACCAACGACCTGTGATCTCATTTCCACTCTGTTTCCTGAACAACACCTGCGAATGTTGCCTTGTACTGCTTTCCTGTTAACTGCCTGTGAAACCATTCTGACTCTAGCAACAGTATGTCAGCGATTTCCTACTTTTTCTCCCCAGGCTGCAGCCGGTGAACTCATCCTCGATCTGTTCTGCTAGCCACAGACTGTGAACCATCTCCACCTTGTTCTCCTTTCAATAGTCTGTGAACTCATCCTCACTCTGGTCACTGGGAGGCGCTCTATGAACGTATCCCCACTCCCATCAGCAGCCTGTGAACCCTTCCTGATTCTGTTGCCCCATTAACGGTCTGTGAACAAAACCTCTTTCTGTTCCTGTAGCAATGGCATTTGAACTCATCCTCACTCGTTTCTCCTTTCAAGAGATTCTGAATCCATCCCTGCTCGGTCCACGTATCCACATCCTGAGACACCATACCTACCCTTTTCATACAAACTGCCAGTGGAATGATGCACATTTTCTGAACAAGAGAAAGCCTGTGAATACATTCTCGTTCTTTCCTTCTTACTAAATTGAGTGAACCCATTTCTGTTCTGTTACTGTCGTGACAGGCTGTGACTCCAGCCTCAGTCCATTTCGCTATAAACGGACCAGAACAAATTCTCACTTGGTTCCTCTAGAAATGGTCTGTTAACCCAACCCCACACTGTTGTTTGAGCAACTGCCTGTGAACCCATCACACATGGTTTCCCTCTAAGCTGCCTGTTAATCCAGCCGCACTCTGTTGTCTTTGCAACTGCCTGATCCACCATCCCCATTTTGTTCCCGTAGGAATGGTCTGAGAAAAAATGCCAGCAGTTTTCTGCTTGTAACGACCTATGAGCCCATTCTCAATTTGCTAGCTTAGCAATGCCCTGTACACCCATCGTCACTCTGTTTCCCTGATAATGGAATTTGACAACATTTCTTCTCACTTGTCATAGCAATTAACTGTGAAATCATAACTTCGTCGAATTTTAGACTTTCGCGCTCTGTTCGCCTAGCAAAAGCCTGGAAAACCATTTCCATTCTAAACTCCGAACAACACCATAACAACCCAGGTTTTTCTGTTCCTTGAGTGACACCGGAGAACCCATCCCCACACTGCCGTTTTCGCAACTGCCTGCGAAACCATTTTTACTCCGATCCCCTCGAAACAGCCTGTAAAACATTTCCTTAATTTATTTCCCTGGCGACGGTTTGTGATCCCATCCTCACTGCTTGCAGCTCTCAATATCCTTATGTTCTCATCCCCACTCTGTTCTAACGCAATGTGTGTGTTCTCATGGAAACCGACTTTGAACACGTGTCTACAATGTTTCCCCAGCAATGACCTGTGAATCCAGTTAAACATAATTCTCCTTGTGAACCCGCCTCCACTCAGTTCTGCAATAAAATGTCTATGAATCCATTCTGAGTCTGCTCCCGGCGCAATGTCTTTTCACTATCTACCGATTGTTTTCCTGGAAAATGCCTGTGTACCCATCTCCACTCTCCAAACTAGCAAAAGCTTGTGTACACATCCTCATTCCTTTCTACTTGCAAGAGACTGTGATTCCATCACTGGTCTATCACAAAGCAGCAGCCTGTGACTTTAGTCCTACTGTGTCTTCCTTACTGCCTGTCAGCCAATTCCCACCATCTTTTCCAAGCAACGACCTGCGAAATCCGTCGTAACTCTGTACCCCTAGCAACTTCCTGTGACCAAATTGCCGCTCAACTCTCCAAGCAACAGCCTGTGAACCTAGCCCTACTCCTGATTTCCTAGCAAATGCCCGTGAAACCATCCAAATTCTCTGAGCTAGTGTCAGCCTGTTAACATATCCTCATTCCTTTCTCCTCTCAAGAGACTGTGAATCCATCACTGCTCCATTACAATAGCACCAGCCTGTGACTCCACTCCGACACTGATTTCTGAACAACTGTCAAAAATCCTGACCATGCTCCACTGGCAACTACCTGAGAAATTCATCGTAACACCCTTCCCCCAGTAACTTCTGTGACCAAATCGCCGCTCTGCTCTCCAAGCAACAGCCCGTGAACCTCTTCCTGCTCTGTCCAACTAACAAGTGCCGATGAACCATCCCCACTCCGTTCTAACAGCAACTGCCTTTGAATCTATCATCGATCTGTTCCCCTGACATGACCTTTGACCCCATTCCTACTATCTTCACCGAGCAACTCTGTATGAACTAATCCGTATCCTGTTCCTCTAACGACTGCCTTTTAACCCATCACAGCGCTTTTGTTCTCGCAATGGCTTGTGAACCCTTTCACGCTGTATTCCCCTGGCAAAGTCAAATTATTGCATCCCATCTCATTTCTCCTGGCAACAGTCTTTGAACACATATCCACAATGTTTGACTGATAATAACCTACAGACCCATTCAATAAATGTTTTTCTAGAAATTTCTAGGAAACCATCCCCACTCTGTTATGCCATCAACCGTTTTAAACTAATTGCCGCTCTGTTTCCCCAACGACATTCTGTCCACCCATCTCTTCCCGTAGCAACGGCCTGTGACTCTCCACTTCCAGTTTTCCTAGCAAATGCCTGCTAAACCATCTCCACTGTCTAAATTAACGAAACCTTGTGAACATATCTTCATTCCTTTCTACTTGCAAGAGACTGGGAATCCATCACTGGTCTATTGCAACAGCAGCATACTGAGCCTGCACTTCTACTCTGTCTTCCTAACAACTGCCTGTCAGTCAATTCCCACAAAGTTCCCCTGGCAACGACATGCAAAATCCGTTATAGCTCTTCTCCCCTCGCAACGTCCTGTGACCAAATCACTGCTCTGTTCTCCAAGCAATAGCCTGTGAACCTATCCCTGCGCTGTTCAACTCACTTTTGCCAGTGAACCATCCCCACTCCGTTCCAACAGTAAACGCCATTGAATATATCCTCAATGTATTCCCCTAATAACGGCTTCTGACCCCTTTCCGACTGTCTTCACTGAGCAACTGGGTGTGAACTAATTCATACTTCTGTTCACCTATCGACTGCCTGTTAACGTATCACAACACTTTTCTTCTATCAGTCGCTTGTGAACCAACTTCCACTCTATTCCGTGACAACGTCCGATGAAACCATTCTCGCTCTTTCTTCAGGCAACAGCGTTTGAATACATATCCACATTGCTTCCCCAGTAATAACCTATGGACGTATTCAATCACTGTTCTCGTAGGAACGGCCTGTGAACCTATCCCAACGCTGTTCTGCCATCAACTATCTTTGAAAGCATTCCCATTCTGTTGCCCCAACAACGGTCTGTGAACCCATTTGAATCTGTTCCCTTCGCAACAGCCATTGACTCTCCGCCACCTGTTTTCCTAGGAAATGCCAGTGAAACTATCCCCAATTTCTAAACTAGTGGAAACCTGTTAACATATTAATAATCTTGCAAGAGACTGAATCCATCGCTGCTCTATTGCAATAACAGCAGCCTGTGACTACGCTCCTACACTGTTTTCCAAACAACTGCCTGTCAACGAATTCCTAACATGCTCGCCAGGAACGGCCTGCGAAATCCATCGTAATTCTGTTACTCGAGCAACTTCCTGTGATCAAGTCGCCGCTCTGCTTTCCAAACAACAGCCTATGAACCTATCCCTGCTCTGTTCAACAAAATTTTGCCAGTGAACTATCCCCACTTCGTTCCCAAAGCAACGGATTTATAATCTATCTTCACTCTGTTTTACGAACAATTGCCTGGGACCCCATTCCCACTGTCTTCACCAAACAAGTGTGTATGAACCAACCTCTACTCTGTTCCCCTAACGACTGCCTGTTAACCCATCACAACACTTCGCTTCTACCAATGGCGTGTGAACCCAGCCCCACTATGTTTCCCAAACAAAAGCATATGTCTCCATCCTCATTCTATTCTTCTGACAACTGCTTGATAACGTATCAACTCTGGTCTCCTTGCAACAGCCTGTGAACCCATATCCACAACGTTTCCCTCGTATAGTCCTATGAACCAATTCCCACTCTGTTTGCATAGCAACAGTCTGTGAACCCATTCACATTCTGTTCACAATATCCTCACTATGATCTGATAGCAATGCTCTGTGAACATATCCCCACGCTGGCAGCAGGCTGTGACACCATCCTGTTCACTTATCAATGGACTATTAACCCACCCACGCTGTCTCATACAATCAATGACCTATGAACACATCCGCTCTGTTCTTGCAACTTCGTGTGAACCAACCTCCACACAGCTCGCATTCCCACTTTTCTCTGCGTGAAACTATCTCCATTCCGATCCCCGAACAATGGCATCGAAAACAAATCCCACTTTGTTCAAACCTTCCCAATTCTCCTCTTCTCTCAACGGCCTATGAACTCATCACTGTTTTCCACCATTAGCAACAGTCCACGAGCAACCCATCCCCAGACAGTTCTCGTAGCAACAGCCCGTAATTCCATCCCCAGTCTGTTTCCCAAGAAACAGCATTTGAACCCATTTCCATTCTGTTCCATGAGCAACGGCCTGTGAACATATCCGCATTCTGTTCTCATCATGACATCCTGTGATATCTTCCGTAGTCTACACTGCTAGCAACGGCCTGTGAACCCTTCCAAAAACTGTCTGTAAACCCATCCACACATCGTTCTTCCAGCAAATCTTTCTAAAATCATCCTCACTCTGTTCCCTCACAGCAGTCTGTGAACCCATTATCACTGTTTTCCGCAGTATCAGAATGTGTACCCATCCTTACTCCCTTGTGCTGTCAGCAGCCTGTGTCCACTTCAACACTGTTTTCTTAGCAATAGCATGTGACCCATCTGCACTCTGCACCCGGAGCAAACGGCCTATGAACCCAACCCCATTCTGTTCTTCGAGTAACGGAATGTAAAGCCAGCTCAGCCTATTCCCCCAGCAATGGCCTGTGAACCCAACCCCACTCTGCTCACCAAGCGACGAACTGTGAACCTTTTCTCGCGATGTTATTTCAGCAAAATCCCTTGAACGCATTCACATTCTGTTTGCCCAGCAACATCCTGTGAACACAACCTCACTCAGTTCTCGAGACAGTGGGCTGTGAACCAATCCACACTGTTTTCTCCTCACAAAAAATTGTGACAGCATTGGCACTCAGTTCTTCCAGAAACGCACTGTGAAAACCAGTCCCAATCTGTTATTCTCACAACAAACTAAGCCAATCCCAAATCTTTTCCCAAAGCAATGTGTGTAAATCAATCTCCACACTGTTTCCCAAACAACGACCTGTTACCCGATCTAAACTCCGTTTTCCAAGCAACGGCCTGTGAACCCAGAAATGCCCAGAAAAACCATCCGCACACTTTTGCCCGAGCAACCGCCTATGAACCCATTCCACTCTGTTCACACAGCAATAGCCTCTGAGCCCATTCTCACTCTGCTCCCGTAACAATGATCTAAGAACACATGCCCATTCTGTGCTCCTCGAAACGTTCTGTGAACTTATCCCCACTTTAGTCTCCTTACAATGGCGTTTGAACCGTTCCCCACTTTGTTCTCCTCGATACAGCCTGTGAATCTTTGTTCACTCTGTTCACGTAACAATGGCCTGTGAACCCATCACCAACAAAGGAAACACAAGCTTGAGTCGTCGGGAGAGTGAGATTTGGACATAGAGGGAGAGAATGGAGGAGCGGGTGAACGAGAATAGAAAAGGATGCATAAAACCAGAGGTGAGAGTAAGGACAGACCGACTTAAAACCAACACCTGGGCTCGGGACTCGGTCACCTCCCCTTCCGTGAGGATTAGAACTAGGGTTTGCGTGTGACATTCTCCAGATAAGCTTCTTTAAGACGAAAGACAAACAACAACGTTATTCACTTTGCCGCTTAGCGCTTTCTAATAAACATATTTATTATTTACTGATACAGTCAAATGAGATGTGCCTTTTCTCACCGACCCCTCAGTTGAGAGAAGCATTTAAATCTAGTTGTGTAACCCGCTGTGGGATTGGGAATAGACAATCCAGTACTACTCTCATTCCGTTAATGTACCATCATCTTGCTTCATCGCTGAAACATTGGACTGAAATGAGAAAATCTCAGTTGGAGTGATTAATGAGTGAATTTGATTGATTGGTGAAGTTGAGTAAAGGGGTATTTCAGCACGTTCTTCAGCTGCTGTCTGAACTTCGTCTGGGTTACGGCATAAATTGCGGTGTTTGTGCAGCAACTGAGGAGCTGCAGCATGAAGCCTAATTCCATCACGTAGTGCTGGATATACACAAATGTATACCCAGACTCATACATTCGGCCGCATATAGAATCGACCATGAAGGTGAACCATAACAGAATGAAATTGGCAGAGATCACAAACAGTAAAATGATGGATTTCTTTCGATTTTTCATTTCTGTGTCAAATTGAGCACCCCCATTCGTGTGACACCGGAGTCTCTTGCGGGCTGTGCTGGTCACCAAAATTTGTCTGACTGTGAATACATTGAGAAGCAGAATCAGAAGAAATGCTAGAACCGGTGTTAGAATGTATTGGAGGAACTCCAATGTGGTCCAGAAAGGAGATAATCGAACATCCATTGTTATGTAACAAAACCAGTGAATGCCCGATCGCCAATATTCATCCGTGAACATAAAATACCAGAAAATGTTCTTTAAACAGCTGAGCACAGTCACTGTTCCAAGAACAACAGCCGCCACTTTCTCACTGCAGTATCTGCTTTTCAGCTTCTGGCAACAAATTACCACAAATCGATCAAAGGTGAAAGTAACAGTGAACCAGACAGAACAGTCAGTGGCTGCATAAAGCAGAACGGCGTGGATATTACACACGGGACTGTCCCACAGGAAATAAAAGTGTTCCCAATAAATAATGGGAATGTGTCTCCATATCAGGTCGAGGATAATAACAAGTAGATCCGCTACTGCCATAGCCACCAGGTAACGTCTGACACACAGAGACAATCCACAATCTTTGTAAAGCAGGACGTAGATCGTCACGGTGTTAACTGTGAGGAAGGAAAATAAACAAATTATGCATTCGTCTGGAGGGAAACGTACAAGTTTGATTGAGGACTGAGTGAGATTTTCATAAGAGTCACTGTATTCAGAGATGTATTGAAATAATTGGAGCAGAAACAAATATGAGGTAAACCAGAAGAAACCCTTCAACACTAAATATATAGCCACACGTCCAAAAGGCAGATGGTTTCGAGAAAATTCTCATACAGGCAACCGCTCGAGAGCAGACACAGGTCACTTCTTTACACAAAGTCAGAGGGTGAAAATGTTGCTGTCCTCAACTATTCTATTCTGCTTCCTTGAAGGCAAAGAAAAGTTGAACATTTCTGCCTTTTCGTCTGAATTGTAGTTGATCCATTCAGGTTCAGAAAGTTCCGGACAAAGTCGGGTTCAGAATGTTACGGGCAATGTCGGGTACAGAATGTTTTGGCTAATTTCGGGTACAGAATGTTCCGGAGAATGTCACGAACGGAATGTTCTGTGGAATGTCAGATACATAATGATCTGTGCATTATCAGGAAATATATTTTTCAGGACATGTCGGATGCAGAATTTTCCAGGTAATGTCAGGTCTAGAATGTTCTGGTCAAATTCGGGTAAAGAATGTTCAGGGGAATGTCACACACAGAGTGTGTGGGAGATTGTCAGGTACGGAATATTCTGGGGAATGTCTTGCACTGGTGAATATCAGGTACATAAAGTTCTGGGGAACGTCAAGTGAAGGATGTTTTGGGCAATGCCAGGTACAGAACATTCCCATAATGTCGCATATAGAATGTTCAGCTGTGGAGCGTTCTGGCGAATGCCAGTTACAGAATATTCTTTTGATTTTCTGTACAGAATTTTCCGGGGAATGTTAGGTACAGAATGATCTAGGGAATGTCATGTTATGAATGTTCTGGGAAAGTCAGGTTTGTGGTAATGTCAGGATCAGAATATTCTGAGCAATGGCAGGAAAATAATTTTCCAGGCAATGTCAGGTGCAAAATGTTCCGGAGAATGCCATTCACTGAATTTGCTGGGGAATATCAGGTTCAGAATATTCTGGGCAATGTCATTTACAAAATTTTCTGTCAGGTACAGAAAGTTGCAGTGCAGAATTTTCTGGTGAAATGTAAGATGCAGATTGTTCCAGCAAAAGCTGGGTACACAATGTTCTGGCAATGTCATGGACACAAAAATCTGGGAATGACCGGAATAAAAACGTCTGTCGAATACCAGATACAGCACATTCCCGGCAATGTGGGGTCCAGAAAGTTCCAGAGAATGTCAGGTACAGAATGTACTGGGAATATTAGGGATAGAATGTTCTCGAGAATATCAGGTATAGAATATCCTGGGGAATGTCAGGTACAGAATCATCTGGGGAATGTCACAGACAGCATCATGTTGGGAATGTCAGGTATGTAATGTTCTGGGCGATGCAGTACACTAAACTGTCGAGGAACAATCAGTCAGGTGATGAAAGTTCTCAGGAAAATCATGTACATAATGTCCTGGGAACATCAGGGACACTATGTCCCACGCAATGTCGCGTAGAGATTGTTCCCGTGAGTGGACTGTAATAAATATTCTTGTAAAGCCAGGAAAAAAAAATCAGAGGAATGACAGAATGTTCTAGGGAATATTAGGTACAGAATGTTTTGGGGATTGTCGGGTGTAGTCTGTTCTGGCAATGTCAGATACAGCATGTACCAGGTATATCAGGTAAATAATGTTCTCGGAAATGTCAATTACAAAATGATGTGTGGAATGCCATGTAATGATTGCTCCAGGAAAGTCAGGTAAGAATGTTCTGCGTAATATCAGGATCTAAATGCTCTGTGCAATGACAGGGACAGAATATTCTGGAGAATGTCATGAACAAAATATTCCAATCAAACTCATATGCAGAATTTTCAAAGGACTATCAGGCACAAAATGTTCCAGGCAATTTCAGGCACAGACATGTTTCGGGTAATGTCAGGTACAGAATGTTCTGGGACAAAGTTAGTGTACAATATTCTTGGCAATACAACACAGAAAGGTACAGCACAGGACAGGCCATTTGGCCCACGATGCTGTGCCTAAGTTTAATCCTAATGTAAAACATAGTAACAACCTGCGCACCCTTCACTCACTCTTATACATGTGCATGTTCAGCAATCGCTTAAATGCCCCCAATGACTCTAGTTCCACCTCCACCGCTGGTAACGCATTCCATGCATTCACAACTCTCTGTGTAAACAACCGACCTCTGATGTCTCCTTTATACCTTCCTCCTAATATCTTCAAACTATGACTTCTCGTACCAGTCAATCCTGCCCTGGGGAAATGTCTCTGGATATTGACTCTATCTATTCCTCTTATCATTTTGTACACCTCGATCAAGTCTCCTCCCTTCCTCCTTCTCTACAGAGAGAAAAGTCCGAGCCTATTCAATCTTTCTTCATAAGGTAAGCCCTCCAGTCCAGGCAGAACTCCTTTGCACCCTCTCCAAAGCCTCTGTATCTTTCCTATAGTAGGGTGACCAGAACAGGACACAATTTTACGAGTGTGGCCTCACCAGGGACTTGTAGACCTGCATGAAAACATTACAGCTCTTAATATCAATCCTCCTGTTCATGAAATACAAAACACCATATGCTTTCTTAACAACCCTATCCACTTGGGTGGCAACTTTGAGGGATCTATGTACTTGCACACCCAGATCCCTGTGTTCTTCCACGCTGCCAAGAATCCTGTCTTTAATCCTATATTCAGCATTCGAGTTCGACCTTCCAAAATGCATCACTTCGCATTTATCTAGGTCGAACTTCATCTGTAATTGCTCAGCCCAGCTCTGCATCCTGTCTATGTCGCACTGCAGCCTGCAGTAGTCCTCTATACTATCGACGACACCTCCAACCTTCGTGTCTTCTGCAAATTTACTAACCCACCCCTCAATCTCCTCATGCAAGTCATTTATAAAAACTACAAAGAGCAGACGCCCAAAAGCAGACCCCTGCGGGACCCCATTCAACACTGTCCTCCAAGCGAAATATTTTCCATCTATGGAATTTTCCATGTTTGGTACACAATGTTGCAGGAAATGTCAGTGACAGAATGTTCTGGAGTATGTCAAGCACTGAATGAGCAGCGGAATATCAGATACTGAATGCTTCCGAAATGTCAGGTTAGATTGTTCTGGGGACGATCAGGAGCAGAACGTTGATAGCAATAAGTGTTTCAGAATGCTGCGGGAAATGTCAGGTACAAATTGTATGGGGAATGACTGGTACAGAATAGTCTGTCGAATTTCAGGTACAGAATAATCCAAGGAATGTCAGGTAAAGAATGATTTGTGAAATGTAGCATAAAGAATGTTCCGGTGTGGAATGTTTTAGGGGATGTCAGGGATAGAATGATCTGGAGAATGTCAGTTACGGAATGATCTGGAGAATGTCCTGTCATGAATGCTCCAGAAAGCCAGGTAAAAATTGTTCTGAAGAATGTCAGGATCAGAATGTTCTGTTCAGATAATCAGGTACAGAATGTTATGGTGAATGTCAGGCACAGAAATTTCTGTGAAACGTCAAGTGCAAATTGTTCCTGCAAAAGCTGGATGCAAAACGTTCTGACAATGTCATGGACAGAAACGTCTGGGGTATACAGGATATAGGAATATCTGCAGAATGTCAGGTACAGCATATTACAAGCAATGCCGGGTCCAGAATGTTCCAGGGAATGTGAGTTGCAGAAAGTTCTGGAAATGTTAGGTAAAAAATATTCTGGAAAATGACAGGTACAGAATCTCCTGGGGCGTGTCAGGTACAGAATATCCTGCGGAATGTCAGGTGAAGACCGTTCTGGGGAATGTCACGGCCACAATTGCCAAGGGAATGTCAAGTACAGAATGTTCTGGGCAAATGTTATTCAACAATGTTCCGGGAAATGTCATGGGCAGAAAATTTTGAGGAATGTCCGTTATAGAAACTTCTGGGGGAGGTTATATAAAGAATGTTTTCGGGAAAGATCAGGTGCAGCGTGTTCCGGACAACGCTGCATCCAGAATGTTCCAGGGAATATCAGGATCAGAATATTTTGGGGAAGGCCATTCACAGAATGATCCGAACAACGTCAATTTCAGAATATTACAGGGAATATCAGTGTAGCATATTCTAGGAAATATCACGAAAATAATTTGCCCGGCGATGTCGGGTACAGCACGTTCTGAGTTTTGGCAGGTAAAGAATCTTCTTGGGAATCTCACGTACTGAATGTTCTTGGGAACGTTAGAGTGTAGAGTATTCTAGAGTAATGTCAGGTACACAATGTTCTGGGGAGTATCAGGTACACAGTGTTCTGGTGAATGTCATTAACAGAATGATCTGAGCAATGTCAACGACAGAATGTTCTGGGAAAAGTCATGTACAGAATTATCCTGGTAATATCAGGTGCATTAATTCCAGGGGAATGTTGAGTGCAGAATGTTTTCGGGAATGTCATGTTCAGAATGTTCTTCGGAATGTCAGGTGCAGAATGTTCTTGGCAATGCTATGAAAAAAAATTCCAACAACGTCGGGCTCAGAATGTTCATGCGAACATCAGGTACATGATGTGCAAGGAATGCCAAGTATGGAATGTTCCAGGGAACAGTGAAATGCCAGGAACATAGGTTTGAATAAAGTCTGTTACGGAATGTTCTGGATAATGTCTGGTGCAGAATTTTCTGGAGAATATCAGGTGCAAAATGTCAGGAACAGAACGTTCTGGTCCATGTCAGGGTCCGTATGTACTGTGGAATGTCAAGTGCAGAATGTTCTGGGAATATCAGGTGCAGAATTTTCAGCCGGATGCTGTGTGCAGTATGTCTTCGGAAATGTCATGTACAGACTGTTCTGGGCATGTCAGGTGCAGGATATTCCTTTGAACGTTACGTACAGAATGTTCTTGGGAGAGTCAGGTACAGAAATGTCTGGGCATAGTTAAGCATGAAACTTTCCGGCAATGTCGGGATTAGAATGTTCATGCGAACTTCAAGTACAGGAAGTACGGGGGAATGTCGGATCCAGAATATTCCCGGGAAATTTTAGGTACAGAATATTACGGGGCATGTCATGTACAGAGTGTTCTGGGGTAATTCGGGAACACAGTGCTCTGGGCAATATAGGGGCCAAAAGATTCTTGGGAATGTTGGGTATGCAATGTTATGAAGAATGTAAGGTACAGAATGTTCCAGGATACTCAGGCACAGATTGATTGGGGAATGTCTGGTACAGAATGTTCTGGTGAACTTCACGGACAGACTGTTCTGGAGATTGTCAGAGACAGAGTGCTCTGTGGAATGTCAAGTGGAGAATGTTGTGGGGCATGTCACGTAAGAATATTCCAGTTCATGTCAAGTACAGAATTGTCAAGGGAATGTCAGGTACAGATTGTTCCGAGCAATTTCGGGCACAGAAGTGACCGGGGAATGTTTGGTATGGAATTTTCCAGGAAATGGTTAGTGCACAATGTTCTGGGAAATGTCATGATCCGAAAAGTCTGAGAAATGTCGGCTACAGAATCTTCTAGGGAAGGTCAGTTAAAGAATGTTGCGAATGTCAGGTGTCGCATATTCCGGACAATATCGCTTCCAGAATGTTCCTGGGAGTGTCAGGCCGAGAATGTACTGAGGAATATCAGGTACAGAATGTTCCAAAAAGTGTCGGTTAAAGATTGTTCAGGGCGATGTCGCGTACAGCACTCTCTGAAGTATGTCAGTTAAAGAATGTTCTTGGGAATGTCATGTACATAATGTTCTTGGGAATATTAGGTATAGAATATTGCACAGCAATAGCAGGTCCAGAAAGTTCTGGGGTATGTACGCTGCAAACGTTCCAGGCAATGTCGGGTACAGAATATTCTAGGTAATGCTGGTACAGAGTGTTCTGGTGAATTTTCCAAGGAATGTCAACCACAGGAATTTCTGGTCAATGTAAGGTACAGAATGCTCTGGCGAATGTCAGGGACATAACGATCCATTGAATACCGTATACAGAATTTTCTGGGGAATATAAGGTATATAAAAATGCAGTGAATACCAGGTACTGAACTTTCTGGGGAATGTAAAGTCCAGAATGTTCTGCGGAAAGTCAGGTACAGTCTATTTCCGGAATATGTTCTGAGCCATGTCATGGACAGTAAGTTTGGGGAATGTCGGCACTAGAAACACCTGGAGAAGGTCAGATAAGGTTTTTTTGGGGGAATGTCAAGTCCACCACGTTCCGAGCAAAGTCGGGTCCAGAATGTTCCGGGTAATGCAGGTACAGAATGATCAGGGGAATGTCGCATGCAGAATGTTCTGGAGAATTTCAGGTTGAGAATGTTCTAGCCAATATCGGGGACGGCAATGTTGGGTCCAGAAATTTCCGGAGAATGTCAGGTACAGAATGTTCCCTGGAAGTTTGGTTTGGAATGTTCTGGGTAATATCGGGGAGAAAAAATTCCGAGAAATGTCGGACATAGGATGCACTGTGAACTGTCAGGTACTAAATGTTCCGGGGAATGACAGGTGCAAGCTTTTCTGGAAAATGTCTGGTATGAATGGTCTGTGGAATGGCAGGTACAGAATTTCCCGAGCAATGACGGGTGCAGAATGTTCTGAAAAATGTTAGTTACAGATGCTTTGGAGAATTTCAAGTGGGGAATGTGTATGAGACTGTTTGGTGCAGATCGTTCCGTGAAAGTCAGGTACAGATTGTTCTGAGGAATATCAGATATAGAATGTTTCATGGAATGACACCTATAGACTTTTCTGGAGAATGTTAGATACGAAATGTTCTGGGTAATTTCAGGTAATGAATGCTCTGAGGAATGTCAAATACAGAATGTTCCAGGAATGTCAGGTTTTGAATATTCTGAGGAATGTCATGTACAAAACCTTCAAAGCAATGGCGGGTACAGAGCATTCAGCAAATGTCAGTTATAGAATGCTCTGGGTAAAGTTCAGAGGGATGTTCAGAGGGACGTCATTTACAGAAAGTTCCGGTAATGTTCTGGGGAATGCCAGGTATAGGATACTCCAGGAATGTCAGCCGAAGACGTTTCTGGGGAATGTCATGAACACAATGCTCTGGCGAATGTCAGGTAGAGAACGTTCCACGGAATGTCACGTACACATTCATTTTTGTGCACAATTGAGTATACAATTTTCTGGACAATGTCTGAGACAGAACATTCTGTGGAATGTTGTCATCCATATCGTTAGAAGAATTTCGATGACAAATGTTCCTGGCAATGATAGGTACAAAATCTTCTGGGGGAATCTCGGTACAGAATGATCTAGGGAATGTCAGTAACAGAATATTGCAGGGAATGTCGCTTACAGAATGATTCAGCGAATGTTGGGTTGGAATGTAGCGTTGATTTTTAAGTATTGAGTGTCCCTGCGAACTTTGGGAATAGCAAGTTTCTTTAAAAGTTGGGTATAGAGCGTTCCAGGGAACGTCGGTTACAGAACGTTGCAGGAAATGTTGGATTTCGAACATTTTGAGGAATGTTGAGTACAGAATGTTCCAGCCACCGACTGGTGAAGTGTTCTGGGCAATGTAAGGGTGTACAAAATATTGGGGGGAATGTGGGTTACGCAACATTCCGGGTAATGTTGAGTATCAAGTGCGCCGGGGAAATTCAGCTTGAGAATGTCTCGGAGAATATTGGTTGTAGAAAGCTCTGAGAAATGTCAGGTGTGGAATGTCAGGGATAGCATGTTCTCAGGAACGTCGGTTAATGAATGTTCTAGGGACTGTAGCTAACAGAATGTTCCAAGGACGATTGTATCAATTATTCTTGGGAATGTCAGTTGCAGAATGTTCTGGGGAATGTTAGGTACAGAAGGTCCTGGGCAATTTAGGATACTGAACCCTTCAGGGAATGTCGGGTGGAGAAAATTCTAGGCAATTACATGCGAACAATAAGACCATAAGACCATGAGACATAGGAGTGGAAGTAAGGCCATTCGGCCCATCGAGTCCACTTCGCCATCAATCATGGCTGATGGGCGTTTCAACTGCACTTACTCGCATTCTCCCCGTAGCCCTTAATTACTCGAGACAACAAGAATTTATCAATCTCTGCCTTGAAAACAATTAGCATCCTGGCCTTCACTGCACTCTGCGGCAATGACTTCCACAGGCCCACCACTCTCTAGCTGAAGAAAAATCTCCGAATTTCTGTTCTGAATTGACCCCCTCTAATTTTAAGGCTGTGCCCACGGGTACTAGTCTCCTCACCTAACGGAAACAATTTCCTAGCATCTACCCTTTCCAGCCATGTATTATCTTGTTCGTCTCTATTAAGTCTCCCCTTAATCTTCTAAACTCCAATGAATACAATCCCAGGATCCTCAGCCGTTCACATATGTTAGACCAACCATTCCAGGGATCATCCGTGTGAATCTCCACTGGAGAGGTTCCAGTGCCAGTATGTCCTTTCTGAGGTGTGGGAACCAAAACTGGACACAGTACTCCAAATGGGGCC
This sequence comes from Chiloscyllium punctatum, assembly GCF_047496795.1. NCBI lineage: Eukaryota > Metazoa > Chordata > Chondrichthyes > Orectolobiformes > Hemiscylliidae > Chiloscyllium > Chiloscyllium punctatum. The sequence continues at coordinate 34,459,664 of NC_092771.1, read as the reverse complement.
TAACCAGAGCTTTATAAAGTCCCAGTAGCACGACGTTGCTTTTATATTGCCACCCTCTTGAGATAAGTGACAACATTGCATTCGCTTTCTTAATCACGGACTCAACCTGCATGTTGACCTTTAGAGAATCCTCGACTAGCTTTCCCAGATCCCTTTGTACTTTGGCTTTACGAATTTTCTCACCGTTTAGAAGGTAATCTCTGCTTTTATGCTTTTTGCCAAACTGCAAGACCTCGCATTTGTTCACGTTGAATTCCATCAGCCATTTCCTGGACCACTCTCCGAAACTGTCTAGATTCTTCTGTAGCCTCCCCACGTCCTCAGTACTACCTGCCTGTCCACCTAACTTGGTATCATCTGCAAACTTTGCCAGAATTGCCCCAGTCCCGTCATCCTCATCATTAATATATAAGGCGAACAGTTGTGGCACCAACACTGAACCCTGCGGGACACCGCTCGTCACCGGCTGCCATTCTGAAAAATAACCTTTTTTTCCCAACTCGCTGCCTTCTGTCAGACAGCCAATCCTCAATCCATCCCAGTAGCTCACCTCGAACACCATGGGCCTTCACCTTGCTCAGCAGCCTCCCGTGTGGCACGTTATCAAAGGCCTTTTGGAAGACTAGATAGACCACATCCACTGGGTTTCCCTGGTCTAACCTACTTGTCACCTCTTCAAAGAATTAAATGTCTGAGGAAGGCTTATATTCAATGTTCTGGGCAATGTCAGGAACAGAAAATACTGAAAAATGTCGGGAATAGAATATTCTGTGGAATTTAAGCTACGTATTTTTCAAAAAATGCCATTGACAGAATGTACTGGGCGATGTTAGAAACAGCATGTTCTGGGGACAGTTAGGAATAGAATGTTCCTGGAAATTCAGGTACAGAATCTTTTGGGGAATGTTGCGTCCAAAATGTTCTCAGCAAAGTCTGGTATGGAATGTTCTGGGAAATATCGTGTACTGACATTCACAACAATATCGTGTACCCAATAATCAAAGCAATGTCAGGAGCAAGTTATGAACGTTCTGAGAAATGTCGAGTGAAGAACGTTCAGGGAATTGTCGGGTACAGAAGATTCCAGTGGATGTCGGGTGTGGATAGTTCCAGGGAATGTTGGGTACAGACAGTTTCTGGCAATGTCCAGTATAGAATATGTCGGGGAGTGTCTAGCATTGAAGATCCATGTGAGTGCAGATTGCATAATATTCCAGGGACTGTCGGGTACAGAATCTTCTGAGGAGCTTTGGTTGTAGAATGCAATAGAACCATTAAGAACTCACATCATTAAGGCATTTCTCTCCTTTATGCTTGGGGAGACCCACGCAGCCTCACGTTGGGTATGGTAAAACCAAGGTAAAAACAAGGACTTCAGATCCTGGAAACTAGAATCTAGATTAGAGTGGTGCTGGAAAAGCACAGCAGGTCAGGCAGCATCCGAGGAGCAGGAAAATCGACGTTTCGGGCAAGAGGACTTCATCGATTTTCCTGCTCCTCGAATATTGCCTGACCTGCTGCGATTTACCAGCACCACTCTCACCCAGACTCACGGCGGGTATGTGTCCTCAAAATCATCTCTACGGATACTTTATACACCAGTGCAGTAAGACTTAGCAATTCCGTGATCATTTGAGCAAAAGCGCCCCCACTTCCTTTTCAGTTTTGTACAAAACCACCAGCTGTCAAATGTTCTCTATATTCAATTCTGAACATCGATCACTTTGTCACTCTATCTCTCTAATGTCATTAAACTATATCAATTTCCCACAATGTATGCACTGAGTTCCTCAATCACTGCTCCATTATCAACTTTATTCTTTTTTGGAGCGTTTAGGAAACTGTCTGAGATCGTCATAGACATGATTCAGGCCTGATAGGGATTATTTCTGAAGCCCCAACACAATTATTGGGTATATCTTGGCCCACCGGCAAGACAGACGCAACATTGGTGAGGCACCGTGTTACACAGTCAGGAAATATGCTCGACTGGAATTATGGACATAGATTCCTGAACTCGGGAAGTGGTTGTAAGTTAGCTCGTTGAGCTGGGAGGTTTCCTTTCAGGTGCTTCATCACCGTGCTAGTTAACATCATTAGTGTGCCTCCCGTAAATCCCTGGCATTCTGTCTCACTTTCTAACTAATTGTCCTGGTTGTTTAAGGTATGTGATATCATTTCCGATTCTTTTCCTCAGACGGTGTTAAATGGTGTCACATTGACATGTGTTTTGATAAAGTGCCGCTTAGAATGCCAGGCTTCTAGGAATTCCCGTGCCTGCCTCTGTTTAGACTGTTCTGGGATGGACGTCTTGTCCGAGGAAAAGTGGTGCCCTCATTTGTCTGTATGCATGGATACTCGTGATAGTGAATCATGTCTTTTAGTGCCTGGTTTGCGTTCATGTAACCTGTTGACTGATTTTCTGCCTGTCTATGACGAAGTGTTTGCAATCCTGGCAGGGTATGATGTCAATAACATTTGTTTTGCTGCAGACCCCTGTTCACAGACTAACCACACACACCGACCAGATATCTAACGACAGGAATAATCATCCCAATATGTAAAATAGCAGCGAAATCATGACATTATTGAAACGGCCACAAGATGTTGCAACACGCAGGAACTACGAACTGCAGAAGATAAATATCAGAACCGCACATTCAAGCCCAGCAGGTATTCGATAAACACAGGCCGCCGATTCTTAAATAACAAACCCAAACAAGTCGAAACAACAACACAAGAAACTCGAGCTGTACGACCATACATTAAATACATCTTGGAGACGATTAACAGACTACCCCGACCTCTGGGCATCATGATCACTCACAAACTTACCAACAGAAAAAGCTACTGATGAACATAAAGGACCATTTATGAAAAGCTAACAATGCGAGTGTAATCAACAAAATACCTTGCAAGGACTGTATCAAATGCTGCATTGGACAGACATGCAGAAAATTATCCACCAGGACTCAGGAACAAGAGTCAGCCACCAAAAGACATAACCCAACATCATCAGTGTTCATACATACAGGCGAAGAAAAATACCACTTCGGTTGGGACAACGCATCCAATGGGTACGAAAATTCCTAGATGGCAGGCATTCAAAACGGAACTTTATACATAAAGACATCTATTTGTAACCCATTTTCCCACTTGTGAAAAAGCCCAGAAATGATGACACACACCTTAATAGACAAGAGGCACAAATGGAAAGCGGGACACCAGCGCCTCACCAGTTGCTGACTGATGATGTTACTTCGCATGTCTACGAAACGTCTGAAAATTAGTCTGTTAGCTCAGCGAACAAACATGCAGCTGGAACTTCAACCTGAGCTACAAATATTCTCAAAAATCGCAAACTCGTGACATCTCATGTGATAACAACAATGATGATCAAAGATAACGCCTGAAAATGGACGTCTTCTTCTCCTCACACTATTTTCGGTAATAACACAGTTTCCGTCGATGTTGAAAACAAATCGGAGGAGGCACTGAGGGTGAGAAGGACACGGAATGTACTCTGAGTGTGCTACTTCAATATCCATCACGAAGAGTGTTTCCACAGGCCCAATGCTAACTGATCAAGGCCAGGTCTTCAATACAAAGCAGCCAGATTGTGGGAAGTGAGAGTTATACTATAGTATAGTATCCCTACAGTGTGGAAACAGCCAAACCAGTCCACAGCAACCCTCCAAAAATCATCCCACCCATACCTGTTCCTCATTACTCTACGTTTATCCCTGACTAATGCCCCAATGCTACACATCACTTAGCACTTTGGGCAATTTAGCATGGGCAATTCACCCGAACCGCACATCTTTGGATTGTGGGAGGAAAACATCACAGACATGGGGAGAATGTGCAAACGCCACACAGACATTCGCTCGAGGCTGGAATGGAACTTGGGTCGTGTCGCTTTGAGGCAACACTGCTAACCACTGAGCCACCGAGCCCCCTCCCAACCTGCTGAACCGTGGTGAACCAGCAAGAGGCATCATTCTCAACAAACTACTTTTCACAGATCTACCTCTCCCTAAGAGTATGCGTTGGAGCAATTAGTGCACAATTCCTGGTGGAGGAAAGGTCTCAACCTCATATTGAAGATACCAGCCACTGTGTTATGTGGCATCGCCCTCGGCGAAGTTGGACAGACTTCTTAAAAACCAACCAAATGTAAACTTTCATTCATGAGGCACTGTGGGCTATCACCAGCTTCAGCAACAATGTCTTTCCCTCTGTTATAGAGTTAGACGTGGGCTGTTCGCTGTTTGTTCAAAATCTTCAGCACCATTCACCAATTCACCAATAATTATTCAGAACATGAAGAGATTTAAACAGGGACGGAACTATGCCATTTAACCACTCCAGGCTGTTTCTCAGCAAATTTGGGCAGATCGTTTTCAGCTCTCATGTCTGTTACACTTTAAATGGACGGGAACATTCAGCCTTTCAAAGGCACTCCACACGAGAACGAGGAGGACTTTTCACTGAGCCATAGACAGGGAGAAATAAGGGATATATTAGACTTAATTAGCTTGACAGAAGGTACAGAATGCAGTCACACATTGACCATTGCTCTATCCTCAAGTATTTGCAACCTACTTGAAGTATTTAGGTGAATAGAACAAATGTATTCTAACTAAATTTATCATCAACACTAAATCACGCAGGAAACTATGGATCAAGAGGAGGAAGAAAACTTCTGAATGGACAGGCAATTGATAACAATTTAGCTGATGGAACATACGTGTGTAATTGTAGACTTTGTAGTTTTAAGAAGAACACAAGGCTGTATGTTACATAAATGGAGATCGATTACAGGATTTGCAGATACAATATATATACTCGGGCTCACTTTGACTCGTTCAGCCAAGAGAAATGGTGTTTGATCTCACTAATGGTCTGCTCCCTGATGTTTCCAGTGGTCCAATTGCACTCAGTACACACAGGATACGTTGATGAGGATAGTTAGTGATGGGGACTGGTGACAGGGGTGGTGTTTTACCTTGTGCATCAAGGGACCAGCATTTGTCCGAGATGCCTTCTTTTCTTTCCACGTGGAGCCACAGAACGATGGAAAATTCTCAAACCAGCTCAGAGAACCAGCTCGGATACTGTAAACACGGACCAGATATCTGTCCAGCACCACGAGTTATGCAGACTAAAAGAGTGTATTCATCCATAAACTTGAGCCAGATATCTGTCTTACACAACGGGATATGTAGACCACAACAGTACAACTATTCTGAATGCATCACTTCGGAATATTTTGGGATGAATTTCATTGCACTTTCTATAAGTTTCAAGGTTTCGTGATGTACTCTTCCTAATTATTCTGAAAATGTATTGTAAATTCATGAAACAAACTCAATGGCAACATATAGGACAGCAATGGGCATTTTCGTCTCCTTCATTTAATATCTCAGGGACAGCATTGCAAGGAATATGACAACACTGCTCTGAGTCTGGAAAGACAGTTTTTGAAAAGGAAACAGCCGTGATTGTCCTAAAGAAGCCGGATCTCCTCTTCTCCGTCTGTTCTTTCTCTTTCTCTATTTTAGCCTGTTTCATGCAGTGTTTTTTGTCCCAATTTTTTTTAACTTTTTCAGTTTACTGCGACGGGAATGGAGGAGCTGAGTCCCAGACTGGAGGCTGGTGCTGGGAGGAGAGGACTGGAAATTAAAAACGTCATCTGCAGATAGGGCTTGGTTCAGTCTGGAGAGTAGGTCCGTTCCAGAATGGAAACTGGCGCCGGTATGGTTTGGAGATTGAGCACGATGCAGTCTGGAGACTCGGTACTATCACCGAAAGGGAAGAAAGACCTGCAAATCGAGTCTGGTCTTTTTCACTTTTATTCTTCTGCTGGACACATGTTTTTTTTTCAGGTTTGCACCAAACACTTAAGTATCTGTAACGAGATATCCTGTAGCTAAAATTGAGTCAGTATTGAGGACATTGCAAACTTTTAACTGCTATCATTCGAGTGAAAATGACAGTAAAACAACTTAAATTCAAACGAGAGGGAGTCAACGTCTTTCCTATCAATTACAAGCAAAACAGCTTCTTGTGCAGTGCCGTAGGATGTCCAGCAAATGATGGTATTACATCACTTTGAACATGAGGGAGCGAACATAAAAAGGCGAGGAGGGGCAGTTTGTAATTTTTATTTGAATGGATTCCCTCACAAAACAGAATACCACATGTTCAGAGATGCAGATATGCACACATTACTATATTAAAGCACATGCAAACACGGGCAAACAAAGATAAACACTCAAGCAGAAACACATAGCTATATCTAAACATTCGGACACTCAAGCGTGACCTGCCTTTCAATAAGATCATTGCTGATCGCATCGAGGCCGCCCTTTTGTTTTACTTTTAGTAATAAGTCAGTGCCAATGAATGAGCTGATGGCGTGCGAGCACTTTGGGACCAATGACCTTTATTCTATTAGTTTGAAAATAGTTCTGGAAAATGATACGCTTAGGTCAACAAGAAAACGCCATAATGGGGCAATGCCGATTGTGATTGTATTAGGCATGAGCTTTCAACAGATGACTGGAGAAATTCGTGCTCCGGTAAAGGAGCGTCTGGCCAGTGGGTGTCTTTGAAAAGCTAGGTAATGAGAGTTTAGGTACTGCATTTTCCTATTGGAGTGAACAGCAATGCGACCAGGATGGCGGAAAGGACATGACAGGGGATATTGAGTCTCTGGTCAATAGAAAGGGAGGGCTACGTCAGATGTCTTCAGCGGGCATCACGTTAATCCCTTGAGGAGCATCTGGTGTGTAAAAGGACAATTACGAGGAGAATCAGGAGGGAGAAATTGGCATGGGATAGCTTCTGAGTTTGTTTTCTGATCTGCAGAATCTACAGTACTTTCAATTTTTAGTTTGTATCATTGACAGCCATGAGTGCGGTGATGGAGGACTGAAAGACAGCGAAAGTGAAGCATTCTTTTTAAAAACAAAAGCTGTCAGGAAAAGCCAAAGGAATTACAGACCGGTGAGTCTAAAGTTAGAGATGTGCAAGACTTTGAAGGACCCTTGAGAGATTAATACACATTCGGCAATGCAAGGGCTGATTAGAGATGGTCAGCACGGTTTTGTGTGTGCAAAAGCGTGTCCAACAAACTTGATTGAAATTTTGAAGAGTTGACCATAAGGACAGAATAAATTGAAGCAGCATATTTTTTTTCTCTGTGGAAATGACGGATGCCCAACGAAGTTCTGAATTTTAAACCTGCTAATTGGTTTAGATCATAGGTGATCACGGAGAACTTGCCAATTAGATACGAAATTGGCTTGATAGAAGGAGGTAGAGGATGCTGGGACAAATAATGTTGTTCCAACTGACAGCCTGTGACCAGTGGTGTGTTGTAAGGAGAAGACTGCTGTTGTTGGTTATTTTTATAATTGAAGTGGATGAGAACATAGTAATCACTGATAGTATGTTTATACATGGAACCAAATTGGTGTTATCCTGGACAGTGATTTAAAAGGACAATAAGATATTGATCATATGACCATCAGACATAGGAGCGGAAGTAAGGCCATTTGACCCATCGAGTCCACTCCGCCATTCAATCATGGCTGATGGGCATTTCAACTCCACTTACCCGCATTCTGCCCGTTGCCCTTAATTCCTTGTGACATCAAGAATTTATCAATTTCTGCCTTGAAGACATTTAGCGTCCCTCCACCGCACTCTGCGGCAATGAATTCCACAGGCCCACCACTCTTTCGCTGAAGAAATGTCTCCGCATTTCTATTCTGAATTTACCCCCTCCAATTCAAAAGCTGTGTCCACGGGTCCTAGTATCCTCGCCTAACGGAAACAATTTCCTAGTGTCCCCCCTCTATGGACGCTATAGATCAACGAATCTATGGCTGAGAGGTGGCAGATCAATCTTCATGCAGATAAATGCGACGTTTGTGTTTTGTTAGACAAACGAAGCCAACACTTACACAGTTAACGGTAGCACCCTGGGAAGTATTGCCAAACACTTCAGTGCTGCAAGTGTACTGTTCCTTGAAAGTGGCATCACAGATGCACAGAGCAGTAATGAAGGCGATAGAATTACTTAGATTTATCGGTCAATGTACTGATTATCGTAGTTGGGGCATCATGTTGTGGCTGCAATAGAAAACGGTAAGGCCACATTTCGAGTACTCAGTACAATCCCCGTATCCCTGCTATAGGAAGGATTATAGAACAAAAAAAAAGGTACAGCAAAATTCAAAATGTCGTGATGGACACTGGCGATTTTGAGGCATATGCATTGCCTGGGATTTTGTTCCCTTTGCGTTGGAGGCTGAGGGATAACCTTATAGAGTTTTATGAAATCATGAGATGCATGTATAGAATGAATAGCCTAGATATTTTCCACAGGTTGGGTGTGTCAAAAACCAAAGAGTAAACTTTTAAGGTGAGAATGGAAGAGATTTAAAGGGGATCTCAGACGCAGCTATTACTCAAAAAGGGTGGTCTGTAAATGGAACGTGCTGTCAGAGGAAGTGTTGGGAGTGTTGTGCTGGAAAAGCACAGCAGGTCAGGCTGCATCCGAGGAGCAGGAGAATCGACGTTTCTGGCAGAGGCCCTTCATCATGAATGCGTCAGGCCAGATGAGCGGACGTGGGCTGTACAGTGAAAAAGGGACACTGAGATTTTTGGAGAGAGAGGACGAGAATTCTAAGGTAGGCATCCTTGGAGGAGGTTTTGCAGATAGGTTGAAATCAACGAGGACAAAGTGAGGACTGCAGGTGCTGGACATCAGAGTCGGGTGTGTGGTGCTGGAAAAGCACTACAGGTCAGGTAGCATCCGATGAGCTGGAGAATCGACTATTCAGGCAGGAGCTCTTCAGCAGGAATGGCCTGATGAAGGACGCTTGCTCGAAACGTCGATTCTCCTGCTACTCGGCTGCTGCCTGACCTGCTGTGCTTTGGCAGCACCGCACTCTCGACTCTGATCTCCAGCATTTGCAGTCCTCACTTTCTCCCTGTCAAAGGAACTGTTGCAAGTGAGTACAGTCACAACATTTGCAAGAGACTTCGTTGCATTCATGATTAGGAAAGGTTTAGAGGTTCATGTGTAAAAAAGCAGAAAAATATGGTAAATTCAGTTTATGAAACCAGTTGAGCATGGATTCGTTGAGCTGAACGTTTTGTTTGCAGAGTGTATGACCCTAAGATTCTATGACTCTCTAACTAATCTTTAGTCACGAATTCGTTATTGACCTCAACTCATTTCCAGCTCAAAAATCCTGTGTAAATATTGCGAATGATATAGCTCGTCGAACCTTTCAGAAGAGAGTGTTCCTGACTTTAATGTGACGCTGCAAACGACAGCAGCTGCAGAAGCAGAATTATATTCAAGCACAGTCTGTAACTTTTTGGCACGGGATTATCTCTCAGTTCACCATGACCTTCAAACTGATCTGTGGTTTATTGACGAGGGTGAGTGAACATTCCCGGGTAATTAAAAAATGTGTACCTAAAACTTATGCCACCCGTTAAAGCTACAACACTTTACTGCTTACATTCCAAACAGCAGAACTAACATCTGATACAGAGGGCGAAATGATCCGAATAACAAGAGATCAACAGTCCTGTCCTGTCCCATCCAGTAATGAATGGTGTTGGACGGTTATACAACTCACTGGAGGAGAGCACCCAAAGCATCCCTATCCGAAATAGCGTAACACCAGGGGCCGTCAGTGTAAACAGGCAAAGATTTCTTCTCTGCATCGTCAGCCAGCAGTGTTGATCCTGTAATCCACCTCCCCCTCGTCCTGATGTTCCCAGGATCATAGATTCCAGTCTTTGATCCATTCGATTCGCCTCACATAATATCAAGAAACAGCCGGATACAGTAGACACGAGAAAGGCAATGGAGCCTGACACAATCCCTGCAATTGGACTGAAGACTTCTGCTGCACAACAATCCATCCCCCGAGGAAAAGTGGTTCATTCCCGTTTCAACTCTGACATCTACCTGGAAATGTGGAAAATGACTCAGCTATGTCAAGTCATCCCAGAGAAAAATAAGTCCAATCTGAACAATTACCACATCGTCAAGCCCATTAGCAATGGCAAATTGTTGGAAGCTCCTTTGAACAGAAGTGTCCGGCAGCACAGATAATATCGGCTCAGTGTGGTTTCTGATCGGTTCCTCTGGTAGTTGATGTTGTACGAAAATGTTACTGGATTACTAATCCAGAAGATTCAATGCCCTGGCAGCTGCTGGAGATTAATAACAACGAAAAATCGAGATCTAAAATCTGGTGTCAGTCATAGTGACATCTAAGGAAATATCGATTGTAGCCACCAATCTGCTTTCCCAACGTACTTACAGGAAGCAAATTTCCCTTGTTTTCTTGGTCAGGCCAAACTGTGGCTGCAGACGCACAGACATATGATAAAAATCCCAATGGTCTCTGAAACGGAGAAACAAGACACTCAATTGTATCAAAATGTTCCGTCGTTTTAAAGGATTAAACCAAACAGTACACTTTGCACCAGTCTCGTTTTCAGAAAATGCAACCGGAAGCACAGTCCTATCAATGCTGCAGAGACGCCTTTCCTGATATCTTAGGGCTTTTGATAATATTTACAGATCTTTCCAACAGGACGCACAGAAACATCATGAAAGGAAGAGGCGATTCGACTCATTGAGCCACCCCATTACTATTCATGGCTAATTTTCTACACAATGCATTCGTCCCACCAGAATATGCATTTCACTTCATGGATGTAATCACCAGAAATATATAACATCGAAAGGGCAGTAGTCACTTTAGTCTATGGAGTGTTCTCCCTCATTCAATATAATGATGGGTGAAATTCTGTCTTTACAATACACAGCTGCTCTACCCTGATCCCTTCAGTGTATAGAAATCGTTATTTATATTCAATACGTTGGTTTCCACAGCCTTGTGTGGGAGAGAATTCCCAAGTTTAACCAGTCTCTGATTGAAGGCATTTAGTCGAATTTCAATGCGGAGTTTTCTGCCTGCACTTACTATTGTGGATCTTTGCTTTAGACGCCTCAGGCAGAGGAAATATCCCTGCTTCAAATCTGTCTCGCCCTGGCAGAGTTTTATATATTTCACTGAGATCTCTAGTCATGTTTTGATAAAATCCATGCAATAGAGATCCAGTCTATACAAAACTCTGCTCACACAAACTCGTCATCCCAGAGATTCTTCTGGCCGTCCTTCGTTGTGTTCCCTAAGTGTCAGGATTGTCCATTATTGGGAAAGAGACAAAAACTGCACACAATATTGCACCTGTTCGAAATGGGATCTCAACAAGGCCCTGCAGAGGTGCAGTAAGACACTCTCACTCCTGTCCTCAAATCTCACTGAAATGATGTTCAACGCACCATTTATCTTCTGAACTGTTTTCTCCTCTCACAATACTGATTTCAGTGACTGGTGTATCAGGATATCCAGATATTTTTCAACGTTACCCTTATCTACTTGTTGCGTCTATGTACACTGGTCAGCGTGCGAATACCATTGCCAGAATTGTCTTCTGGTTTCAGAACGCACGACTATGCATGGACCACGGAGGTCTGCACAGAAGAAATTAAAACAAAAAACAGTTTAATATAATATAATTCATTATAATTATAATTCTTTATAGATTAAAATTCTTTTTCCAAAAATCACTCTTCGAATTGTAGGCTGCCTTTCTAATTTTCGCACCAAAATCCATAATGTCACGTCTGACCACATTGCTATTCACCTGCCACTTGTTTGATCATTCACTCCACTTGTCCAAATTGCCTGAAAAACTTTTTTTCCTACATCACTCAGTCGCAATCCGACATCGTTTAATGCCATCAGCAGGCTTCGAAATATTGTATTTGATTCCCTCAAGCAAATGGTTGAGATTTATTGGGAGTTACTTGGGCCCAAGCCCCAATTCCCGTGACGTCGTCTCCAGTAAGGGGTACCTTTATTCCCATGCTTCAAGTCGAAGAGCTCCTGTGCTGAAGCTTATGCGCTCTGACCTCTTTTATTTTTTTTTGTCTCCTCCCCCTCTCTTTTCTTTCTTTACCTTATTTACATTGCAGCTTGGGCAGTATCAGCAGTGGTGAGAGTCGGATTTGTGCACACTGAGTGGACTAAGGGCGTGGTTATCGGGAAGTCTCAACCTGGGCCCAGGATGTGAACCTTGAGCTAGACCCAGTGTGGAGGAGAGCAAGTCTCCAGTGCCAACACAGAAACCGACATCAGCACCTGCTATGTTGGCAGAGACGAGGTGGGCGAGACAGGAGCAGCAGCAAAAGAGGTGTGCATACTTCGTTGTTGGTTGGGTCTGGCACTGTCATTGATGAAGCGGCTGGTGGATGGAAATCATGGTAACATCGGTCAGTTGGGGTCAGCAGTAACAGATATGCCTCTGTCATTGGGGGATCGGGCACGGGGGCGACAAGGAGGGAATGTACAGGTATTGGATCAACAGCAAAGACAGCACCTGAGGATTAGCAACATTGATGAAGTGATTGGGTGTGGATCTATCGTCATTGTTGACGAGCTGGCTCTGGACAGATGGACTCTCTTCAAGTTATATCGTTTGTTATTTTCCATATTCTTATATTTTCCACAATGATGCCGCTTTGAAAGCATTTCATCGTATTTTATTGTATATCACCTGTAAAATACATCTGAAAAGAAAATCAAGTTCAACGGCTAAAATGTTCTACCAACTGTTACCTGCCAGCTCTCCCATTCCAAATGAATGTCCATTTATTATCCCCAATTCCATAAGATTTCAATTTGCATACGAGGCTCGGGACTTCATCAAAAATCTTTCTGAAATTCCAATCACGTTGCATACATTGCTTCTGCATAACTTTTCTACGAGTCATTTTCTCAAATATGATACCCATTTCATAAATCGATGTTGACGTAGTCGATGCCCCTTACTTTCAGTCCCAAAACGTTCTCCAGAACCATGCATTTACTAATTTAATTCTATTCCCTATTTCTTGACATACTTATATTTCCTATTCTTACTTGGAAAATTTTATTCTGTTTTGCTTTTATGTTTCCTTCTTTGACGACAGAACGAAAGTAATTGCTTCATACATCCGCCATTTCCCTGCTACAAAGACAACGTTGTATGCAAAGTTGATGCCATGATATTTTAAATTCTGTGTCAGTTTCCCATGTGTGGCTTTGTCAAAAGCCTTACTGTAAAAACACATGAATGACCTCTTTTTTAAAAAAAAATCAATCAAAGTCGTTCGGTATGAATTCCATCTGAAAAGTTCATGTTGACTATTACTAATCAAGCTTTGCCTCTCTGTATGGCGATCAATTTTCTCCCTCCCTACTCTCTCAAATATTTTCCCTCACCTTGAACTGGTCTATCGATGTCTTGTCTTTCTCTGCCATCCTTCCCGTGAAGTGGGACAAAGTTAGTTATTCTGCATTTCCCTACCATCACTTCTGTGGCAAAATTCTAGTGAAACGATGTGTCAGGTGCTTTTCTCCCTTGTCTCCCAGAATCGCCGAAGATACAACTCATCTGGACCTGACAACCAATCTAATTTATACTGGCCAACGCCTCCAATCCCTGTTCGTTTTTTGTATCAAACTGCTCCTGAGCTTCAAAGACCATCTCTCAAATTCTGTACCTGCATCCCCTTACCAAATAAAACAAATGCGAAGCACGCATGTCACAACTTTTCAATTTTCTCCAGTTTCACACACAGGTTGCCCCCTCAGTTTCGAATGTTCCATAATTAGTCTATGGTTATTCTGTTCCTCTAGCTGTTGCAAGATATATGTGATGCTGCATAATCATGCCTGCCTGCAATTTCCCCATAAAACTGTGTTCGTCAGTCCCCTCTGAATGAATGTTCTAAGTTTCACTGTGATCAATTCTCATTTTTTGAAACGTTAGAGCACACATGCAAGTTTACAAGTAAATAATCTTGCCTCTGTCAAGACAGAAAAGAAAGTACTGTTTAGCTTATCTGTAGTTTCTCAGTTTTCAGAAGAAATTGTCCTGCCCAGGCATTCAAAATTCCACGTTTGAACTTCCCTCAATTTATTTTGAATATCAATAGAAGTGTTTGGTCATTTTTCTGCTACTTGCTGGTGTGCATTCTGATTAATTTTGATTTCCATATCAGCTCATTTTTCCTCCTTGGATTGTCCTTACTGTCTCTGAGTCCATGGCTTACCACAGTATCTGGCAAGTTTCTGAGCCACTTCCCTAATATAATGGAATTGTTAACTTATTTTCTGAACGATAATTGAGTGACCTTGCCCTATTGCTGCTGACACTGTGGTTGGTAGATATATATTGTACATGTTACAGTGTTTATTTAGACAAAATGTTTTCTCTATTTCCATTAGTTCTTTTTTCAAGTACTTTTCATTAGATTAGATTACCTACAGTGTGACCAGCTCATTCCAAAGTCAACGTATGTCCGCACTCTGCTCCTGGGTTAAGTGTACCTTAGGAAACTGTTTATGAAACAGCCCGTTGGGATACAGCAGATCGTTTTGCTCAGCACACTGACTCCATGTTTTCAGAGGTTCCACTCTGTGCAGCCTCTGCTTCATTGGCTGTTCATCTTGCAGGCACAGATGCTGCAACTACATTTCCTTTGAACCATTTGGAGTTTGATCACCAAATCCTCAGGTCTCCATGAATGACGGAGGTAGGTGACAGCACAACCTCCAGCAAACCATCTGCAGAACCGCCACTAACTTTTCAAGAACAGGAGACAGCCAGAAGCCCCTCAGCTTCAAGTACTATGAACCAGGCTAGACGCCCTCATAATATTTCAAGAAGGTCGCCTGGACCCGATTGAATCCGTATTTTAAACGTAGACATCAATTGGCTGTTCAGGATTTGTTGTGACTGGTAAAACCACTCGACGTTAAGCGAAATAGAATCTATTTAGACATTCCAGTTAAAACCCAAACAAAGGAAAGAGCAATTTACAACAACTTTTATACTGGAACACGTACACAAAAATTGATATAGTACCTTCTACTAATTAACAGTTCGAACAAAATAACATCGCATAAACATACCCCTTGATGAAACAGTAATTTCAAAAAACACAGACTCTTACATGCAGTTCTCCAATCCAGGAAGAAACAACTTAAAGAGATATGTCAGAGTCAATTGCAGCTAAAGATCATGTGTTGAAGATTCGAAACCTTCTGCAACTGCAAGCAGCTTCTGAATATTTCATCTAAAGCAAAACTAGAAAACTTGGTCAGTGAGAGCTGACCACTGCTCTTGCAATGTTACCACCGTTTCAATAAAGGTTTCAGGCTTCCTAAGTTATTTCCTTATTCTGTTTTCAGACGACAGGCCAGCACCTGTGTCTTTATGACCTCTATTTTTAAAAAAGCAGCAGAAAATGACACTTATAAAGTGACAGCATAATCACACCTCCCGTTTGACAAAAAGGACCATCAATCCAAAGATGTGCAGGTCAGGTGAATTGGCCATGCTAAATTGGCCGTAGTGTTAGGTAAGGGTTAGATGTAGATGTACATGTAGGGGTATGGGTGGGTTACGCTTCGGCGGGGCGGTGTGGACTTGTTGGGCCGAAGGGCCTGTTTCCACACTGTAAGTAATCTAATCTAATCTAATCTAATCTAATATACAAATATGGTTTTATTTTAAACCCCTTAATCTTCCTCTGTTATATACTACAATACATATATAGCACATTAAGTCCAAACATGCAAACATTCACAATTACGTTCTATTTAAATCATTTTATTCCTGCCACAGAACGCCTCTGGATTTATTCATGCAAGTCTGAACAAAGCGTCAGCAATTACGTTTTGTCGTCCTGTCACCTGTAGAATTTTCAAATTGAATGGTGGAAATAATAATTACTATCGAAACAGACTAGAACTTCTTCTAATTAAATTTCATTCAAACATTTAAAGTATTATAATCAGTTTATACCTCTTTATTGTCTCAGACACGATATCGGCAATTGATATGTTGAAATCAATTCACGCCAACAACAAGTGTATGACATCGGTTGTGGAATATTTCTGTTGACGATTTCAACCTCACTTTACATAATACAGCGCTTCTTCCCTCTCGAATAGTCCTTCTGAATGACACATCTTATCATGTCTCAGCCTCAACGATGTACATGCTTCGATATCTCTTAATACTGTGACCTCTTTTCCTGGTACTCCCCTCCTATGCATGTAAACCTTTCTTTTGCAAGTATTTGTTTTAAGAAGATCTCGCACATTCTTCTCAGTCCCTCACCGAGGCCTAACTTTCTTTTGTGAACCAGCTCATTATCATAAGCCATTAGTCATTAACGTTCCCGTGCACCTGGATTATCATGACCTCAGGAAGTGCATTTTGAACTCCTTCAAAGCAAGAATCTCCCTATGATTGTCATACACTGGATCTATTTTTGATGTGCTTGTCAACCTAACAGAATTACTTTGTTTGATCTTTACAAACTCAGTGTAGATTTTACGGGGTCCCTCTTTAGATTCCTGAAAAGTTGTCTGTACGCTTCTGGCACAAGCTCACTTGCGCTTGAGATGGCTCTCTTCACCTCTCATTCCATCCCAGATACATCCTCTGATAGTGACGTAAATGGATCACTCCCTCAACCTATCAGCAAGGTTTGGATCAAACAATTCAATGGCCACTTCATTTGTTTGGCTAGTTTCTCAAATGAAATAAGAAAAAGGTCCTTCCGCATCGTTCTCATCAAGTTTTGCAAAACTAGAATGTTTTTCAGCTGATTTGCGTCAGGACTTTGGCTACAAAACAATTGCACATGCTAACTATTGTCTTCAATCGGCTCACCTTTACTTTAATCACTGCACTTCTGAATCGTATTTTCTCTCTAATTGCCCACCTTTGAAGTTGAAACTCTCTGTTTATAATTTTCTTCCCTCTTTTACTCTCCTTCTTCTTCTTCTCCGTTACTTTCGATTCTGCTTTTCATCTTGACTCAAATTGGTTAAATTCCGTGATTGTGTGCAGTTTTGGTCGCCATACTATAGGAAGGATGTGGAGGCACTGGAACGGGTGCAGAGGAAGTTTACCAGGATGTTGCCTGGTATGGTAGGAAGATCCTATGAGGAAAGGCTGAGGCACTTGGGGTTGTTTTCTTTGGAGAAAAGAAGGTTTAGGGGTGATTTGATAGAGGTGTACAAGATGATTAGGGGGTTAGATAGGGTTGACAGTGAGAACCTTTTTCCGCGTATGGAGTCAGCTATTACAAGGGGGCATAGCTTTAAATTAAGGGGGGGTAGATATAGGACTGATGTTAGGGGTAGGTTCTTCACTCAGCGAGTCGTAAGATCATGGAATGCCCTGCCAGTAGCAGTAGTGGACTCTCCCTCTTTATGGGTATTTAAGCGGGCATTGGATAGGTATATGGAGGATAGTGGGTTAGTGTAGGTTAGGTGGGCTTTGATCGGCGCAACATCGAGGGCCGAAGGGCCTGTACTGCGCTGTATTGTTCTATGTTCTATGTTCTATATTCAACTGCTTCATGTCCAATTGTTTTTTCGCAATTCCCAAATATTCTGGTAGCGTTTCCACTAATTATAAATTCCGAGCTGTAATTACCTCTGCTTTTCTCACAGACAAAGGCAACCCCCAACTCCAGCTTGTCTGCCAATTCTAAAAGCTTTGCCACACTTATCTTTTGTAATACTCCAGAAGTTACTTCTTTTCTTACTGTAGAAAGCCGTCTTTCAACCAACAGAATTTAACACACGGAGCAAAATGCACTATCGACTGCCAAAGTCGCTTTGGAGCACAACAATCCGAATCTCAAAGTGTAATTATGTATTTAGAATCCCTACGCGCTCTCAGTTTGCGAAGATGCAGACCAGACTACCTCAAAATATTTCAACAAGATAGCCAACATTTTCTTAATTTCAATGTATATCTGAAGTGGGTGTTCCTGATGTGATGCGACTGGTCAAAACACTCATCTTTAAGAAAAACATAGTTTACTTTAACACTCTATTCGAAACACAAATAAAAGGACGAGGAATTACAACAACGTAACTTTAGAAACGTAACTGATAAACAGATAGAGTAACTTCCCACAAACGCAGACCGTGGCAAAAAGGCACATTCGGACATGAAATTTTGCATGAAGTTCTCCAATCCAATAGGGAAAAAATCGACAAGACAAATGTCAGAGAGAAGAGCATATTGCTATAATTTATTGAAGCTTCCAACCCTTACTGGAACCCAAGTACTTGGTGAGTGTTACAACTAACAAAAGCAAATCTTGAAAGCCTAGTCTGCAAGAGCTGGCCACTCACTTCCGTTGTTCCTATCATTTAAAAGTAAAAGCCTCTAATTATTTTTTTCGGCCATTTTAAGTAGCCAGCTCAGCACCTCGGTGGGAAAGAGCTTGCTTCAATGAAAAATAAAACAGAAAATAATCCTTTTAAATGTGAGATCCTTGCATTATGATACGGCAGTGAACTCCGCTGTTATGTAAACCAAACACCCAGAAAAGTCCGTACAATTATCTGGCAAAATATGAGTGGCAGAGAATTGCCAAATTCCCTCATGAAACCAATATCAATGTATCCTTTAACTCTAAAAGTGGATATTAATTCCTTTTTATCTGCTTCCAACAGTATAACAGTATGCAGTTCCAGTAAAACAAAAAAAACTTTAGTGAAATTGCATCAACTGAATTTCTTTTAGTTGCTGTCGTAGGTGCTGTCCGTTTTCTATCATGTTTAGATCACCCTGGCTCGCCTGCTTTCTATTTTACTGTTTTATATGAAAATGGGTCACTTGTTGGAAAGTGGAGAAAACAATGAATTCTAATTCTCTTGTGTTTCGTATCTTGGGCCATAACTTAATCGAGTTGGTTAAATTTGAATTGTTGTCAGCACATTAGAAACCCAAGTATCCATTTCAGAATCAAATTCATGTACTTTTAATTTCCCAGTGCACTCTGAGACTGTGAGTTATTTTCTGACAGGTGCGTGCCAGCTCTCAGTGCAAAACAGAATTCACTTTCTCTTAAAGGTACAGGACATGCCTTCAACTTCACAACACCTACCCCTTAAAAAACGGATAAAGAAAAGATAGCTTCTTTTTTTTCCAAATTACTAACTCGATTACAAAAAAACAATGCAGAGGTCATCAATCTAAGTATAGACTAATGTCTGCACGCATATGAAAATGACATTCTTTGAAGATGCCGGTGTTGGACTGGGGTGTACAAAGTTAAAAATCACACAAAACCAGGTTATAGTCCAACAGCTATAATCAGAAGCACACTAGCTTTCAATTGTATCTATACGTTATCCATTCCAATGTGCGATAATGCCACTGTTATCACCTTTTCTCTGCCCACAGCATGTACAATTTGTAAATGAAACGTTAATAACATAAGAATCTAAAGAAATTATTTCATGTTATTGCCTTTAAATCGTTCCATGAATGTACGAGGAGTGTGATCAGTGTACTCAACTGTCTCCAATGCCTTATTCGTCACTGTTGTAAATCCAGTATTAAGCTCAAGAGTTCTTTTTTTACTGGTGCATATTTTGTCTGGTCGGTGCTGAACTTCTTCGAAAAGTAGTCAAACGGCACTTCAATTCCATCATCGTCTCCCTCTAGCGTGGCAGCGCTATCTCCTTTCTCACATCAAATGCAACTACGATGGGTTTTGAAAATGTATAGCTAAATCTAGTTCTTTGCTAAATATTGCATTCAAATTGTATAATTCCTCCTGCATTCTTTTGTCTACAAAACTTGTGTGTTCTTCCTCAGTAAATCTGTTAGTGGTGCGACTACAATGCTTAAGCTTGGAACAAACATCCAGTCGAAATCGCTTCGTCCCAAATAACTACGTGCCTCATTCTTCGAGGTTGGTCGTGGAAATTCCTCGCTGTACTTCCTCTTTGCGTTTCTTTTAGTGAACTTTCCATGACAGATGTCTTGTCTGAATAACATCACAGCTCGCTTCGCGAATTCTGTTTCCGTTAAGTCCATTTCCAGTTTTTCTTCTCTCAATCGTTCAATGAATTCTGCCAATTGAACCATGTGATATTTTCATGACTTATTGAAGATCACTATATCATCCAGATAAAATTTCCAGTTTGTTAAAACAGCTATAATTCTGTTCGTGGGTATTTGTAATATGGTTTGTGTGTTATCCATGCGAAAGGGCATCAATTTGAATTCGTACAGCCCATTTGGGGTTACAAACACAGAAATCTCATTCACTTTCGTTGATAAACATACCTTTCAATAACCACGCAGTATGTCTAACTTTGAGATGTAACTGGATTTTCCAGCTTTCTCCATAGACTCTTCCCGCCAAAGTAATGGGTCTGACTCGATTTTGCAGTATTGACATTCCAATCGCCAAATTTGTTGAGACCCGTCAGATTTGGAAACTCACATATTCGGCGAACTACACTCACTCTGATTTCAATTATATCTTTGCTTTGGACGCATATCTACTTCCTTCTGGATCTGTGTGGCTTTGACAACATTACCTCTGTAGGGGTGCTGTTTTATCGGATATTGCTGCAACAAACGTTTAAACTGGTTTTGTTGCGCCTGAGACAGAAAGTTCCCCATTTTATCCAACTCCTCAAATAATTATTCATTGACAAACGTATTTTGAGGCGCATCAAACTCCATGACATCAGGATTTGAATCCTCACTCTAAGGGCCAGTAAGTTTACCAGTTTCTCCAGTTCCCTCTCTCTACTATAATAAGTTTGAAACACATTTTCACGACATACCAAATACAGTTATGTTGTGGTTCTGTTCGCCGAGCTGGGAATTTGTGTTGCAGACGTTTCATCCCCTGTCTTGGTGACATCCTCAGTGCTTGGGAGCCTCCTGTGAAGTGCTTCTGTGATGTTTCTTCCGCCATTTATAGTGATTTGTATCTGCTGCTTCTGGTTGTCAGTTCCAGCTGTCCACTGCAGTGGCTGGTATATTGGGTCCAGGTCGATGTGCTTGTTGATTGAATCAGTGGATGAGTGCCATGCCTCTCGGAATTCCCTGGCTGTTCTCTGTTTGGCTAGTCCGATAATAGTAGTGTTGTACCAATCGAGCTTATGTTGCTTGTCATCTGAGTGTGTGGCTACGAAGGAAATCTGGTCATGTCGTTTCATGGCTAATTGGTGTTCATGGATGCGGATCGTTAGCTGTCTTCCTGTTTGTCCTATGTATTGTTTTGTGCAGTCCTTGCATGAGATTTTGTACACTATATTGGTTTTGCTCACGCTGGGTATCGGGTCCTTCGTCCTGGTGAGTTGTTGTCTGAGAGTGGCTGTTAGTTTGTGTGTTCTTATGAGTCCTAGTGGTCGCAGTAGTCTGGCTGTCAGTTCAGAAATGTTTTTGATGTATGGTAGTATGGCTAGTCCTTTCGGTTGTGGCATGTCCTCATTCCATTGTCTTTCCCTTAGGCATCTGTTGTTAATTGCGGGGTATCCGTTTTTGGCGAATACATTGTATAGGAGATCTTCCTCCTCTTTTTGCAGTTCTGGTGTACTGCAGTGTGTTGTGCCCCTTTTGAACAGTGTCTTGATGCAACTTCTTTTGTGTGTGTTGGGATGGCTGCTTACATAGTTTAGGACATGGCCTGTGTGTGTGGCTTTCCTGTATACCTTTGTCGTGAATTCTCCGTTCAGTGTTCTCTGTACCATCAGGTCCAGGAATGGGAGTTGGTTGTCCTTTTCTTTCTCTCCAGTGAATCGGATTCCTGTGAGTGTGGCGTTGATGATCCGGTGTGTGTTTTCCATTTCTGTGTTTTTAATGATTACAAAGGTATCATCTGCATATCTGACCCAGAGTTTGGGTTGAATTTGCGGTAAGACTGTTTGCTCCAACCTTTGCATTACCGCTTCTGCTATAAGTCCAGAGTTGGCTGGGCACATGGGTGTGCCGTTGATTTGTTCATATATTTGGTTGTTGAATGTGAAGTGTGTTGTGAGGCACAGGTCCAGTAGTTTGAGTATGCAGTCTTTGTTGATCGGTTCCCGGTCTTGTTATCTGTTCTGTATGTCAAGCAGGTTGGCTATTGTTTCTCTGGCTAGGGCTTTGTCGATAGAGGTGAACAGTGCCATTACATACTTCATGTCCTATTATGAACGAAAACTGAGTAAAATGAGAATTAGCTTTGGGTCATCTTTAATGGAAGAAAAAACGCGAATGGTGTACCTTTACTACAATCATTCAGGTAATCCTGACAGTATGCACTTATCATGATCTTCATTGTCTGGTGCCACCTTACAAAGGCCTCCTGGGATTCAAGATGGAACGCATTTGTATTAAAGTGCTGTATGCCTAACTTATCCATGAATTCCCGAAAGAGAATAGCAGTAAAATTAGACCCTTGTTCTGATTGGAACTTTCTGGGTATCCCATACCGCATGAAGAAAACTATTTACTCCTCAACAAGAAATTTGTCCTAACACTTCGTAGGGGAATTACCTCCGCAAATTGGAGAGACGTCCATTATATTGGCAAGTACTCTTTCCTCATTCAAATTTTAGGAATGCGACCTGCCCAGTCAATCTTAACCTGCGTTTAAGGCTTTTCTAATGCGGGAAATTGTAACAAAAGTACTGATTACATTACTGCCAGTAGCTTACTTACCATTTCACACATATTACATTTATGGTAAACGTTAACCACATCATTGTGCAGACCAGGCCAGTAGAAATGCTTTTTGTGCAATCGCCCGAATCTTCCGTGCAACTTGGAGAGTTCCCACTGGTAGTTTATGTGCTACCCGTAACATTCCCATTTTGTCTGCTACTGCACAACAATCTGGTGCACTTCTGCCGATTTCTACTCTGCAATAACCTGCCGTGTCTACATTTTCAACTCAGGATTCTATCGTTAAGATAATTGCCCTCAAGTATACATTCTGACCCATTTTATGAGTATGATTGTATGTATGTATGGATCTATCTATTTGTCTATCTATCTATCTCTCTATCTATCTATCTATCTATCTATCTATCTATCTATCTATCTATCTATCTATCTATCTGAATACATAATGTGCAGACATACACACACACAAAACACACACACACACACAAAAAACACACACACACACACACACACACACAAAACACACACACACACACACAAACACACAGAAATAGAAAACCTCTAGGTTTTTTTAAATTTAACTCCTCCGTTCATATTTCTCCCTTGGCTTCCCCACAACAAGTGTGTCATTCCCATCGTGTATCCTGCTGCATTGTTCCCCAGAACAAACAATATTCCTGGAACTGACACATTCTCAATCACTCCCAACTGGATTTGGCTCGACAATCTGATCTGGCATCAGTGAATGCTACATTTCTGTCCAATTATCCTACAAATTGTCACTCTCTCCGGGAACAAGTCAGGAAGAGTGCAAATATGTTCATCTCTTATCTGTCAGAGACTGCTTCCATCACATATCTTTCTACATTACAACGTCTTTCCCTTCTCACTCTGTTGTTTACGTGTAAATATTAAACACGGAGGCAAAGCAGTTATAGGTATAAGGCACCACCTCCAGGACCAGGCCCTGACTCGACTGTGCAATCTCATGAAACTCATCCTGGGGTTTCCTTTACTCCTTTCAATTAGGCCATTAGCTTGGGCTATTTAACGACATTTTCCCACCTTGCCTTTCGTTAACTGGGAGCACTGTGACTTTATATATCCCACTTTACAACACTGGAAACACCTGAAGCCTTTCACCTCCCTTTCACTCTTTTGTGCCTTTTTAGAAACTGTGCTCAAAAATTAACAGTGTGCTCGACTTTTTGTTTCCTAGTGTTCGATCTCGTCTTCTCCCAATTTCTACTCCTGACAAGATCTGATACAGACCGAATGCCAAAATTTGCATTTTGCAGGATTGCATAGTTGGCTGGCATCGCTGCCGCTCTTCCTAATTCATCAAATTTCTGTTCATGCACGGTAATTCCTTTCATCACTGGAAGTGAGTTTTCAATCTTCTGCAGACTAGAGCTTGACAGTTCTTATCTATTTTTAAGGCCTGCAGCCATTTATCAAAATTACTATTTTTAATTCTTTCGACCTCAACGTACGTCTGACTTGGTTCCTTCTATCTGTTTCTGAACCGCTATCTATATGCTTCTTCTACAAATTCATAAGCATTCAAAGACGCCGATTTGATATCTGCATAATTTCTTGACGTCACTTCTGAATGCTATACAACTGCCTCACTGGCTGTGACTACCACCTTAGCCAGAACTAGCATTACCCAGAAGTTATCTGGCTACTCCATCTGCCTAGCCAATCATTTCAATGAAATAACGGAAGTTTCCAAAACATTCTCATCAAAATGTGGCAATATATTAACATACCTCCATACATCACTCTCTGCTTTCTCTTTTACTTTCTTTCTTCTCTATTTGCTCAGCTGAGAACCTGCTGTCTGTTTCTCTTACTTTTCTCTCTTCTTTCTCTCTCTCTTTCTGACTCTCTTCTCTCTTTCTCTTTTTTTCTCTCTGTCTTTCTCTCCATCTCTTCGTTTCTTCTTTCGTGGCTCCTCTTTCCGATTTTTTTTCTATCTCCAAAATCAATTTTCCTCAAACTTAGTGTAAGTTATTGTAACACTACTGCACGTGTCTGTTTCTCTGACACATGTAAGCTCTTGCTTAACTTACGCACAATTTCAATTTTAATTTGCACCTGGTGAGACTCAATTCTAACTAATTTGGTA